>NW_009649320.1:1486809-1526791 GCF_000708025.1 Charadrius vociferus | reverse complement strand
TCAGACCTGAGGTCATCTTACCCCAGCAAGGCAGTTCCCTGCAAAGTCGTGTCCTCAGGCACACGCGCATTTAATATTCACAAACTTTTGCCCATACTAATTTTCTGAAAACGGGACCCAAATATCCAGTCCCTAAAATGCAGACAGCAGCATCTTTTGCCTGTGGTTGAATTAGTGACCTAAATGTTCAATGGATCCATCACCCTTTACCTGTGAGCTGATTGATCACAAGGGTCTGAGGTCCCACAGTTTTTGAGGAGGATTTACGAGGAACAAGGCTGGATTCTGCGGGTGGATGTTACCTATTCATCATTACGACTGTAGTCAGAAGTTTTCTGACAAAAGGCTACCATGGCATCACTCTGCAATTTTTGATCTCCATAAGTAGGCTCAGTCCTGCACCAGATCCGTAGGAACACATCTTCTAGCCATTAAAATGATGCACATTTAAATAAGACAGTATGAATATTGCTAAATGAGAATCAGGTTATGCAGCAAATTAACTTCTCAGGCATTTATTTAATATGCATAGTCTAGTATTAAAAATGAAGATAAGATCCATGAGAAAATGTTTCTATATGCGTACATACATGTGTGTGGACATACATCTTAAATGCATATGTGCACATGCGTGTTAGATAAATCCTTTTGTCATTAATATGATTAAATTTATGGGCTTTGAGTGCGTTGCTAGTCATATGATTGGGATGAGATTACCTGTGTTACATATAAATTAGAAGCAACTAACTTAGAAATGCAGGCTAGGTAGAAAGGGAAAAGAACTTGATTTTTTACATTATTTAAAAACAAGAAGAAAAATTATTTCTTCAGTGTAATTAAATAAGAATTGTTTTGTGAATACAATGAGCTTAAAACATTATGAAACTGGCAGAGACTGAGGAAGAAGTGGGTGACTCACAAATAAGAACAAAAATTTTCTAAAAAGGAACAATATGTTACCAAAATTGCTCGTGGGACCCATTTTATGTTCTTTTTAGCTGACATGGTGTTATGCTTTGTATAGATCATTTCTGATTATTATACAATCATGAGACATACTTCCCCTGTAATAAGAAAATAGGTTGTATTCTCCCAGGTATCTGATTCAGAACATGCCCGCTTACTGGTCCAACTTTAGTCAGGAAGCAATTATGTTTGTTTAAAGGAAATTACTCATGTAAGAAAAGTTGTGGGAGAACATAAATGTTTATGCCTCAGAGTGGACACTTTGGACAAAATCTCAATGACTGGCTACTATTTCTTTGATGTAATACACTCATGATCCATATTTCCTGATGAGGTTACTGTAGCTTTTTTTTTTCCATCATGGCTTTTCGTTCCATAAACAATGATTGCCATTACAACCCCTTGATGTTGGGTGGAAAATGAGTATGCTTTAAAATCTGTAATTAAGATCTGAGTTCCAGTCCATAGACCACAGCATATGGACCTGATTATTGGCTTCATGGTTTTTTTCTGGGCCGCTTCTGTTTATAGTTTGAATTCAAGGGAAATGAAAAGGTCTCTCTCACTTATTCATACAAGAACACATTTAAATAATTACTAGCAAATAAGATGCACTAATAAAGCAAGAGTGGCACTACTGCTTTAGGTCTGTGCAGCATGGTCTCATCAAACATGAAAGAAAATCTTCCAGTTCGATGGCGTTTGCTTTGCTGTGGACAAACAACAGCTGTTCAAAGGCAGCTGGTGTTCTTTATGATGGGATATGCCCTTCATACATAAAATAAAACACATAATTTTCTCTATTTTGCTTCAGAATGAGTGCGGAAGAAGCCGGTGTGTGCTGTAAAATTACAGGCACAGCAAAGGAGTTGGGATCTCTGATGAAGCAACACCATGTGTCTGCGCACCTTACTGAAACTCGGCTCTTCGGCTTCGTGTCACAAGGAAGCAGAGCTTAGGCCATGGCGTGGGCTGTCCAACCAAAGCATCTCTCTGTCCCTGGGTGGTTTTTGAAGCTGTCAGTCCTTTCTAGTCATTTGGTGTGAGAGTGTCAGGCTTAATGACAGTCATGTTACCTGAGAACTGTACACGTAGATAGGCTCAAACAACAGACCTATATGAATGTTCCTACTGGAACCCTATAGTGTGGCACAAGGAAAAGCTGAGTTGGGGTCTCTGAGTGACCCCTCACTGCCTAAGTACCTGCTGGCTTTCCCCAACTGGTAGTTTAGAGAAAACAGAGGGAGCTGAAGATAATGCTGGAGGTCAAGGAAATGCCAGGCTTTGCTATTTCTGTTGCTCACGGAGTGTCTTTTGGTGTTCCTCATCCCACCTTCATCCCAAGCACACTGGTAAAATACTCCCAGAATAACCTTTAGCTCTTCTATATGGGTAGCACAGATCACAGTAGTGCTATTCTGTAACTTAACATGGAGTTGAATTTGCTTCAGAAATTCTGTTGTATAACTAATCCTGTGCCCCCTGAACCCACGGTAGCCTGACAGCATAATTATTTATATTGCTTCCAAGGGGGTTAGTAATACTGCCAAGTCGAAGTGGACAATCAGGGTATTTCATACATGTTCTTTGCTTGTGTGTTTAAGATGCAAGACAGCAAAGAAGCAAGGCCTGAATCTTCTCTGCTTCACACCATTAAGAACGTGTTTTCCAGAAAACAATAATGCTGGAAAGAGTTTCTGGATGTCAGCAAGCAGGTCTGGTCGGCAACAAAGTCTCTGCAGAGTCTCAGGAGCCACCTCTCATCTCATTTGGACTAAATGAGAAAAGCAATCAGGTTCTCTTTGCAGAGCTGAAGAAGCCTCTGCACGTGCTGCCAGAGTACACAGAGAATCCTCTCTGGGTGACCCTGGGCAAAGGGTGATGGAGCACCAGTTGGTATCTGAACTTCAAAACTTCAAAAAAGAGGATCTGGCAGCTTAGCCTTCAGAGGGAACAGAAATCAAGGATGCTCTGCAAATCTGGGTTGGATTTCTGAACAAAGAGACAGCCTTCTTTTTGTTACTGCTGTGCTCAGAAACCAAAATGGTCTGTGAAGTCTTACTGAATGGAAATATCTGGCTCATATCTTGATTTCTGCTCTGCGCAGATGGTAATCTGCAAGGTAGAGTTGCAGTTTTGATGCAATATAGGTTGTGTTCCGGCAGGCTTTGTTGCTGTTAACTCAGGACTGTTCCCTGTGTGGAGTGTATGCCCCTGGTTCCTCCACCACTGGTGTTATAAGACCTGGGACATAAGGAAGGACTTTGCTTTAATTTGTCTGCTAATCTTAGTGCCTAATCTGGCCTTTGTTTTCATTTCATCTGGAGCATTGTTGCCCTTTGAAAATATATTGCTGTGACTTAGCTTTTTAAGTAAATTCCTCAGGAATTAAAAATGCATTGATGACAGGCAAAGCTTATACAGTGGAAGTGGGACTGTTATATTTTCATAACCCATTGAAGCCCTTTCTTTCAATTGAGATGGCCTATTTGCTTTCATGAGATACTGTACTACAGACCAGATTTTAGATACTATTTTCCCATAACATTCATAGATGTCAGCCCCCCTGTGGGAAAGAAGACAGACTCTGATCAAAACAATCTGAATCTCTCTCCTAACCACAAGGCAAAATGCCACAGAAAGGCATATTTTTTCTTGATTTTTAATCTTGAAAGAACTATGAACTCTATTTGTTTATTTATTACCCTCAACGGGATGGAAAAAGATTGACAATCGCTGATGCACACAAGGGAAAAATAACTACAAGCCTATTTTTTGGTAGGAGAAATACCTACCAAACAAGGAGTTTGGGCACTGCTACGAGGCTTGCAATGTGGCAGCAATGTCTGAGAAGTGAACCCAAGAAGCTGAGTAACCCCACCAGTTGTTAGCTCTTTGCGAGCTCTGATATTGCAACAGCTCTGCTGCTGTTAGTGTTTCAACCAGTTCAGGTATGTCAGTTTATCAAGTTGCCATCACACCCTCGGATGATAGCGCTGACATGCCTACAGATGATAGCAGCTCTGGTATTGGGAGTGAAATAGTTCTGGCACCCAGCAACAAGAGAATTCATTGCCTGATATATCCCTGCTGATACGGTGAGTGCTTCAGCACGTACACAGGGACCTCACATGGAGCGACAACGAGGACTGGAGCAGTATAGGAAAAACAGGACTGTGCTTTTCATCTCTCCCATTCTGTCTTTTAACTCCAGTGAAAGCCACATTGTTTATAAAACCAAGTCACAGTTTCTTAAATCCAATCAGGTCTGTAATTTTCTCCCTACAAAGTGCCTAGCTAATTAACCGAGAATACAATTAGTTTTGAGTCAACAGCTTTGTAAGCCTTAGCTGGACAGTGGTACATGGTTTACTGACTAGCAATAAATGCTGTTCCTTTTACCTGCATAGCGAGCAACACTCAATGCAGTAAAGTTAATGCGTCTTGAACATCATCAGCCTTTGCGCCGTCTTTGTTACTGACTAAACATGTGATCTATCAGTTATTCTTACAGACCGTGGAGGTTATATCTATACTGGGAACCTGAGGAGCATTTCTGAGCAGTCAGGTCTGAGTGGGCATCTCAGCTGCTTTCCAGCTCCACACAGGGGAGACCCTTCAGGTTGCACTTCTTCCCCACTGTAGGTACGCATACAGGTGTATGGCCCATATGAAACCTCTAGTATGTTTCAGAACTGAGGTGTATGGCCCAAATGGGGCCTCCAGTATGTTTCAAACAGGTGTGTGATCTCAGTTACTGGGGGACTAGGACCTAAGATGTGCCTTACTGCACTCTAAGCAGGCAGCGTAGACACAGCCAAAGCTGAATTACCACAGGTCAGCCGAGCCACAGTAACTGATGTGGGACATTAGCATGAACTTCAGTGAAAGAAGTTTCTATGAAGTTTCTTTCATTTGGGTTGGCCTAAAAGCCACTCAGACAACTAGTTGTTGCAGCGCTGCTTATACGGGAGACCTCATGTAACCTGTGTAAACTTGCAAATAACAAACGCCAAAGAGTGTAGATAAAAGTATGAAGGCTGCAGTGAGCAGGTAAGACTCTGAACTGTATCAGGTCTCACTTTCCTTGTACAATGTTGTCCTCGGTTGTGCCACACTTCTGTTGGATGTGTCCATCAAGGTATTCTAGCGAACGGACTGAAGATAGCTGGACGTAAAGGAAGTGCTATATGGTAAGGGGTGTGATGTGATCTGGCCTGGCCGTAGTGGCATGGTGGTTTCTAGGAGCCATCACAGATGGTTACAGCTTAGGTAAGAATTCAGGTTGAATATAAAAAGATGACTCATGCCACAGACATTCCTATCATAAAGACTTAGACCAGCTTTTCGCCGGCATGGCCAAGCCTTTCTCATATCACATCTTGATTAGAACTGAGAAGTGGTTCCTGTAAAGGTGCCCTGAAACATGGTAAATACTTTGATGAGAAAATTCAGTGGCTGTTGCCACAGACTTAATAATTTGTTTTGCTTTTCAAAGTGGATTCAATAGTTTCCACAGTCATAAGACTGTGCCCAAATCCCACGGCAGCTTTCAGCATTGACTTCTTCCCCAAAGCAAGGCCCGGACTGGCTCTAAATTAGCCCATGTGTAAAGCGACAATGGTTAGGCTGGCTATCCTTGTAATTAAAGTGATAGAATATATGGAAATTGGCTTGCCCGAACTCAGATTGTTTGAACAGAAGTATTCAACATAAGAGAGTCCTCCAGAACAAGAATGTCTGCATACCAGTGATGAGAGACCGTGTGAATCATCGCTGTTCACAACATACTACAGGGCAGGTGAGCACAGTCCCACTGCTCTGCTGTTTCTACGCCATGTTACTCGCCAAACACCTCCAAATAAAGTCTCATTTGTTAAAATGGAACTATGGCCCTAACTTAAGGCAAGGTTTTTTCACTGCACATCACTGTGAGATCTCCTAAGGACTCCATTTAAATCAGGAGTGGTGGGAAGACGAGCAGCAGCAGCAATTTTAGAACTAGTGGTTAATGACCGATTTCTTCCTGCAGTCAAACACAGCACTGCAAGTTTTTGAAGTAATGCTAATACACCAAAAAGAAAAAGCCACAAGTACGCTATATGGAAGATGCACAGGAGGATGATCCTCTTTGGTTTTAGATAAAAAAAAGATTTACACAATGTTTCTCTAAAAGAAATTCCTGTTAGAATAAAGAAAAACAGTTCAATAGGCAGGGACTACATTTTCCCAACTGCTGTTCATTTGTCAAAAAATATGTACAAAATTTATTCAATTCTTCATTAAACCTGCATGAAAAAAAAAAGTATGCTTGTGTGTGGATTTTATATATTCAGGAATATGTTGGCTAAGGTTAATGAATTATTAATTTATAATTATTAAAGTGTGAGTACCAATATGAAACCACGAGCATCTTTAAACTGAATCAGAATTTGCTTTTACAATATAACTAAAGTGTTTCAAAATAACAATAACCAAGAGAAGGTCTACAAACATGAAGTTAGTGTTTGACTCGGGATCTCTTTGGAAACATTAAGTTCCCCTGGAAGCTTTCATTTTACAGCTTCTGTTTAAAAAAGTTTATACTCAGCTCCAAGCTTATGAAGAATTTTAGGAGAGCAACACTAAAAAGAAAATAAGAAATTATAACGAACAATCTCTAACTAGCATGGCTATTATGAGTGATCATCCAAAAGATATATATCTTTCTAGAAACTGCAGAAGCACTTGTCTAAACACACTCAAATGTTTCTCATGAAACAGTAACAACAAAAAATAATGCTAGCAAGCATTTCTAAATGAACAAGCATTTAGGGGTTGGGGGTTAGGTTTTGGGTTTTGTCTTTTTTCTTTTTTAATAATCTCACCCTAGAAATAAGCCAAGGCAAAGGTCACTTACCTCTTACATGGACTAGAAGAAAGCCAAGACACAAAAGCAGGATACTTCTGAATTTCCCCATGGTCTTCTATGCAGTGCCCTGATTGCACCGGTTGTTTTTTCCAAGCGATGACAGTAGGTGTTGCAACTGCAGTGCCAAGGTTTGAGGGAGAAGCTTGGAATCAGCAGCTCTGACCAAAGAGTTCCCTCACCATCACTCTTGAGCACTGAGGAAGAGAGAGAAGTCCCTAAACACCTCTTCTAGTACAAGACAAGTAATGAAAGCAGTCGACTCTGCTACGGCCAAGCCGTGAGCAGCACTGTAGGTGCCACCCACCCTCCACGAAATCTATTTATCGCCCAGGCAGGAGTGCGGAGAGCTGGGGAACCAGCGGCAGCACCCAATGAGGAGAGAGCCAGCATGACCTGAACCCACCTCCTTCCCGCAGGGAAAGCCAACCTGTTTGACATCCTCGCCTTCGCAGCAGGGTGTGGTGCTGTGGGAGCTCAAGTAGCTTGTGAGAGGAGATTGGCCTTCTCTGAAGCGTACTTGAAAACAATCTCTCAGATATACTCTGTCCTCAAAGCGCTGCTTCCCTGCTCAGTTTTTGGCCGAGCAATAACTGAAGATAAAGGCAATCGTGTCAGAGTCCTACCCGCTAACTAAAGGGAAGCGGAGGCCAAGAATCTGCTTTGGGAATCGTCTACAGAAGGATGACAAAACCCCCTAGTTTTACAAACATAAAATACGATGTCAGACTACTGAACTGAAGCATGTTCAGCTCCCTGGTGGATGCTTATCTTCACAAGGTAAACGTCGTCTGTCATGATTTTTCCATTGATCCAGATATATTTTTAAATATAAGTATCCATACATATCCTACATGGAGAGAGACCTCAGATAGTGCCGAGCAGGAGCACACAAAGCTTTTTCTCTGAAGCGTACTTGAAAACAATCTCTCAGATATACTCTGTCCTCAAAGCGCTGCTTCCCTGCTCAGTTTTTGGCCGAGCAATAACTGAAGATAAAGGCAATCGTGTCAGAGTCCTACCCGCTAACTAAAGGGAAGCGGAGGCCAAGAATCTGCTTTGGGAATCGTCTACAGAAGGATGACAAAACCCCCTAATTTTACAAAATTTTACTACTGAACTGAAACATGTTCAGTTCCCTGGCAGATGCTTATCTTCACAAGGTAAACATCATCTGTCATGATTTTTCCATTGATCCAGATATATTTTTAAATATAGGTATCCATACATATCCTACATGGAGAGAGACCTCAGATAGTGCCGAGCAGGAGCACACAAAGCTTTGGAACATGAAGTAAAATCACGCATTCATCCATCCATGAACATTATTAAAGTCACTGATGTGGTTTAAATCCAGTTTTGTCATAGCCTCTCTCTAGCAAACACGTATGCCAGCGCACTTGTCTGTTGAACTGGACTGCCACCATCACACTGGCGCCCAGCGCCAGCAAGGAGACTGATGTGTGTGTCCTCCCTTTTGCCGGGGGTTGAGCTGCAGGTGGTTTTGTCAGCGCTGTTTTGACTAGGGCAGCAAATACTCTGCTGCCATGAATGGCCGATCTGTACGCTCGTGGTGCTGCTGGGTGATCCAGTCTCATGTGGGGCACGGTCTGGCCCCCCCCCCCCGCCCAAATTTGAACCAGCAGAATGGTTTATAAAGGCTTGGCTTATTATTTCACATGGCTTAACTATTTTTAAGCTACTAACAGAAGCTCTAAAGCTCCATTTGTGTACCATCATTCTCCTTGTCAGGGCCAATTTCTCAATCTCAGAAGAGTTAAGGACATTTAGGTTTAAGAGGTGACTTTGTCAGCCAGGCAAAACAAAAATTATACCAAGACACGAACAATCTCATAAATCCACTGTTTATTTTTATTTTCCAGAATAACAAAAGCAGGCACACATGTGTTAATCTTCGTATCAGTGATGAATTTGCCTGAAGGGAACAAGAAAGTCAGCACGGCTACGTGCTAGTCCCAGGCAAGTCCAAGCAGCTCACAAACGTTCAGTAGCTTTACTTCAAAACAGTTGTTCTTCTATGTGAAGTCTTCCCAAAATGCGTTGCCTGTCTGCTGATACTAATTCATCAGGATATTGAAGATTCTTAAATTAAGTCTGAAGACGCACCCCTTGTCTAGTTCCTCTGAAGCCAGCTACTGCTCTGTCTAGCTAAATAAAAACAATATGAAGGCGGCACAGGAAAGGCAAACTGAAGGAATGGACCTAGAATTGGAGCCGGGATGTCTCGAATACTTATCCCACTTCTGTTCTTGGGCATTGCAGGAACTTCTTAATCTTGGCTCCCTCTGTCGAAGACGTGCAAGTGATTGCCCAAGATAGCAAGTAAACAATATTGAATTTTAAAAACAAATATAAGGCCTTACACCTGACCATAAATTGCAGTTTTATCACTTTGAGAAATAATTGACTCATCTTTTTCTGTTTAAAGGGAAAATAAAGGTCTGTAATATTCACCTGACAAGGTGGATGACTTGCCTAATTTTTTTTACTTGTTCTTTCAAGAGAAAAGCATGTGTTTAAGAAGTAGTAAAAGGGTGGAGAAATGGAGCCAGTGTGTCTGTCTATTCTCTATATCATATGCTTTTAGCCCATCAGGCCTCTTTCAGATGAGACAAGCTGAAAGAGAAGAAGAGGACAGTCACAACTGACTACAATTGCAGTCCCATTCTTCCTGTGGGCAGAGGTCAGACATTGCTCTCTTTGGCACGGATGCCCTGTGTCTGAGTCTATCGGAGATGAAAGAACCAAATTATACACTAGAACTACGGGGGAAAGCCACTAATATCCTACAGTATTAATCTTTTGTGATAAAAATGGAAGTAGTTTAATTAAACTATTGAAATACCTGGTAATATTAGACATTAACTTAAATGTAAGCCAAATACAAAAGTGAATCAGTGATACAGTTTCTTGGCAATGGAAGAATACAATTACTACACCCTAGTTAAAACTTCAATGTTTTTTCACAAGCAGATGGAGGAACATGCATTTTAGTATTTTATCCTTGTGGTTCTTAAAGTATTCCAAACACCAAGGTTTGAAATAAAAATGTATTTTTGCACTATTCAAGTACTTTTCCTGTTCCTCTTCATCTCTTCACTTTCTTTCAAATGTGTCTTTTATATCCGTGTAATCGAAAAGAGCAAAAAGAAAATAATCTTTACAGTTTATGAAAAGGTTAAGGTTTGTTTCATAATCTTGTCAAGTGAAAAACACACAGAGAATAGTACAGTTTAGATAACGGCCTAAAATAATTAGCGAGAAAAATACCGAAATGCGCGATTGGGAGTGCAATTCAGCCCAAGGTACTCTGAAAGCTGAATGCACTAGAAAGAGTTCTCCTTAGCATTCAAAATCTGGCACAGATATTGAAATGACCATGAATAGGAGCTACAATAAAAAGCTGCCAAATTTTATACTTAAGAATCTCCTGCTTTCATTTCCACAGCCCGATTCATTTGTTTGGATAAGTTTAGATAAGCATTTGAAATGGACATCACATTTGAAAGCCTTCAAAACATTTTTCAAGCAGTCCTTTTCACTGATACTTGGGATGAACTAAACTGCCACCTCAGCTCCCTTGTAGAAGCTAAAGTGACACGGCATTCTACAAGAAGATCCTGCTTTGTTTTTTTTCCTCCTATTATTGAAGGTAACTCCTCCTCCTCAAAAGGAGGTAGACTAGCAAAAAAACCAGAACTGAAGAGGATGTGCCACAGGACCAGGACAGAGCTCCTTGTTGCCATGCATTTAAACTCAGTTTAACAGTGAAGGTACCCCACCAGCTGTGAACTTGCAGTTTTGGCCTGGAAAGGACAGTAATTTTTCACTCCACTGCACAGTCTGATTGAAACCTGTATGGAAACTAGAACGTTAATTCCCAAATTGGGATCTGAAAGTCACTGACAGCCCATAAGGCCATGATGAGCAGCTGATCCATGGGAGGTAATCATAAAAATACTTCCACAGGGTGATGAGTAACTGTTAACTGATAATGTTTCTTGACCCAATGAATGTGAGAAATAATGAATTCGGCTATTTAGTTATGCAATGCAAGAGCAGTTGAGTTAGGAAGGCACCAGATCAAAGTCTCAATGGGTCGTGAGGCAAACAGCAACATAGGAATTAATACCCTGACAACTGAAAAAAAGTGAACTGCTACATTTTATCCACAGAAAAGTAACAGAAACCCATAAACTGGCAGTTTCTTGCTCACTACACAAGAACAGCCTGAAATTTCAAGCATTCTCTTTAACCTTTTCTTCCTATGTGGCAGCAGCCAGTCTTTGTTCCTTCTCAACACAAAGATAGTTAAGTTTGCCCATACTAAGCTTTCTATTGCCGGGCATATTTTCAGTAGATTCTGTGTTACCAAACCCAGGTGGTGTTCTTCAAAAGCCATGCCTGTCCTTCACAGAGATAGATGTCTTCTCTGCACTTCACATTGGTAAGCACCCTGTGAAAGCAGCTCGCAGTTTTGCTGCTACTGGCCAACTTCCTTCTAAAACGATCAAAATGTCTGTAAGAAATAAGCGTGAATTGCTGATGGAACGGGAAGACAAATTCCCTTTGAAGACTGCTTCTCTGGTAGAGCACCAACATTTCTGTATTTCTAGAGCTACTAAGAAGGAAAATACATAAACATTTTCTTTTCTTTTTATTAATTTATTTTTAGAAAAATCACAATGTTGATAGGAGGTTTTAATAAGTAATTTTTAGGCTTGCAAAAGCTGAAAAAATGATCCAAGAGTCTGGTTAGCTAAAAGCTAGTTTAAGCTTCCTTTGCCATTCTATCCCTAATAAACACTGGCTTATTTCTGTCTTCTCTACACTTGGCATTGATACGAGAAACCTGATTATTCATGCAGGTAAGTAGTCATTTCATTTCTTTGTATTTACAGAGGTCAAATGTTTATATAAAAATCAATTTTCCACCCTCAAACACAGGTAAAGGTTTTAGCACTTTTATACTAAAAGCAGAAGTGGGGCAAAAAAGAGGTTTACAAATTAATTCCATAACAAAATACTAAAATCTATGTAAAGCTTCATCGCAAGCTAAGAAACATGTACAAGAAATTCTTAAATGAATTATTCTTGGCATACATTCATATTTGAATGCACAGATATATTTACATGTTTAATATCCAAATTCATAATAACTTCTAAGATGTCCCATGAAAATACCATCTTTGTGTAGAACTTTGCCGGGTGGCTGAAGCACATTAGTAAGACACATATTGTAAAATTGCATGAAAATTGGAAGCAATTAGAATGAAAGCCAACAGAACTGGTCAGACTATTTCTTCCAGACAGAACTAGTTATTATTCCAGATTTAGTCCTTTAACTGTTATGAGTTGCAGTCTTCCATGTTTCCACAGATCCTTGAAACCTCCCTGTGGCTTTCAAGAGCAACAGCAAAGCTCAGAAGTGCTTTCAGTTGAGGATGGTCCTCATCCCGATAGCAATCCTTCACAAATCCAAAAGCATTCTTTACACGTATGCTATTTATACTGTTCAATGGATGCTTGTGGAGTGAGGCTCAGTTGTTCTAGTCAGTCTTGCAATTATGTACTTTCAAATTATAGTATTATTTTTGTCTTTTAAGTGTTTACGATAAGCCTTCCTAATTCAAAATATAACAGTATTTTCTTTTAAATTTTTGGTTATGGAAGTCTGAAGATGTTAATTCCTACTCCCCAGTGCTTCATCCACAGCTGTTCAGACAACTGCCAAACGTTAATCTCACCAGATGTACAAAATCCAGTTGTGGTTCTGATTTGCAAGTCAGGCTTTTCCACACCTGACCAGCTCAGTACTTGCTAAGCAGGAAGAGTCAGGAAGGATGAAGGGTCTGCATGCACTAGTTTAGGTGTGCTGCACTAGCTTGGGTGTTCTGAATCTGTACCAGACAGATGCAACAAAAAAAATGCAAAAACAGAACTCTGAATTTTTGTCTCAGATGCTCAAGAACAAGTATCTCTTCTGTGCTGGCTGAGCCAGGCAGCTACACAGATTGTACCAGCAGCACCCACACCCAGATCCATTATCCACACACAGTGAGCCATTTGCTTTCAGGTGCCCACACCATATACCAAGTTGTTTGGCTGCTACACTCACTGCGTACAGGATATTAGAAAAATGTTTGCACTGCCTGAAAGCAATGGTTTAATAAAACATTAATTGCTTATTGTTTTTAGAGAGGTAAGGAAAAGTTTAACATACTGAATGCACTTGGGACACACCCATTCGTACAGGAAAGAATGTAAAGGCACCACATACTTCTACGCTCCTGTCATTAAGGCCATATACTGGTGTGCAACAATGCTTCACAGGGCTAACCATACAGAAGTATTCAGGTCTAAGTCACACTCCTAGAGGTGTTTCAAACAAGAACTGTTTTCTCATGCAACTTCAGACTCTGCTTTTCAATTATGCTTTTTTTTTTTTGCTTTTTTTTTCTTTCAGGCAGAATGCAGGCTCTCTATCCAGTTTCAATGGTCTGTTCTTCATCGTGTTTTCTTTAATTTAATTCTCCAGAAGTGTGCGCTGAACTAAAAAGCAAAAAACGACTTAAGATTAGTACACTGAGTTAGTATACATTTGAAGTCATGTATTACTATGTAACAGTATATGTGGACAACAGATATCTTCAGTAGGCATTTGAAACTGTGTTATCCCACAGTATTCAGGTAAGCAGAGGCTTGATTCTGTGTAGCCAGTACCTTGCATACCAAGGGATATTACATCCCAGATTTCTCACTCAAATAACCACATCCTACTAGATGCATGTAACTATCTACACTTGCCGTTTAGCCCAACACGCAGTTTCAGACTTGCAGTTTTGTGGATGCAAAAATGAAACGGAGTAGAGTCTGCATAGCTGATGGAAACCGTGGGTTATTGAAAGAAAGTGCTAGCCTCAGTTATCTACATTTTCAGGAAGTCAAAGATAAGCCTACATAAAATTTTAAAAACGCAAACCTGTTCTGCCATGCCATCTGACCTGGCCTAATGCAAGACTGCTTCTAACTAGAAGCCCTGTAAGACACATCAACACCGTACTATCAAAAGCAGAGCTAACGTCTGCTGACTCCCAGAACTTGGATCAGGAGTAGCACCATGCTGACCATGGTGGCCCAGCTTCTTGGCTTAAAACATACTCATGCTTGCCTGCAAAATATGAAATTTGGGATTTAACATGACATCAATATGTGGGCAGGAGTAATCATTTACGATAACACCCCAGGTTTGACTTTATCAGTTAAAATAAAGTATGTCACTTGATGCACTTGACACTGAGTTTGGCCAGTTTCTTGGCCAAAATTCTAGCATATCCTGACTCCAACTCATATGTTAATTGCCTTTGGTAGACGTCTTTGAACAATACTGCTTGCTTCACTAATGCATAGCTGAATTGAGGATATGTGCCTATCTCCATTTCTGACTTCAACAGCCAGTCATAAGAAAGAGAGTTTTATATATTTAACAGCTAAAAAGAAAAATGTTTATAAAGAGGGTCATGAGCCAGATGGAATCTTTTAGCAAACTGATGAAATACCTGAAAGAAATAAAGTATAAAGCTAATTCCTCCTTGCTTCCAGTGTAGTTTCATCTCTGCCCAAACACTATTAACATTTTTTAATATGCATTCTTGCGGAGTTCTATATAGGTTTACAATCAAAAAAGGTATCAGATTCCAGTCAGACACAACATATGCTAATAAAACACCTGTCAGCTAACTGCAGTTATGTACGACACTAAATGAGCAGGCTTGTGTTTTCATAATTGTCTTTTATAATACATTTGCAGAGGAAATTCAATTCTTTACTTTCTCTAAAGTCCTGTATTTCAAGGATTCCTCAAGGCAATAAACCAATCTGTTCAAAGAATAAAAAAATAGGGAAGAGTAGCCATGTTATCAGCACTGAAATCTTGATTCGGTTCTAAGTTCATTGTCATGGTAGTTAAATTTTTTTTTGTAAAAAAAAAACAAAACAGTGCAAGTAATTTTCTCCACTATGTTAGATGTCAATAAAGTGCATTTAATAGGATCCCCACCAAAACGTTGATCTTCCATCTAGATTCTTCTCTTACCAGGTGGCTCAGATTGTGCTCCCCGATGGCTTTCCATATTCACATTCTCTTCATCTGCTGGGAAACAATGATGTTTAGCATTCAAATTCTCTTGTCTTCGAAGTTGTTGATTGATAGAATCATAGAATTGTCTAGGTTGGAAGGGACCTTTAAGATCATCTAGTCCAACCATCAACCTAACACTGCCAACACCACCACTAAACCACGTCCCTCAGAACTACATCTACCCGTCTTTTAAATACCTTCAAGGATGGCAACTCCACCACTTCCCTGGGCAACCTGTTCCAATGCTTGACAACCCTTCCTGTGAACAAATTTTTCCTAGTATCCAATCCAAACCTCCCCTGTCATAACTTGAGGCCATTTCCTTTTGTCCTGTGGCTTGTTACTTGGGACATTGACCCCCACCTCTCTATACCCTCCTTTCAAGTAGTTGCAGAGAGTGATATGGTCTCCCCGCAGCCTCCTTCTCTCCAGACTAATAGAGGTAAATTTGAGAGAAGAAACAGCACTGAAGAAACTGGCCTACTGATAGTAGTTGCGTTTTCTTTGTGTGGCCCGCGTGTTAATTTTAATGCGCGAGGTGGATGTTACTCAGTTTCCAAACTTCTCAAATTACAGAACAGCAGTGCCTGGCTGGATTGATGCTCTATCACCTGCCTTCAACAACCAGTCAGAAAGACAAAAAAGGACAAAAACAAAGCTTCTGTCCCACCTATAACCCACAGTACTCCCCAAGTTCTCTGATCCAAGTTATGTCTTATTTAGGTGAAATGGAAGTCGATAGCAAGCAACAGACAACTGCAGAAGAATCATTTGGGAATCAACATCTGCGTAGTTGTCAGAAACCTAATATGTAGACAAGTATTTTGTGAAGACACAAACGCAAGATTTACAAAATTAGCAATGACAAGCTATTTTCCAGTGTGAAAAGTCTCTAATCTGCAACCTCCAGTCAATTTTCCTTAATGAAATGTTTCCTTACAGTCTCTCTTCTTACTCTTTAGCAGGAAGTGCTTTTATTTTAAGAAATGCAAAGCCTTAAGTCTGTCTGCTTCTGAAAGTCTAAAAATTTTGGGCAAGGCATTCTTCCGACACCCTGTCTTGGATTACGAGTAAGAGAACACAAATTCACTGTACTATTAAAACTACCTTATGTGTAAGATCAATTTCTAGCCCCCATATAAATAAACAAACACATCTCTCTAGACAGTAGAATACAAAACTAATTTAAAATTCTTACCGCTTTGTTTGAAACAGAGTTTCTTCTTCTGGTAAGCAATGAAACTAGATACTGCTCCAATTACAGTAGCAAACACAGCACTTACAATTCCAGCTATTGCTCCCTCAGAAACTGAAAAAAAAAAAAAGAAAGAGGTTTTTATACATTTTTCAGAATTGAAAGCAATGTCAAACTTGTATTGTCTCAAAGCAAACCCTGTGAACACTTCCAAAAACCAACAAACTGAAATTTACATGAAACTGTTGTAATCAACTCTTTGTCTTTGTGAATAATGAAAAGTTAATCCTCTAATTTTATAACCATTGATTTCTTAGCAATGTCTATTGTTAAACAACTTAAGCATGCCTGTTGTAAGTTCCACTAATTAAGAAAAGCTGCCCTTTCATAGCCAAATCTAAGTTGTATGCATGCAATCACAGTACCAGTGTCTTGAGACCCGAGCACTTTTGAATCATTTGCAACATAGAGATTTTAAAGAATCATGAAAGCAGTGCCTGAAAGTAAGAATTCTAGATTCCACAAAAGTTTTTAAGCTGAAACCCACTACCAGCAGTGACCACCCTAGCAGAATGTTAGCAATACAGAAAAAGCCAGAAAACAAGCTTCAGATATGCAGACACCATATAGACATAAATTTATGCATTTACCCTCAGCTGCTTCACCATTATTTGGACTTGGACCCTTTCGTTCTGTAAAAATTATTAAAAGGTTTAGATTTTACTTCTAAAGAACAGTCACATTCTAATTGACAACCTTTTTGTCAATTAATCACGCAAAACTACAAACGATCTATTATATCCACACAGTGCTAAGTTCTCTGGCACTCAAACTTTATTTTCAAAGCACAGCTCATGGTGATACCAACTTCAGCCTTGGGTGCTCAGCACTTCTACAAAATGAGTGCAGCACACCTGTTCAATCTGATTTAACGAACTTGCCAACCACCACCGAATACTCAGTGGAGAGGAACAGCATATAATTTCAGGGTAGCATTCAATTGTATTTCCATGGAACCAACTATCTTTTCCTAAAACCCTGGCCTCGTTTACTAAATATTTTTGCAATTCTCTTAGCAAATGAGACAGAGTTCTGTAAATACTATCCTTATTTGGCACTGTGCAACTTGCACCACTGAAGCAGGAACCTATGCACATGAGAACACCACACAAGTCTCAACAGATGCTTCTTGCCCCTGCCAAGTTTCAAGTTACTGCCCCAAAGGAACCTTGGAAGGTGAAAGCTTCCCAAAAAATGAGCATCAGTAATCTCTGCCTGGGACAACTCTCTGAAGTCAGTAACCAGCAGCACATCTCACCATCACATCCAGGTACTTAACATAACTGACCTGGATATGGTAAAAAGTAAATGGTAAAGTTGCACACAGGGATGACTAACCCCATCCTAATGATGACCATTACTGCAGCATGGTCCCAATAACCACTTCTGTACTGAGCTCTGTCATAACAATTAGACAGGCAGACTACTCAAAACAAGTTTGGGTTTTATACTGCTCAGAGTAGATATAACAACCATCACTTGGAAGTCTAATGATCAATTCATCCTGTGGGACCAAAGAATCTTTGAGAACACGCAGCAGACCCTCTTCTGGCCCACCCTTGGGCTTCCTAACCACAAGAACTAAAAGAAACTGAGAATATGTCACAGAAGATCTGAAAATAACACCTGGATGCCTTTAAGAACTATATTTGTGGTGAATTTTGAAATAAGCACCACGTTCACATCTCAGTTTTAAAACCCACCTTTCTTAGCATAACAGTGAAAATCATTGAAGATTCCTAGACCAGTTTTACCTCTTAATTATCTGGGGGGTTTTGGCAGAGACAGAACACATTGCTTTTGAATTTTAAGGTATGCTCTTAAGTTTCAGATACCGGAACCAAAGGTGTTACAAGTTAGACTGTGTTAACCAGCTTGTGAGCAAGCTTTTATCAAAAGCTCAGACAGCCATAGGATCAATATGAAGCACAACATACTATCTTACCATTGCTGCCACTACCATCGCCTCTTCCTTTTGGTAAACTGCCATCATACAGATCTGAATCATCGAGGTTGCCTATAAAAAAATAAAAATAATATTATCTTACCTATTTTAAGTTCAGTAAAAAGACACCTCAAGGCACATAATGATAGGGACGTTTTCTCTAGATTGTTCAGCTGAGTTCATGGTGGTTTTAGGCTCAGCGTCATAGTCACAACACGTTCATGTTTCAAAAGCCCTCCCACTCTCGTCTCTTCTGCTCGGCACCATACAGTTTGACAGCAGCACTGCTGCCTCTGGACTTCCTGAACAACTGAGCAAGCAAGAAGCCCTGTAAGCTAGTTAAGTGGAACAGCCCAAGTCTCACTATCCTGTTAATGCAGAGAAAGCACATGGACAGGAAAGGACCGTTTCTTTTCAAGGCTGCAGCTGTGAATGTTACTTCAGAGTTGTATTTCTAAGTCACAACCAATATTTTGTGCCTGTACAACACAGTAGCTAGAGGGACAAAAAAAAAGAAAAAGAAAAAAAGTCCCACATGCCACAGTCCAGTGGCTGCAGTATTTACTGGACAGCGGGAAAATCCAGATGTAATTCCCTCCTCTGATTTATTGTAGGACATTGAACCAGCCCCTCTCCATTTCCACTGGACCCTACCTCATGAATCTTTCATTTATGCAAAGCAAATTTGTTTCAAGCAGCAAAACTAAAAGCACTGCATTGGAGGATGTTTTAATTGTGTGCAAAAGCACTGTATTAAGGCACGCAAGACCAGAATTCAAGTATCTACTGCAAATGTGGCAGGAGAAGGAACAAGAACCAGGGCTTGCATTTCAGGTAAAGACTCTTTACCACCGTATTCCTGGATAACAGCATCATCACAGCTGCATCAACATTTGCTCCCAGTTAGGCAAAGACAGAGAAGACCTCCAAAGCACAACAGGCAGGGAAGGACATGTATTTTAAGCCCACCTTTCAAAACCAAAAGAATTGTATTTCTTAACTGACGCCTTTAAAACAAAAACTGAAAAAAATAACCTTTTGACTTTTGAGCTATATCTTTAACTTAGATGCTTTAAAAATACAGTTCACAGGTAGTTCCTACTGACTTCTTGGCACGACTAGCAGGGATTCAGTTTGTAAAGATGAAAGGAATCAATGCTCCACCATAGGCAGCCAAGAACAGCATTGCCCCGAGCACACACACTGTTCCATCCTTCTTCCTCCCCACACCATCCCACTTTTAAATGAAAGTGACTCAACAGGTCTGTTATGGAATTTCAAGGCTGCTGAAAAGCTTATTTGCAAGACAATTTTTCCTCAATCCTCAGTGTTCATCCAGTGCAACATCTGACATACATAGCAGCTAATTAATAAGAAGTAATTATTAGAAGTTTAACTGAGATAGTAAAACCATTTAATGATTCAGGAGTTTGTGCTAGAAGCCTTACCAGTGTCTTTAGGATTTGCAGGCGGACCTTGCTTGGGGTTATCTACACACAAAAGAGAAATTTAGGAAAAAAAAAAAAAAGTTAACATATCTAAAGCAGACTGCAATACAGTAACTTTGAAAGGGACTAGGTAAGATTAACAAACACGTTTCTCCTTTTCAGAAATTCCTGTTAGGTCAGTCTTACCAGTGTCTCTAGGATTTGCAGGCGGACCTGGCTTGGGGTCATCTGTAGACAAATAGAGTTACAATGAAGCGAGCAAAATTACTAGTGCAAAGAGACCAAAAAAGCAGCATATAGTGACCTTGAAAGACTATCTGACCTAAAAAATGGTATCAAATCTTCTCCATGTCATATTCCTTTCCTTTCATTAGCTAGTGCTGTATTTGTTTGGTTATTTTAGGTTAAACACTGTACTTTGATGCAATTAACAGTGTTTCTGCCACATTAGCCTGTATGTCAGACCCTTATTATAACTGAACATATATAGAAGAACTCACTAAGTGTTATGTAGCATTTCAGTTTGCACAGCTGATTTCAAACGCTGAACTTCTTCAAATTTTTATACCAGGTACAGATTATTTGGCTGTTCCCTCTTTTAAAATTACCAGATTTTACTCAATAATAAAGGTTGGTACCTCACTTTAAAAAGAAAAAAAAAAAAAGGCAAGATACACACAACAGAACTAGAAATATGGTCCCCACAATGACACTTCATTTATCTTGCCACAAAATAGAAGAATAAGAGATCTTCGTAGTTATCTCTGTACTGTTTGGTCACAGTCTTTGTTGCCCACATCAAATTAGCACATTGGCATTGTTTTTCTAAAACTGTGTTTTCACCAATAGCTGAACCGATCCAGTGGCCCATTTCTTCTGTATGCTACTTCACCTTGATGTTGCATGGTCTTGCCTCCCCCCAGCTCTAGCACAAGTCAGATCCTTGACTCCTTTGGCTCTCTGCATATTCAAAGTAAAGAGGCAGGCACCTCCAGAGCAGAGTTCTAAGACCCCAACTTAGGCTTGCTACCCTATGAAGGAATGTCTCTCTTCACTGATTCATTCAGCCAACTGTTTCTCAATTAGCCAACTCTGTTTTCAAAAATGTCAGCAGTTGGAAACAGACTGCTTTAAGAGAGACAAAACTTCAAAGGGCTAAATCAAACAGAGCAGCAAACAGTGCTACTGTCATACAACTGCACACCCCGTGTTAGGAAAGCTGTCGATACTGCAACAGATCTAGTGATGGTACTCAACAAGCTACTGTATGTTATCTGCCTAATCAGATGCACCTTTTACTGGCTGAGTGAAAACAATACTGCAATTTCTGCTGCTGCCTACACTGCAGAGCTGAAGTACATTAGAAAGAGTACCTTTCAAACAGATTAATGTTTCCTTGTGCTACTAAAATTACTTTCTGGAAAGGATGAAACTACTTCAGATTTAAAAACTACTTCCATAAGTAATAGTTTATGGAATTAGTGCCATCTAGTGAAGACACTGCAATGAAACGAGTAGGACTTGGCCAAGAAATGAGTGAAATACATACAGTTTTTGTGATCCCAGACCCTTAAAAATGAAGGTAAATAACATAACTAGACTGCAATTATTTTTATCTACAGTCTGTTACCTTAAATCAACTCAGTGATAGGTAACAAAGGATGGATAGACATTGCACCAAGTACCACCGAGCAGTATCCAGGAAAACGTGATGCTTACCAGGATGAAGAGCATGTTCTAAGCTGAAATCATCTACGAAGAAAGAAATGTTAAATATAATGCAAACACTGAACTAGTTTTAGCCTATTTTTTACACAAAACACACCTCATAATGTTTTCACCAAGAATACAATGGCATGTTCATTCAACAGCGGCCCACGGAAGAGCACCACAGTTACCAGGCATTATGGGCCAAACTACACGCTGCTTTGGTGACCATGGTACATACCAAGGGCCAGGTCAAGGTGAGTAAGCTCAAAACATTCAGACTGAAAGCCAACTGGAGGGATTGTCACAGGGTCTTTAAGCTTGTGAAATCACTAAGTAAATTTGTGAAAGCACTAGCAGAAGACCAAAATGCAGAAACCCTTTTGCTGCTAGGGAACTACTTTCTTCTATAGCAGTATCACAACTCTGTGTTGCCACTACATTCAAAAATTCAGGCTCTTAAGTTAGTATGTACAACTACACTTGATTTCACAGTAAAAGGCATTACAAGCCATTTAGATCTCACCCAAATCTGATGGTGGTGGCTTCCGAGACGGAAGAGGCTTCTTTGTAGTTACTGTCAGGGATGGTTAGAAAAAAAAGTTTAAATACTATTTAATACACCACTCAGAACATACAGGAAGGACAAATGTAAGCTTATGTCTATACGATGAAAAGCATAAGATCAAGTCTATACAGCAAGACATTTCCCCTTAAGAGGAATCCCTGAATGTTCCCAAAGACAAATTTTAGTTCTATGTGGTCAATATTTTGACATACCCATAGCTGAATTGTTCCCTGAGGTTTAAACAAACCGTATGTGGGGAAGGTGTCATGCTGGGTCATGCAGCGATACTGGGAAACAAGAGCAGCCACTATTCTCCCACCTACCTCCCAAAATTTGCAAGAGTGTAATAATTACCAAAAGCATCTTCTAAGTTGAAGTCATCAAAATTGCCTGTAAAAGATGAAAGCAACAGTAAGAACGTTGTTTTTTCTTACTCAAAACCAACACTTATTACAATCATAAACATGCCTCTGATCTATCTTGATTTATGTTTTCTGCTTCCTGCGTCAGACTAGAAGAATATTTTGAGTCAGGGCTGAAGACAGACATTTTTCTCTATCTCTCCAGACCACCATCCACACAACTCTTCAAAAAGACAAAATGAACAGCACTAAAAATTGTCTCTATAGAAAGGATCCAGAGGGCCAGAACATATATTCTTACAGTCAATATAATGCACTTAATCCTTTATTCTTGCCACTGCTATTGCATGCTTTCTTAGTGCCATCCACAGCATATTCTTTCCCAGCCTTCTTTCCACTGACCCACAAAATGAGCAGGAGCATAGCTCCAATTCACAAGAATTTACAAGATTCAAGTGTGAAGAAAAGCCTTGGAGCACAAAGGCCTGTATGAAAGCTATATGATCAAGTAATGGATTTAATACCTTGGCATTAAAAATTAATTTTCACGGGTTTATAGGGCTTATCTTTTCCCCTAGCAAACATTAACAATATGAAGATGGTTAAGTTATTAGCACAGATGATCTTGAGCAGTCTCTTCAACTTCCTAAAGGACAGCTAAATGCAGCTGTCACTACTATGGGCTCTCCGCTCCAGGTAGATTAAGCTTCATTTTCAGCCCTTAGGAAAGAACATTCTCTCTTGCTGTATTAGGTCAGTTGCTAGAGCTACTGCTGCTTACCCAGCCAACCACAAACACACTAACTCAATATATTCATGATACAAACTGGTTTCACAGCATGAATATAGTGCGATCTCAGCAGCAGAGGTTTGTAAGATAAATGGACAGCCAAAACAACTACTTGTAATATTTCTGATAGTTCATTATTCCGTTTCACCGAAGCATGGAAAAAGGCATGAAAGTAGACACCAGCTTTCAAGAAAAAGACATCCAAATAATGTTTCAGCCCCCAAGAAGCTGGAAAACTTTTTCTGTTTACTGAGTATCAAGCCAGCTACAGCAGAATGCAGTTCCAGCCAGAGCTACCTTAATTCAGAAGATACAGACGTAAAGCATTGATGTGCCTGCTTTTCCTCAAAGAACGTATCTACAGAAGAAGAATCAGAACTGGCTACTGCAAAGACTGAAGAGAGGAATAAAATAAATAAGAAAACCAAAACAAAACATAAAAAATCAAACCACAAGAAGAATGTTCCTTCTGCTTACATGACAGGCCAAGCTAAGACAAAAACAACTCAGGAGTCTAGTAACAGCAATGACAGATGCTCATATACTTGGTGACATCTTTCATCTCAACTGAGGTCAAAATTGAAATCTCTTTTGCTTCTCACATAACTGCACTAATAATGCCGTATTTTTTCCAAAGAAGAAATGAGACTAAGATACATTTTCAGTTTTTTAGTATGGAAGCGAGGAATGACAACTGGAGAAAAAAAAAAAAAAAAAAAGCTTGTAGTTTCCTGAAAACATCCTTCAAGCTAGTCTTCAGTTTGGCCAACTGAACTGCCAGAGCAGAAAATGAAATCTGAAGCCTAAGCAGTGATTTCCATACTGTAATATTTGAACTGAGCACCACCTTGCTCACAGCCAAGTAGGGATGTGGAACTGCCTGGTCAGTGACCAGCACCTTCATGGAAACAGAGGCAATTCATGGCTTTATTGCAGTGCAGGAGAAAAGTGCATTACCCCCTGGATAAAATTATTACATAGAGATCTTGAATAGAAAGCAAGAAGATACTTTACTTGGTGTTCTTCAATCCAGGTGGGGACTATAAGCTCTTTCAGATACTTAACTTGTGAAAAACTGTTACACAGAATGCAAAATATTTGCAGGCCGTTTATCTGAGGCCTACATCATCTTGCAAAACAATCTTAAAAACCTCAGTAGTAGGAGCAGTTGCCAAGACCCAAATCTCAGTCACCACTGAAGTTACCCCTTTGTTTAGACTACACCAGGAAACCTCCCTATTAACAGACAAAAAAGGTCAAAACACTCAATAGGAATTCAAACAGGTGCTTGCGTAATTGTTCCTCAAACTTGAATTTCGTTTGTTTGTTTTCTCAAGTACATACATCCCTCAGGCTACAGTCCTCCAGGGAGGAATGCCTGAGACAGACCTGATCAGATATTTTCTAGTCTAACTCTAAGAAGGCAGGCAGAAGGATCTGTTAAAGATGCATGCTCCTCAAAACACCCTACCAGAGTAGCAACTAGAGGATAGACCACCACCATCTGTTAACACCATCTGTCACAAGGTTAAAGATACATCACTAAGTCAATGAACGTTACATTGGTGGGTATATTTCAAGAGCACTATTTCTTTTTACAAGGAGCAGCAGAGGGAAAAACAAGCACGTATACTCAACATTATGCTTTGTTGCAGCTGAAGTTTTACCTAGAGCGGAAAAGAGGCTATTTGAAAAGTCTCCCACTGCCACCACGTAACCTAGTTCGAGAACTCTGAACAGTTCCAGCTGCAAACAAATTTGAGACGTAACAAAAGAAAAAAAAAAAGTCCTTCTATATTGACTGGAATGGTTCAATATTCTGCAACCACAAGTCTATTTTTGAAGCATGCAGCAAGATCAAACACTCTTCAAACACTTTATCTCAATAATGGTAGCAGAAAATGTGAGAACCTAGCTCATGAAACTCATTACAATAATCTGAAGTGCCGGCAGTCTGCTTCCCGAACAAGGACTGGATGTTCCTCCACTGTTCACTACAAACCTTC
This sequence comes from Charadrius vociferus, assembly GCF_000708025.1. Taxonomy (NCBI): domain Eukaryota; kingdom Metazoa; phylum Chordata; class Aves; order Charadriiformes; family Charadriidae; genus Charadrius; species Charadrius vociferus. The sequence goes on along the minus strand of NW_009649320.1, from coordinate 1,501,675 downwards.
ATACGTCTTTAAAGCACTTGCTTTTACAACTGTACTCGCTCAGCTTTTAGTATGGGTGGATCCAACTAAACTAGAAGTTCAATTACTTAGCCTGAAAGGAGAGAGGCTCAGTACCAGGGATTCAACTAGCAAGAAACAATCAGGACAACAGTGACAAAGCTACAGAACCAGAATAAAGGTATTATCAGGATCCAAGAAGAAAGAGTCAGCAAGAATACGCTGCACTCCCTACAGGTTTAAGGAGCACCCAGAGTAACCAAGCCTATGAGCACTTGCTTCATCTAAGCAAAGATAATTGCAAATAAAGCAGATACTATGTTGCACATAAAGCATAATACAGCAGGTATTACTAGCTCCTAGGGGCTAGTTCAAGAAAAAAAAGTTCAAGAACATTTCAGAAGTGTCTACACTATTTTTCTTCCATGTCCGTAGCTCAAATACCAGGATCTCAAGAGACAGATCTTCAGCAGGCTGTCCCCAGTAACCTGCATAGTTTGTGTGAGATGGGGAAACCCAGCAGGTAAAACAAAAGTGCAAACATAAGCTTTTGAAAAGCCAATGAACTAGAGGGTATTCAAGAGAGGCAAGTAACTAAGCAAACAGTAGTTCTTTGCAAAGACCCATCACCACTCTCAGACACTTACTGCTACGGTATTAGATTAGTCGTATTTACATTCCAGTGCAGAAGCCAACACGAGCTTTGGAAAGTTCCTCCATTAGTCACGTGTATGGCGACGCACCAAGAAAAGATATTTGTGATGAATCACCACAAACATAACTTTCTGACTTGAGCAACAGACTGCTTGAATTTTGTTCTTCTAAAAATGCCTGTGCTCTCCTCCTTTCTTCCCTCCTTCCTTTCCCAGTGCCCTGCGCACCACAGGGTGCCGCAGAGCTTGCATGCTGCAGCTGATCTTCCAATTGCAGCTCTACGGACCAGGTGGCCATGGTCAGCTTTTCCCTGTTGCACCACTGGATGTTACCTGCCACTCCATCAGTGGCTGACTAATTTACAATCACAGAATCATAGAACATCTTGAGTTCGAACAGACCCATAAGGATCATTAAGTCCAACTCCCTGTGTCTCACAGGACTGCCTAAAACTAAACCACATGACTAAGAGCGTCATCCAGATGCTACTTGAACTTGACAGGCCTGGTGCTGTGACCACTGCCCTAGGGACCCTGTTCCAGTGACCAACCACCCTCTCAGTGAAGAGCCTTTTCCTAATGTCCAATCTGAACTTCCCATGACTCAGCTTCATTCCATTTCCTTGGGTCCTATCACTGGTCACCAGAGAGAGGGGATCAGCACCTCCTCCTTTGCTAGCCCCCTTGAGGAAGTTGTAGGCCATGATGAGGTCACCCCTCAGCCTTCTCTTCTCCAAGCTGAACAAACCAAGTGACTTCAGCTGCTCCTCATAAGTCTTGCCCTCGAGGCCTTTCACCATCTTGGTCACTCTCCTCTAGATGCACTCTAGTAGTTTTGTAGAATCGTTTAGGTTGGAAAAGACCCTTAAGATCATTGAGTCCAACCATTTGATGTCCTTCTTATACTGAGATGCCCCAAAATGCATGCGGTAATCAAGGTGGGGCTGCACCAGTGCAGCGTAGCATGCAACAATCGCCTCCCTCAACTGGCTAGTTATCATGTGCTTCATGCACCCCAGGACATGGTTGGCCTTTTTGGCCACCAGGGCACACCGTTCAACTTGCTGTCAACCCAAACCCCCAGGTCTCTTTCCATGGGAGGCTGCTCTCCAGCCTCTAGTCCCCTGTTTGAATGTATAACCATAATTATCCCATCCCAGGTGCAGAATCCTGCCCTTGCTCTTGTTAAATTTCATACGGTTGGCAATTGCCCAAATTGGGTCTGTCCTGCTGCCTAGCTGCTCATTTTCAAGAAATCTGCAAAAATCTCAAGCTCAAGGAGGCCTCTCATCTCTGTAGAGTTTACATGAGGTTTGGCAGCCCCCTCGAGGGATGAGGATGCTGTTAGCCACAGGGGCGTAAACTCTTGGGCAACCAGGCAACAAGCAGCTTCTCCAACTTCAAGCGGGGAAACTGGATTTTATACTCCCATGTCTTGTACTCCTTCCCCTTGGGAGAAGTGAAAACAGTAGGAGCAGAAATATTCAACACCTAACCATAACAGAAGCTACAGAAAATACAGGAAGGCCAATCCATTGAAACTTGTTCATGAAACACTTTAAATAACACAGCAAAGCCACCACATCCCTTACAATTGCTTTTTAAGCTTACCAGCACTTGATTTTAATCCAGGTTTTGCCCCACCAGCATTAGTTATCTACAATAAAAGACTTCTACTGCTCAGCTAACATTCTGACAGTTATTTTCCAACAAGTCCAAGAGGAGCAATTTAATCACAAAAGACCTGAGAGAAAGGTGACTTGGTTCTCCATATGTTGCTGTAAGAACTTCCTTTCTAAAGTTTTAAATGGAGAACCTGGACCATGAAAACCACTTGCTGTGGGTTGAGGAACGTACTTAAAACTGTACTTCTCCTCCCAGCCAGGGCAGAGGTTTTCAGGCAAGATTCCTCTGCGTCAGGCAATGCACATGGGATGTTTACTCCCGCTGCCAAGCAGCAGTTTATAATTAGCCCTGCCTGGAGTCTCATGAAATTAAATCCCACACAGTTGGTTTCAAACCCTGTTCCTCCTATAAGCACTCACCTATCGATGCTGCTTTTAAAGTTTAGTTTCTCTGCAGAGCAAGAGAAAACAAAAGATTTTTCATAAAGTTCTGTTCAGAAGAATGAAACCCCTTCCTACCTAAAATAAATATGGCCCAAACACAAATAACAACCGTAAATCAGCCAAAAAAACAAAGATAATTTTTTACATCTGGGGAGTGTCTGCTTTCTGCACATCTGGAGCATTCACTGATGTATCTGATGGGAATGAAGTCAGCGAAGCCTCCGCTGCAACCAATAAAAAGATTTATTTCCTCTTCAAAAAGATGCGTAAGACTACCCTAATAACTATCATATTTATTTTTTACAGTGATCCAAATGCTACTTCCCTGAAAAGTTACTTTATTTGCACCAATCTTGAAAATACAGTACAGAAAGAGTTAAGCAATTATGTGGCCTAATCTTTTTCTGACCGATTGCTAGAAAACAATTTTATACTAATATGTGATTTATTTTAATATTTGAATTACTAAGGATTCCTTCCACCCAAAAATGTCAATTTAATATTTCAAATAAACAGGTGAAAAAAAGCCTACAAGGTCACATTTTGACTCAAAACTATTTATTTAAACACCTGTAGCCATATGGGTTTTTTTTAACAGAACATGGTAAAACAAGCCACTTCCTAGAGAAGAAAAATCCACATTCTGAAGCACAGTTTAAGGAATTCTGCTTGTCTAAATGTTTCCCATGCACTGGGCAACTTTTGTTCCTTTGAGCGGTAAAAAGCAGAAAATGGGGATCTAAACATTAGCTGTAAGCAGAATTTTCCGGGGAGGATTTGATGTAGGAATAAGAGGACAGAATGAATAGCTCTAAATCAGCAGAAAGCATACAGAAGAACCAGGTCAACCATGAAGCTAGAGAATTACCATGATGGCAACAGTCCTGTCAAATGCGGAGCTGCTTATCCAGAAACAAGAAGGGATAAATGAGAACTAAGTAATCGTTACGAAAGGTCTGAGAACTCCTTTAAGTCCCTTCAATCAAGTAGTGAAGATAAAAGCAAGTATTTGGCATCTTATTCACAACCTGCCCAGTGCAAGTTGTATACCACAGCCCGGTTGTTTTCTTACAGTTCATAATCCTGCATGTCTATAACCAATGTGACCACCTTCCCTCCAAGTAATGGTTTGGACCCGTGGTGATTCTCTTCTGGTTACAACCCTCACTGGCAAACCAACATCAAATGGCAGAGCCACCCATCCCAGATCTCTTCCTTAAGCTTAAAAGAGCTTCCAAAGCACTGTCATTAATAGCAGCTTGGAAAGAGCTGAAGTATTTTTCTGTGCTTTGAGGAAAGTTGTTCTTTGCAGAGCATACCTTCCCCACATATTCAAAATACTCAAAACCTGTCTGACCACGGTGCTGGGCAGCCAGCAATGGCTGACCCTGCTGGAGCAGGGGGTGGGACTGGAAGGTCTCCAGAGGTGTCCTCCAGGCTCAGCACCCTGTGGTTCTGTCACTTGGGACAGTTCGTCACTGGACTAAATTCCATGTGCTACAAAACTCATAACTGCAGATAAAATAAATCACTCAGTCCCTCTGCAATTCTGTTAGCAGATGTGAACTGAAATACATTGCTCTGTTTCATGAAGTTTGTAAGCAGAAACCTAAGCTACATTAATAAAGGCTGTTAGAATAACATCTGGGTGACAGAAGCACAGCCCTTGCATCGATAAATGCCAAGCTTAGGGCACTTGGATAGGAGGTAGGAAGAAAGGAAAAGGGTTTTGCAAAAAGGGTGGGCAAATTTTTGAAAATGGGGTGCTTTAGTAATGCTGCTGAATACAGATGGCAACAAATAAAAAGATATTGGAGATATTGATTTGATTTTTGCTCATTTCTTCTTACCTGTAACTTCAGGAGGGCCTGACCACACCTCAAGACTTCAAATGCCATATACTATGCTTATTGCTATTTCACCTAAGTACTTGACCTTACCAAGCATAAATGTATTACTAAAATTAATGTTTTAACAAAGTATTTTCTAAAAAGCAAATGCTAAGCTTCCTCTCATGTAAATTCAGGGACTAAGGCAAAAATATGACTGGCAGACAGCAGCATAGTCTTGTCTGCATTCAAGTGCAGGGTACCCTTGATGAAGGCTACAGGTGTTTGATTAAATATTGCCTAGCCTTGCATTATTTAAAGCCTGCATGTTTGTACTTGTACCTGCAAGTGCTAGGTACACTGAAATTTTCAAACTTCTAGGTAACTGCTTGAGTTCTTGGTACTCTTCCTCACAGTAGCCCTAAACCACAGAGGTGTCACTCAGTGCACTAAGCATGGAGTGATGTTGGCAATGCCAGTCCCCAACTGCGCAGTGTCACACCACACCAGGGGTCACCGCTGCCACTGCTTTCTCTTGCTTCAACACAGCACCTACGGAAGCCAGCCCTGCCCTTCTGTTCCTGGGGCAGGCAAGTAGAATCCCCTGCCCCTCTTCCCAAGTCTCAGGCGCCGGCACAATCACTGTTCCCCCAGGGAGGCTCATGGAGCAGGCACAATGCGCTGAGATACCTCTGTTCTCCATCATTGTCTCTTCAGAAACCTGTGCCAGGGCTGGACTGGGAGCTCTGAAGCAGTCTTAGGAAAACCCTGTTCTCAAATCTCACCAAGATCAAGAAGGCAGTGTGCACCTACTTCACATTCAGCCACTTTTTAAATTCTGTCTTGGCATAAGAAATGTCAGTAGTTAATTTTTTATAAGCCTAAGAAACCAAAATCCTTTAAGTACATGTTGCTCACAGTCTAAAGCTTCAAAGTTTAAGCTGCTTGATAGACAGGACTTCAAGCTTTCACAAAGCTGACAAGCCTTGCAGCGACTACTCACATAGCCTAAATTTCCATAACCAGGTGCATTCTTAATACAAGGCTCGCATTTACTCTTGTTACAAAAGTTCCCTTCTCTAACTATTATATCAATCAGTCTTTATAGTATGAAAGTGTATTAACTTTGTTAATATGTATTAGTTCACATTATACAGTGCAATGCAGAGAGGTAGTGGAATTTTACTGGCGACTTTGCTATTGTTCATGCTTAAGTAAAAGAAACCAAAGGACAGCTCAACCCTGTAAATAAGCACTTCTGGCAAGCTTAGAGCTGTCCGTGAAAGATAAAAGATACCCCTGGACAGCCAAGATAATGCCAGCATCCTAGCCCCACCAACACCTCTTTGAAACCCTCCCAGTGTTGGCTGGCATCATAGAAAAGTAACTATAGCAAGACTGACTCCGGGGATGTCTGCATCAATAGACAAGCAGTCAGAATGCTGCAGAAATATAGCTGCTTTGCAAAGTTTTACAATGAATAGTGATCGGTACTACGAGTGTTAGTAATTCATCAAATCAAGTTGTACCTGAACATTTGAAGGACATAAGAACCCTGTGTAAAACCCCATTTGGGGTGCCCCAATTTGGCTGGGACACCTCATGCACATGAATAAATATTTACCCTTGTAATTCTATATTTTGGTCCTAGCCTCTCGCTAGCAAACATTTAGCAATAGCAATAGCTTCAGTAGATCTTGGAAAGAACCTTTCCACAGTTGATCACCATCTGTGAAACCTCTTGCTCTGTGGCACGTACTTCAAAACAGTGGGCATATCCCAAGCAGTCAAAACTATACTTCGAAAACTGTGGAGCAATATACACACCGATGGCACTAAGATGGACACCAGAGGAGACGGTGGGGCTGGGAAGGGGCGCACATTCAAGGCCCCTTGAAAGCTCAGCCTTCTCACTTTCATGAACAGATTCATGAACGTTAAGCCTCACTGGTATAACCACACAAATCGCAGCCAGCACCAAGAATTATCAGTTAAATACACTGGAAAGACTACAATGGCAGTTAATCAAAAGATTACCCTCAACTTTAAGAAACTGATTTTATCCAAGCAGGTTGCAAACTCTTCAATATTTTATAATTCAATAAAATCATTGGTTCTCCTGAAAGTAACTACAACTGACATCACGTGATCTGACGCTATTTCATCCCCAGAAGTTTATCTATACTTCTATTCAGATAGTAACATTCTCCTCTCTTTGCACTGGAAACCTCTATATGCATTTGTACAGTTCAATTCCCTACCCAGCCTTGTGCAGAGAAAGGGAGAAGTGTTTTCAGGGCAATTGTGTGGTCTCTTGAGCCATGACTTCAACAGTTGCATGCTTTTTCTGCTCATCCCAATTCAGTAAAACGCTTTACACAGCAATAAAGTGTGTAAGATGACAGATTGGAGGCTTCCCTCCCCACCAAAGTGGTCAGGAAACACCAACAATTTATTTTGTCTGCATCCTCATTTGCTCATTCTCTGCACCTCTGGTAGCCTCTTGGATTGGGGCAGGGAGGGATGGAAGGAAGAGCAGTCCCAGAGGGGGCTTAGAGGAAAAAGGAAGAGCAGCAGTGAGGCTCAGCTGCAGGAAAGTTAGAGACGTCTGCACTAGATGAAAGATGGTAAAATTTTAGCAGAAGGAAGTATCAAGAAACCAAAATTTGTGATCTGGCAGCCAGTGAAGTAAAAGCTCCAAAAATTCAACACAGTGGTAAATAATCCTCACTCTGATCAAGGAAAAAGAATTTAAATGATAAGTTATGATGAACAAGTAAACAGAACTTGGCCTTCCTTTTAGAAATTCCCTCCTGTCCTGGTTCCGGCAGGGATGGGGTTAATCTCCCCAGGAGCCGGCAGGGGGCAGGTATTCCATACCACATGACCCATGCCCGGGCTATAAGAGGCGCTAGCCGGGGCGAGGAGAGGAGTCGCCACTCGGGGGTGGGCTGCGGCGGTGCGGGTCCGGTCGGTGCGCTTCGCGGCGGTACTGTAATCGCGTTTTCGTCTTTTCCTTTTGCTGTTCTGTTAAATTGCACTCTTTTAACCCACGAGTTTGGCCCTGTCGTTTTCTTTTTCTACGACTGTGGGAATTGTGCGAGCGGCTGCGGGGTTCTTTGTTGCTGGCTGAGGCCAAACCACGACACCTCCTTAAAACAAAATTCACTTGAAATACACACTTTCAGTGTGCACAGAACTAAGTAAAGAATACCCTGATTTTTACAGCAGTACACTGAAATGGTGGCTCGTGGTAAGCAGGACTGGGTTCTGTCTGCCGGTACTTGTAAACTGACAATTTCATTTCACAGCCTGTTTCTTTTAACTTCCTCACCAGAAGTCTTACCAGTTCAAAACAATTTGTATACTAATAGCAAAATTCAAACAAAATCTGTAATGTAGTCAGACACATTAACTGAACAGTAAAATTGATTTTGCTTTTCTAGACTCTTTTTCATCATGGCTTGTTCAGCTATGGCGAAAAAGATTCTTCAGTCTTTTCAATCTGCACACTTAAAAATAGCTAACACAGCTTTTGCTGAAAGAAAGAAGAGGGAGACTTTGGGTTTTACAATGAGGGTTTCCTGTGAGGAAGGCGGGGGTAGAGGAAACCAGACCCAGTACAGTGGTTTGCAATGATTCAACTTGTATTTTAATCCATTGCTCTGAGACTGAATCGGGCACTAGTGAACTCATTTTATAACAAAACCTATTGCTCCGCTTAAGCTTCCAACATTGGCATGTTTAAGCAGCACCAATGACACTTTTCTCCCTGCAAGTATTTACTATTATGGGATTAACTTGAGACGGAGTTGCATTAAGTGACAATTCAGTGAGCCAGGATTTCGTAGCTTGTGCTCCACTGCACCAAACCAGCATTGGTTTGGAAACATGCAGCCGTCCAGCTGTTTGGAAACATTTAGCCACAGGATGTGCGATGTGACAGCAGCCTGCATCTCTGGGTGATGGGGAACACTGCAGGAGAAGGCTGATTTTTTTTTCTGCTTCAACTAACTTCGTATTGTGTATGCAAAACTACTAGCTAAAAAAACATTCTTGAAGGGCAGCCAGAGATGCTGCATGTACCCATGTCAATGTGACTAGTATTAGATGCCCAAACCAAACAGATAAAAAACTAAATAGATTAGTTACAATCCAACTAAGTGGCAGCCACAGATATATGACAAGTCAGAAATATGGCATAGGTTTTGTCAGATGAAGGTTTACTTTTTGTTTCTCATTTAAAAAAAAGGTTGGGTTTCTGTGGTGGGTTTTGGGGTTTTGTTTTTTGGCTTTTTTTTCTTCTCGTCCTTCATTATTGATACTTGAGGAACAAGATAAATCTTCCTTTTTGTACAAAGGCTATGTTCTTAGTAGTTCTGATGTGTTCATGTACACAGCAAAACACCTGGAACATGTTCACAGTGAAACCATAAGCATTTCTAGTTAAAGTGCATCTTGTGAAAGTACTGCTACTCTGCTATAGTTAGACAAAAACCTGTATCAAGAATGCCCCATGTCCACCCTAAGAAATAGTTTCACCATCTCCAGTCTGATTCTGTACCACCTTCTGACACAAATTGGATTTTATATTCCAGTGTTATCACTTGCAGCCAGCCAGTACACATGCCAGACTTTAGTTTGCACTGTAAGTTGACTCATTTTGTAGAATACCACAGGAAAGTAATAGAAACAGATGGAAAAATTGTCCTCAGGTAAGAAACGCAAGCTGAAGGAAGCCATGCCTGGGTATAGGACTGTCAGTGGAGACAGTGACAAAGATGCAATGGGAACACCCAAGGGAAAGTAACAGAAGAAGCAGTGGGCGAGGAACAGGAAGGAGGAGACAGAGTTGGAGAGGTCTGGATTGCAGAGAAGTTGTCAGCTCGCTACAGGCACAAGCTTCAGAATCACAGCTCTTGCCTGAAGTTTGGGGGGAAAAAGGTCCACATCTCTGCCTAGTTAGCACAATAAAGAACTGACCTTTACAGAAGGCCAAAATAGCAGAAAGAAAAGCTGGAAGCTTTTGTGAGAAGGAGAGGGATGTCATAAATCAGATTGCAAACTTGCCGCCTAAGACAAGCAGGGACAGCTCAGGTCTGAAGAACTGATGTCTGTATAACCATTTGCAACATTAGGGGAGGAAAAGAGCAGGGAATAGTTGAAGTAACTACTGAACTTGCGATTTGATCGCAAGACGCCTGGCATCCAGGATGTACTGAGAAACACAGAGGCAGGCAGAGATTCCTAGTGTCAAAGAGGGAGAATACAGACAGGCATGGATAGCTGGAGGTGAGGGAAGAAACAGTAGATTGAAAGAGAAAGATAGAAATATAGAATATAGCCTTACCCAAAAGCTTTCCACATAGGCTTCCCCAAACCCTTCCCCCAAAACCTTATCCTGAAATGTCTTGTTTCTAAATTTAACAAGGACTTGTGCAACTCCAGAGCTGCCTGTTTTGTCCAACAATAGCATCAGCTCTAATAAAAAATCTGCCCTACCCGAAACATTTGCCTCATTTATTTTTAATTCACTGCATCATGTTACTAGTACTATTACCACTAGCCCCTTCCCTCTTCGCACAGGGTCAGTATTTTCCTCCACATCACAGAGAACAAACAAGTGGTGGTAAAATACAAGTCTAAACACTGTAACTCCATTTTTTGTCCAGATAGAAAAAGCTTTGAGTGTAGTATTATTGTGACGGTTATAAAAACAGTAATACTACTAATATTGCAAAGTACAACCAGACTTGCAGAATTGGCCATCCTGGAAATATCAGAGTTTAACAAATTTTTCACTTTATTTTTCCCCCAGAATATTGGACTTCTTCACAAACAGAGAAGATGCAAGCAACGTTTTTCTGTGGCTAAGCAACAAAGCACACAGACAGTTTTATAATTAAAATCCATTTTTTGTCAATGAAATCAATAGGTGTTTAATCAAAAAGAACTTGTATTTCATGGAAAGATTAATTTGTATACCAAGTCATAACATTTACCTGATGAAAGAACAACAGCTATCCTAAAAACAAAGTTTGATTTTACACAACTCTTTGTTTCAAAGTGAAATGAGATTTGTGAATACTTTACACACATCAAGAAATTAATACTATTTCTTGTGAAAAATTTTGAAGAAAACAGAGATCCAACAGGAGTTTTACAGGACTCAAGCTATGAGGAAAGTAAAGCAGAATTAACATTTGCAGTTAATTAACAGTTGCCTCAGTCAAGGGGTTCTCCTTTTACAAATACAGTTAAAGATGCCATTTCTTAGATGTTTCTAGTATGTGGACTCTTCACAGGTAACTGAAATCTGTATAAAGGAAACCACCTGCATTTGTTATATAGGCAATGATGTTGTGTGATGAGACCTGACTTAAAATGTAAATGTTTTAAAATTACCTTTTTCCCCAAACTTGTTAGAATGATTCCTGCATTTGACGTGCTAATTATGTATTTTAGAAGGAACTGTTCTATATTTTGAAAAAAACTATTGTAAACAGGCCTTACGCCACAAAAAAAAATAAGTTCTTGGACTGTCACAGGAATTTGCCTTATGACTTTTTGGAATTCTTTGTAGAAAATCTTCTGGGTCCTGTTCTTCTGGGATCCCCCGTCACATCAAATGCAGAGACTAAACCAGTTTAAAAGGAGTTTGTGATGAGTATCACTGCAGTAATTTTTATTTTCAACAGGTGAAAAATGTGTTCTCCTGCAGGAAGCAGGGAAATCTTTCCCAGACTATTTGCAAGCATATAAGAAAGCACGACTTTTTTTTTTATTATTAATGAAAAAGCAAACTAAAACTAGTTTTTATGATACCAAGCAACGTTCCAAACACTAGCTTTTGCAGTATTGGTCCGAAGTCTGCAGAAAAGCCGACCCTGCACAGTTGCTGCCACTCTGTGCTTTTGAAAGATGGCACAGAGACCTCCTGCGGCAGCCGGTAAGATACAGACAGACGGGCAAAGGGCAAGACACACAAGTGGAACACTGTTTCTCTGTATTTAGAGCAACCTGCAGGGTCTAGGTAGCAGAGGCTGATAACATGGTGGGACCCCTGTTGACCAAGGTGACCTACTATGTACCATGCTGGAGTAGGCATGCCGTAGGATTAACACCAAGGCCAGAGATAATACCAAGACTCTGTCGGTATGGTAAATCTTGGGGAAAAATGCCCAGAAAAAATGGGAATTCTGCATGCCCCTGTCATAGATGTTGGACTTATGGATGCTCCTGAACAGAAAAAGAGGGTAAGACCAAGTAGAATGGAAGGCCCTTCAGAGATGCAGCACTGCCAGCTAAGGAGTTGTGAGCACAGGGCAGCATCAGAGTTTGGTTCAACCATTGCCTTCTCCTGCTCCAGCCTCTGGACCACATACTGTTCTGACAGCCCATCTGAATTCACTGCACTGGACGGACACCTGCTGCTGGCCTGTCAGCATGTGCAGATAACCAAATGTACTGGGTTGTCTGGTAAGGTGGCCAGGCAACACTTGACCCCATTACATTGTGCCCTAACGGACACTGGTGCTCAAAGCACCTTATTGCCCTTGTGTAATTTATAATGATCAATGAGTAGTTATTCACAGAGTAAGTGCAGAGGACACATGCCTACTGGTAGCAGAAGGGAGCCATAGTTTGAATAGACAAGATTGGTAGCCCCTACCATCACCCCTACTGCCCCTGCTCTCCTTGAGCTTGACTTTCTTGACCACTGTAGATGGACAGATGAGAGAGGAAGGCACTGAGGTTTTGGTACAGGCAGTGTGCTTTGTACAGGAGGGAATCAGCTACAGGAGTCTTATTGACTCCAGCAATGTTGCACGCACTCAGACAGACCCAGTTGTGCTTCCCTTAGCAATGCAAATAATTTGCTGAAAGAAGTACTGAACTGATTAAGGTGCTGCTGGTGAGATTTAATAAAGTGGTTAGTAACGATCCCTGGAAAAACAAGGGGAGAAGGGCTCTCAAACACATTAACCTTACAACATTCCTGTTTGTCCTGAAGCATACTAGAGAATGGCAGTTAAGAACAGAAGTCAGAGCTCTGAATGACATAGCTGCTGCATTAGCCACTGTAGTTCCAGGCATGCTGCAGCACTTGCATGAGCCAGAAGCCAAGTGATGTACCTAGTATGTTCCAACTGATTTGCAAATGCTTTCTTTTCAATCCCTTTGGCTGAAGAAGTAAGACACCAATTGCTTTCACCTGGAATGGTGCGCAATACATCTGGAACTGGCTGTTGCAAGGGGTGGAAACACAGCCCTACTATCTGCCATGGTTTCATCCACAAAACTTTAAAGCAGAGAATTTTTCCACTGCATTGATGATGTATTGATTAGAGGTAATCTTTATCTTTCCCAACTTGAACGGATTAGTTGGTGGCCAGCAAATCATCAATATAAGGAAGACTGAACTCCTCTGGCTATAAAATGCCTCAGCATATGTTGAGTTTTATACTGAAAATAACCAATGGAGTTTGTTTACTGATGGATCCTATGATATCACAGCAGGAAATGAGGCTCCAAGCAGCTTGGAGTCCCTCCACAGGGGAGACTGCCACCTGCAAAGGGATGAGAGGCTGCCATCAGTTTGCAGAAGTAATGGCTTTTGGAGTCGCCTTGGAACATGCTCAGGAGCATCACTGGCACCGAGTATACATATACACAGACTTCTCAGTGATGACTAATGTGGTCCAGAAATGACTCAAAGATTGGAATTGTGATAACCAGCAGCAGTGAGGAAAATCACAGTCAGCAGCAGAAGAACGGAAAGTAATACAACAGCTACTTGGAGAAACATCTACTTGAATACACAGTGTTAATGTGCATATCTGAAATTCAAACGCAATTTGAGAAACATAATAACCAGGCTGACCAGTTAGCTCAACTTGCCAGCATAGATTTAGGGTGTGAGCACAAAGGAGAGCTATTTTTAGCCAGGTAGGTCCACCAAACTGCTGCTCATGTACTGGGGCAGAGAATGCAGCTTAGACTTGTCTCAGGAAGCCATAGTGCAACCAACTAGGAAGTAAGATCTGTGGAATAAGATGACATGCATGGAAAGTACGAATGATGAACCAGTACATGCGATTGGAGAAAGGGAAGTCTGAAGAAGCCTGGCAAGTAGATCAGCCCCCTTCTCTTCAGCAACACCAGCAGGCGCTGTGTCCTCACAGCAGCAAAGCTAGAAATGGTTGCTAGAAGCTTTTCTACTTGGAAAGAAAAGGTAGGCAGCACCCTAGATGCAACAAATGTACATATTTGTTGGCATGATGGAATGCAGCCTTGGCTAGATTCAGATAGCAGTAGTCGTTTCAAGACCACAGCTGTCCAAGAATGAGGGGAAGATTGTGCAGCAGAGTGGGTGTATCATATTGCCCCTAATCTTCAGGCATCTGGAAAGGTGGAATGATACAATGGCTTACTTGAAACTGCACTGCAGGGAAAGGGAGTCTCACCTCTATGAAGCTGGGGCCGGAGGGGAGGAGCTGGTTAACATAAAAGTAGGAACCCATCATAACAACTCTGCAGAAAACCATATACTCCAATTGCAGCTCAGTGACAAAGTACCAGCCAACCCTGGAGACACCAGAATTGAGACACAAGTTTGTGTCTATCCTCCTTCAGCAACTGAAATCCCTAAGGAAGGAGTCCTTATCGCTTGAGGATCAGGAATCACCTATAAGGTGGCCCTTGAAAAAGTGATAATGAAATTAAATATGTGCTGTTACATATGATAAATAATCTTATTTTACTTCATAAACTATGCTGTGTGTTTTGGAGACACAAGACCCATGTCTTTGCAGACAACACGTATGCCCAAACAGTTCTTGTGTACACGTTGCTCAAGAATGTACAGGGTATGAACTGGACAGGGTTTCAGCAGCAGAGGGCTGTAGGCTGCCCTGTCTGGGAAGAGGCCATGAACTGCCCCATGCCGCTTACAGTGATGTCATGTTGGCCCTGACACTGATGGTGTGCACCAAACCCTCAACTGATCAGAGGAGCACAGAGTATTCCTGCTTGAACACACCAAAGAAGCAGCATCAGACAGCAGGGACAGGAGACACATGAGGAGACGGTCTGTGAGGCTGACAGAGGGAAAGACTGCAGAGGGGACACGTGGCTGGAGATGTGCTCTGGGCAGAAGTTCCATACCAAGAGGGTACGTCCTTGAGGGACTGCAGCTATGACCCATCCACATCAGGGCAAGGACACCCCTGAGGGACTGCAGCTATGGGCCACCCACGCCAGGGTAGGGACAGCCCTGAGGGACCATAAGTGACCCTCACTGGCACAGGCACATTGA
>NW_009649320.1:1482880-1486773 GCF_000708025.1 Charadrius vociferus | reverse complement strand
CTAGGAGGAGCAGCAGAAGGAAACCATCAGGGATACGACCTTTCTGCTCTGCCCATCACCTCACTGAAGGAGCAGGGGATGGGCTAAGCATAACCTGCAGCAAAAAACACGGAAGTCGAGATCAGGTGGGTAGGGGTGCTTGGCTTAAATTGAATGTAGAGAAAGGGGAGGACCTTAGAGGCTTAATTTTCTTTTTCTCAATTCCCAAGACAATGATTAGAAGTTTGTGTTAACTGACAGTAAGCTAATGTAAGTAAAAGTTCCCTGAGTTGAGATTGTTTTACTCATAACATTCTCTCAAAACACTTTTACCAGACTCCAAAGAGTAGGTTTCCGTGCCTGAGCGTGGAAAAGCAGCTTGGATTAAAGAAAGAGGCTTGCCCCTGGCAAGATGATCTGAACTCATGAAGATTACTATTATTACTGCATTTCACTAACACAGCTGTCACCTGATGAAATACAAGTTGATTGCAGTGAGAGGTTCAAGATAGCAAGAGTTAAAGCAGAAGCCTTTCTCAAATGCAGGCGACCCCAGCACCAGAGTAACATCAGGAAAATATTGAAATTGGTCTTGGCTGGACGGCAGTAGGCTGAGTCACGCTTAACTCTTGCCAAGTTAAATCACTGCAACTACAGAAAGCTTAAGGATTGTTGCAGTGATGTCACTTTGATGTAGCAGTGCAGTGGCCATTTTCCATAAATAAGAACACACACAAAACTCCCTTACCCATTTGAAATTAGAGGAAACAGAAAGATGGAGAAACGTGTTGCACTTTTTGAGTTCATGCTGCCATGAATGCACACTAGCACTGCTACTAAAATTGTTCAACTGAAAGTAAGTTGTGTGGTGGGGTTTTTTTTGTTGTTGTTTTTTTTTTTTTTTTTTAAAATCAGATTTAAAAGGCAAACAACTCCAGAGACCGCAAAGCAGAGATCGGTATCCATGAGTCTCTGCACCATCTCCCTGCCCTACCTCCTTGCCCCAGCTGAAAGCTCCATCTACTGCAGTACAGACAGGCTCATTTCACTGTCTTTCATCCAACTTTTTTCTCAACACTGACTTGCCTCAACAAGAAGTCAGGAGCACAAGTGTTTCCTTCCCTTTGCTCATAGCCCTGTAATTACACCAGTCTTACGAATAAGGGATCTCCAATTGTAATTCACCTTAGGCTACTGATCTTACAACATAGATACCTCAGCTTCCAGTGTGTATTTTGCTCACCTTCCAGTGTTCGCTACCACAACTGCTCCCTGTGGCAACTCTGTTTCAATCAAGAAGTTCTACTCAGTTCCTACAAATGATACTAAAAGTATGTATTTCTGAGTCCAAACTCAAGATCCTCAGTAACAAGACAGCTTTTTATGCCTTGATGTTTCTACTGTAGATAAGGGAAACTTTTGAGCCTTGTGTCTGCGTGCAGCAGTTTTCTGCCACTTATCATGTATGGATTTTTTTGTTTAATTCTCCTTCTGCTGCGCTCTTTATAGAAATTATACAGAAGATCTGCTGCCTAATGCTTTTTTGTTGTTGTTGTTGTATTTTGAAAACCAGATGCCTGAAATTAGATGCTGGGCTAACCTGGTGGTTTTGCAGATGCAAGATGTCTGGGCCAGTCTCGCACCTCACTGCCAGCCAAAGCAGGAAACCTCCCACCCTCTCCTCCCCTGCACCCACCGCAGTGCCACTCTCCGATGCTAGGTCCTGCCACCCCCTTGCGCTGACTGGGACAGCCATCAAACACTCCGCAGAGCAAACTGAATGCACCAGATTAGTCACTTGCTGACTTATCAAGCTGAATCATCTCAGTACAGGCCCCAATGGGCACCAGACCAAACACAGGAGGAGAGAAATGGAAAGATCCCACTCCTCAGCGGGGGCAAGCTCTCAGACTGCCTATAGAAACCGATGATATAAAAACTCACATTCGACCTTCCTCTGGATCCAGCCCCAATGATACCTAAATTCCAGCTTTGCCTGACTTGCAGAGCACATACTTGGCAAATGACAACATTTGAATACCAGTTTTGAGGTTAAAACTGCAAGCTCTTTTTCTAAGCAAGCTCAAATAACAAAGTTCACCCTTGCTTATTAATACATTCAAATCCTCATGATATATAGAATATTGTTTTAACACTAACAGCTTTCACATGCCTAAAATGGGTGAGCCCTAAGAAGTTCTCGGTCCCGAGGGATAGACTCACCCGCTTGAATCGTGAAAGCAAGCAGTCCCAGTGAGACCAGTCACCTCCAAACTGTCACACAACAGCTGAATTGCTTATAAGGCAAGAACCTTACCTTTCTATAGCAGTACTAGAAATTCAGGCTACAGATAGCTTACCAACAGTGAAACTAAAATTTTCAGAAGTATGGAACTCAGGTTTTGCCTTTATTTTAATTTAAGACTGCACCATCACAAACCTGAAATTCTCCCAGAGGGCCCCACCCTCCCTAGGCTGACATTCTCAACAGTTCTCAAATTCTTTTGCATTTTAAAGAAGAAGTGTCCAAACTAATTATAACCTATCTACTTGGTTCGTATTACAGGCATTAACCAGTACTCTGATAAATTAACCAGCTTTTTAAGAGCAATCTGTTAAAAATCTAGCATCATTTTCCTCAGAATTCAAAACAAAACCCCTGAAGGCAGTTTTTGAGCGCCTTCCCCACGGTAAAGCAGAAACCAGACAGACTCTCTTCACCTCCAGACTTCTTGGCACTAAGTTTAGAAAGACTATTTCTAAGTAACTCCAAATACTTCAGAACATCACACCAAAGATCTTGCTGTCCATGACCGTGAGGACTGCTTGCGGAAGTAGAGGAGCAAGTTTTCCACGTAAGTAGTAAGATGATATCTCAATGTTTGCAGCCTGAATCAGTTTTAAAGGCTGTTACCGTAAAATTATGCTATTTTTCCAAGAGCTCAGCTTTGCTAACCTAGCAGTTAAAATGACAATTAAGCCCACAGCAGAAGAACTGAATTCAACCCAGCTTGAAGCCAAACTGCTTATCTGGCATCCTGCATGCAGGATCTACAGCTTCCAGTCAAAGCTAGGCATAGGGTTTTTTTTTTCCTTCTCTCTTACAGTGAACAGATAGATATTTAAGTTTTGAAGTGTAACTTTTGCAAAGTACCTGAAAGAAAATACCTAGGCATAGCACCAAGTATGCTTACTAACATGTGTGGGGGGGAAGTAGCTAAAAGAAGTTTCTTAGAAATAAGTCATACAAATGGAAAATGACAGTTTGCACAGCATATTCCTGTTTAGGAGTCTTCCTCCCGAAAAAAAAAACCCAAAACAAACCACCAACTCGGTATTGGGAATTTTCCCACTTTTCTACCCTGCCCAAACTGTTTCTTTATACGAAGTACCAACGTGCTATTACATACTCACCGTTATCGTCCCTGACACACCCTGAAGCCATGAGAAGCTTCTCAGAAAACACACTGGCGTGTTTGACACTGCAGTTTTGCCATAACAACATATTTTTTTTTTTTAATAAAAAACCGGCTGTCTTGTGAAGGCAGACTTTCTGGTGAGTAACTATCTGTTGCCCTGGAATTACCCTAACTCCGTTTTCTTTCCTAAAATGGAAGCCGAGCTCCGGCAGAGCTCCCCGCCGCCCCGAAAACCCCTCCAGGCCTCCCGCAAGGACACCCCCCACCCCACCCCAGGGCCATACTGGGGCCAGCACCACGGGTTCACCGCAGCGATTAAAAACAAGCCAGGGTTTCCAGCGTGGGAGGCGGGCAGAAAGCTCAGGAATACTTTTCCAGTTAAAGGCGGGGGGGGCACCAGAACACCACAACTCACAAAACAACCCAAAAAAGGGCTGGAGGGAGAGAGCGGCGTTTCCCTGCCCCGGACAACCCGGGGGGGGGGAGGGCGAAGCG
>NW_009649320.1:1448892-1482273 GCF_000708025.1 Charadrius vociferus | reverse complement strand
GAGGCGGGGAGCCGGGGTTGGGTGGGTGGGCGGGGATGGGCCGGGCCGAGGCAAGTCCTCCCGCCTGCGGCGGGCTGGAGAAGGAGCAGGGCGCCGGGGCGTGCGGGGTAGTTACCGCTTAGCCCCGACCGCTCCTGCGCAGCCTTCCCTGGGAAGAGGGGGGCACCGGACCAAGGAGCCTCGAGCGGAGCTCCCCCCTCTCCCCCCGTTTTCTGCGCGAAATGACCTCTAGGGCTTAAACACTGGTTTTGATAGCAGAGAGGAAGGCTCTTGGACCGCTGTCCTTTCTCCACCCAGGCACTCCCTTGTCCCTGGGAAAGGTCGCCCGGCATGGAACACACCAGGACACCTAATGGTCTTGCCCATGGCAAGCTGGCTTTTCCTCTGGTCGGCCAGAAAATCGGTAAAAGCGCTTGGAGTCTTGTATTTGCAGGTGATGCCAGGCCAGGCCCATGACCCGCCGGTGCAAACGTAAACTCAGTATGGCACTGAGTTTTCTTAACCGATGTTGCTGGTGTGGGATAGGTGGGTGATAAAGATGCTGTGTTCTTATAAGTCCTTTTCTAGCAGCCATTTCATGTCCGTTTGAGGGCTGGTCAGTCCTCCGGGTGCTGTCGTCGCAGCCTAAGGCACTGCTGCTGGCGGTCGGGATGGGAGTTGCGTGGAGGCGGGTGTGCAGAGCCCTGCTCAGGGGCGCCTGTGGCAAAAACACCTCTCCCAAGTCCTGGGTTTCCACATGCCAAACATATGGTGATTATGGTGCGATCGCAGCCCAGAGGGCCAACCGCATCCTGGGCGGCATCAAAAGAAGCGTGGCCAGCAGGTCAAGGGAGGTGATTCTGCCCCTCTACTCCACTCTCGTGAGACCCCACCTGGAGTACTGCATCCAGCTCTGGAGTCCTCAACATAAGAAAGACATGGACCTGCTGGAGCATGTCCAGAGGAGAGCCACGAGGATGATCCAAGGGCTGGAGCTCCTCTCCTATGAAGACAGGCTGAGGGAGTTGGGGCTGTTCAGCCTGGAGAAGAGAAGGCTCCGGGGTGATCTTATTGCGGCCTTCCAGTACCTACAGGGGGCCTACAGGAGAGATGGGGAAGGACTTTTTACTAGGGCATGTAGTGACAGGACGTGGGGGGATGGCTATAAACTGGAAGAGGGCAGGTTTAGATTAAACATTAGGAAGAAGTTTTTCACTGTGAGGGTGGTAAGGCACTGGAACAGGTTGCCCAGAGAGGTTGTTGGGGCCCCATCCCTGGAGGTGTTCAAGGCCAGGCTGGACATGGCCTTGGGCACCCTGGTCTAGTGGGAGGTGTCCCTGCCCATGGCAGGGGGGGTGGAACTTGATGAATTTTAAGGTCCTTTCCAACCTCAACCATTCTATGATTGACTGGATAATAAGTAGTTCAGCAACACGCAGCATATGATTTGGAAGGTGACTGGAGATGTGTGGCTGACTTGGCTTCACGGGTTGTAGGCCTAAACCTTCCTCAGAGAGGTCTGTGCACCTTCTCCAGCATTTGTAGGACTTTGCCAGCTGGGAAAGTGGACAGCCACAGAGTCTGTGAATCGCTGTCACCAGTTCATAAATTGATGGTGATATTTTTTCTTTCTTGACAGTGCCTCATGAAGTAACTTTTAGATTTAACCTGAGGCAATAAAGGGTTGAACTGTAGTAATAGACTTAAACACACTTAATCTTAAAATTATTCTGCACTTAAAATTAAGGATAAGCTTTTCCCTTAAAATATCTGAGTTTTGCAGGAGTAGTACTTGAGAGCCCATTGAGGACTGTTGTCAGGAGAGCCTGAACAGCAAGAGGTGTTTTTTCCTGTCATTAACTTTTATGGAGTTGTGTTGGTTTTGGTTGGGATAGAGTTAATTTTCTTCATAGTAGTTGGTATGGGGCTATGCTTTGGATTTGTGCTGGAAGCAGTGTTGAAAACACAGGGATGTTTTCATTATGGCTGAGCAGTGCTTACACAGAGTCAAGGCCTTTTCTGCTCCTCACACCACCCCACCAGCAAGCAGGCTGGGGGGACACAAGGAGTTGGGAGGGGACACAGCTGGGACAGCTGACCCCAACTGACCAAAGGGATATTCCATACCGTGTGACATCATGCTCAGCAATAAAAAGCTGGGGGAAGAAGAAGGAAGGGGGAGGACATTCAGAGTGATGGCATTTGTCTTCCCAAGTAACCAGTACGGGGGTAGGGGGGGTAAAGGAGGGGGAGCATGCAACTGTGTGCTGCTTAGTTGCTGACTGAAGTTAAATCACAACAGGAATCAATATGACATCATTGTTAACATCTTCCTTTTGTCTGAACTGCGAGCCTAGAAGGCAAGATTGAATATATGCACATGCATTGTGTAATCCAGCAGTATGGATCCAGTCATTAATGCTATGTGCATAGGGGGGGTAAAGGAGGGGGAGCATGCAACTGTGTGCTGCTTAGTTGCTGACTGAAGTTAAATCACAACAGGAATCAATATGACATCATTGTTAACATCTTCCTTTTGTCTGAACTGCGAGCCTAGAAGGCAAGATTGAATATATGCACATGCATTGTGTAATCCAGCAGTATGGATCCAGTCATTAATGCTATGTGCACAACACAGGAAATTATTAATGTTGCTCAAAGGATGTCCTTTAACAGAGTGTTTGTTTATAGCTATTGATAAGCATCATCTAAGAAGTTGCTCTGGACAAAAAGAACAAGAATCAGTACTCCTCAGAGTAAATACTCTCTATTTAATCACATCATATCAAACCACTTTTTTGGGTTTTTTTCCAGGATTGCAGAACTAACAGAAAAAGCCTAGTTATCTCACTGGCATTACCACATAGCTTCCTGTTTCCAAAATCAGTCTTTGTCAAAGTTACCGCCTTGAGATAAGGTAAAAGCAACCTCATGTTAGAACATATGTGAGAGAACTGCACTTTGCACTAGAGTAAGGGGTTTCCAGTGGGTTCAGTCCTTAAGGCAGGGGTACAGTTTGCTTGCACTAGCCACTTTATGGCTAATAAACGTTTCAGATTCATGAATATCACCTAATTTTTTTTCCAATATTAATAATCTTTTGATCTGAAGATTTCACCAACATCTTGTGAAAATGAGTTTCATTATTTGTGGTTACCAGCCTTTCTATGTGTGGAACTTTGATTAGAAAAAAACCCAGGCTTTGTCATTTCACACGTAAAGCTAACTCATCTGTAAAATTAAAAATAATTTAGTACTAGGGCTGGTTATCTGATTGTGTGAGTAATATGCATAATCTGAGACCCACTTCTTCTGATAGCACCTATCTTTGCCTCGCTCAACCTGCAATGGTTGTCCTAGCAGGTCTTTCACTCTGTGTCCTGCCCATAGCCCCTACCAGGAAACCTCTGCAAACAGCTTGGGCATTTGCCTGATCTGAAGATGCTTCAGAAGGAGAGAAGGTTATCTTAATATTTATTTCTAAAGAACAGATCTTTAAAAGACATGCACATTCTATGACTTGGCTGAAAGAAAAAATATGATCTATATGGCAGCACAATGAAGTTGTAAAGCCAGATGAAACTCTTCAAACTTGAACAAACTCAGTGATGTGAGCAGCTAAAGAGCTGCCTTTGGAGCTGTCTGAGCTATGAAGATAAATGCTCCTTTCTTCTCGGTTTCCTCCAATTGCTCTCTTGAATTAAGATCCTTGTAGCTCTTTTCCTGCCTCCACATAACTTTTTTTGCCACTTTTACCTATGAGCTCTCAACCTTGCCAGAAACCAGATAGCTCTCCAGATGTTCAAAGAAGCAAAGGAAAGACAAATAGATTGTTATTTGCTAAAAGCAAAGTCTTCATGGAGCAGTTAAAACCTTACTGCTCCGTCCCCTGAGGACGCCTTTTGGAAGAAGAGGGCCACAGCCACTGCCAGCGATGGTGAAGCAGATGGGCAAAGACAGCACTAGGGAAAAAAAAAAATAAGGTGGGCGGTATTGGCAATGGTAAAAAGGTGTTCTTTGACGCACAGACTCATTTGGTTACTGTTACAAAGTTGGTATGAGTATGAAAATAAACCTGGAAATTATGTTGCCTTTTTTTGCTTTTACTATTCACCAGAATTTGGCAATGCTCTGCGATGACTCTATTTCAGGTGCAAAGTTTCTGGTGCCAAGAACACTCGTATGTAACGAATGTATTTGGATGTGTTGATGTTGTGGTTGTGGCCTCATCCAACAGCATGTATTGGAAGGGTGTTTGCCAGAAGCATCTCTCATTTTTTTTAACCGATTGGAAACCAAACTGAAGGGCAGGGTTTCAGTGCTGGTTTCTGTCACGGCATCTGCTGAAGCATGGGTTCTGATCTTTATGTTTCTTCTTGCTGTGAGGATATAAAGGTTCACATTTATCTTCATTCTTAAATAAAAATCAAACATGTGAAACCTTATTTTCTCCCAGTGTTTTCATACTTGAGCTGTGAGAAGGAGAAGGGGCTAGTTCCACCAGCAAAGTTTCCTGTAAATAAGTGGAATATTTTAGCAGTTAGTTGAAGTTTTAGGGCCACAAGCAAACTGATACGATATAGTCAGTCAATACAATGGTGATTATTTTTTTTTTTTAAAGGATGAAATATAAAGCATGTATTACAAACATAGTTAACACCCATTTGATTATAAAATGATTATAAAATCATTAATGATTATAATATCATTAATGATTATAAAAACTGCATCAGGTTTGTTTGGTTTTTTGTTGTTTTGTTTTTGAAGAAGCAGCTGTAGTATTTCCAGTTCTAAATGTATACTCAGAATGAGCCAGAGTCCAAAGAGACTCCAGAATCTGCTGCGCAGCCTCTGCTGGCTCCCTGTTGTGTGCTATTTTCTGATGCTCTCTGCTTTGCTGGACAGAAGAGACTTTAACACATTGCAGCCTAAGGATTTCTTCCTAAGGAAACAATTTAGATTCCTCTACGACCACCCTGTTCAATAACAAAGTTCGTTTCAGAAAGGAGTTTCTGCAGGAGATGTGTAGTTCCCAAATAGCCTCTGCAAAGGCCAATTACCTGGTCTTAGTCACCCTTGGCTTTTCCTTCAGCAGGTGCTCTCTCTCTGTTGGTACCCCTTGCTCCCTTCCAGTAGCAGCAATTATTGCACTATGCCTACATGACTTAAAGCTCTAGCTTGGATAGGAAGGCACCAAAGTCTGTGGCAGCTGAAAGTGCGTCACTTTTAAAGCTCATCACATTTTTACTACTATAGAGATTTCTCCTACTGTAACTATCAGCCGGGTATTGTTTCTTTTTCAGATTGCCTCCACATGCTTTATAGTTTTGTTGGTTTTTATCTTCCAATAACATCTGTTTATACTGTGACTAAACTTCCTGTAGACTACCCAAAGAGCTTGCTATGCCCAAAGTCTATTATGGTTTTTCGTAACAGTTCATAAAGAGATATATTATTTTAAAGATCATTTTTCTGCATGCTAATCTATTTTTGAAGAGACAGTAGGCAAGAAGTTGTTTAAAAAGTAGCTGTATATAATATGATATGGATGCTACTCAAAGTGTAGTTCCATAATAGAAGATGCAGCTTATTGATTAATGAAATAACTTATTTCTCTTATAAGATTTTTTTTAGCATTATTCTATTTTATCAGAAACAGAAGGATATTTTAGATCCTGCATAGCCCCTTTCAAGCAAATACAGCCTGCAGCAACAACCCTTAATGTGTTCTTCCTCGGTATATGGAGGCTCAGCTGTGCTTTTTGCATACATTAGTAGAATACAGGAAGGCTGTCAACCAGATGTGTAGTAGTGATACACAGACCATTTAAGTGCATTAATCTTAATATCTGTAACTGTGGATACTCACTGCTAATTCTTTTCTGAGTATCTTTTCCTAACCAATTCGTAGATCTTAAGGAACTAACTTTTCTACAGTTTCCTGTAGGAAAGAGCAACCTCTTCTTTACTATTTTTCTCCCCTTCTCTTAGGAGTTTTCTTATTTAATACATAAGGGTTACATACTGCAACCCTTTTCCTTTAAAGCCAATTTAATTTTCTTCCACAATAACTCACACCAGTAGATATGGAACAAGTAGCCTTTTATTAGGATCAGGTGTTAAATATCTAGCTACCCATCGTCTAGGGTATTGAATTACTTATACGTAAGCAGTGGCTTTCTTAAGATGTTTTAATAGTTCCTCTGAAAGATCTAGTGATGTCAGAGTAAGTAGGATATAAAGAGGCGGTCTTTGTTAGAATTAATTCTGTGGTATTTTTATGCTAAGCATACCAAATGTGGGTTTTTTTAATTATTATTTTGTATTTTTATGGGTTTCTTTTCTATTGGAACAGATTTTTTTTTACAGTTACTGCAGTGTGTTAAAATTTCTATTCTTTATTATTAATTATTTAATGCATCTTCTTCAAGTAAAGATTTATTTTCTTTAATTCTCGTTTCAGTAGACTATAGTATCCTCACTGAATTCCAGCAAGTTGAGTTTTCTGCTGTCTAGAGAGATGTTTATAACATTTTGTGTTCATAATTGTATAGGCTAGAAATATGTAGTTAGTATAAATGCTGAAAGCAGTCTGATTGTAGCAGTATATGGTATAGAGCTCTACATAGCCTTATCAATTACAGTGAAAAGCTTTTTTTTTAAAGATAAAGCCTTGTGAGGTATGCAATGGTGTAGATGTATCCAATGACAGTAAAGTAGGTCTTCTGCTGACAGGAGCTCTTGATTCCTCTAGTACTATTTCAATTTTATACTAACTGTGTAAATCTATCTTTGTAATTTAACTGCTGAGATTCAGATTTCATGGTTCGCTACATATCTTTTGAAACCTGTTTCTCCTATATCCGCATTTCACCATGAAACTTTGTTTTAAATATTTTCAGTCACTTCTATTTTAATGTAAATCTTTGACTTACTGAAAAGAAAACCTGAAATACCTTTCCTCTGTTTCGGGCAGAGTGACATTTTCTGTAATGAAATGTTTGTTCCTTTTGAAAAAACTGTGATATCCAATTATTTTTTTCCTTTTTTTTCTTCTAAGAACAAAATAATTCAATATTAAGATGATAACTTAGTGCTGGCTTTGTATGTTCTTTTTCCTGATGTTAAATTCTGATTGTCTCTGCTCTTCAGAAAGGAAGGAAGGAGAAAACTGACAAAAGCAGTTCTTAAACAGTTAAGTGCCACATTCAATTTATATTATTTGATTGAGGTGCATCCTTCCAAGTCTAAATGAATGCAGTGTTGGCACTCCTGGCATGTATTAGAGGCGTTTTATTCTATAAAACAGGAACATATGGATGTATGTTTTATTTGCTCCAGTACTGTTCCCATTTGCTCTATTATCTGAACATATCCTAGTTAATATTTTTGTCGCTGTTTGTATTTTCTCCTCAAAGGAGAAATAGCTCACTTTCATATTCACAAGGAGTAAAACAAAGTTGGAATGCCTTAATTTTCAGCCACAGAATGATGTTTGTGATAGTCCCAGTACTGACATCGTCTAGACCGTAATAAAAGACAGAAGGTTCCCCTGTTCTCGAAAATCTCCCTTTCAAGCATAAGTCTGCACGCCTCACTGTTTCAGAATCAAGTTTCCCAAAAACATCTTTCCTGTAAAAATTAGGGGAAGCACTCGTACACATCACTGTGTGTGTTCTTCCCCTTCCTTTCCTTGCCTCTGGAATGCGGCCCTGGGTAACTAGGGCTTGCTAGGGCTTGCTTTCCTGCATGCCCTCTGATCCATTCATCCGAAGCTGCCTCCAGGATGGACCAGAAGGCCACCTGCACCAGGGACATGAGTTGGACCAATTGCCTTGAGGGGCAGCTAACTGCATGAACTTTAAGATGACCGGGATTTAGGAATTTTGGTGGTTATCCAAGGACATAATCACAGGTTATGTGCTGTGCTGAGGGCTCAGTTTAGAAACAACTGATTTAGAACAGGGTAGAAAGCTAAGGTTTAATGAGATATAATTGTTCTTCCATGGATTGTTGTCTTCTATATCTCCACCTCTGTTACGTAGCACAGGTTATGTGACTGCTCAGTTTCGTAAACACGGTGAAGGTGTAGCTGGATTCTTGAAAGAGACCAGCAGATCTGACAGACGTGGCAAGAATTTAGCAGCCATTTGTGAAGGCATTTTGTTCATAATGATTTTTGTGTATGCATGCTAGATGCATCACATCGGGGCAAAATCTTTTGAGCTGCACTGATAAAACAAAAACAGTGTTTCTCACTTAGATCTCCATATAAGAGTCCTTCATTGAGATGCTATGGCAAATGCTGTTGGCAATTTCAGCCGTCTACAGTCTAAGACAGGCATAAGCTATTTTAGTTGTGTGTTGCAGAATAAAAGAAGCAGCTGCCCCAGCATGGCATGAAGTGTACTTCTGTTGCACTTGGCATTAAAGGGGGCGGTCAGGACACATGGGGAGGGACTCTTTACCAGGGAGCATAGTGATAGGACAAGGGGTGGTCTAGCGGAACCTGATCTAGTGGGAGGTGTCCCTGCCCATGGCAGGCAGGTTGGAACTAGATGATCTTTAAGGTCCCTTTCAACCCAAACCATTCTGTGATTCAATGATTCTATGATTAAAACTTTTAAATTTACGCTTCGGGCCCAGTTCATAGTTTGAAAGACAGTGGCCTCCATCTTTCCATAGCCTGGCTGTGGACTCAGTGAGCCTAAGACGCTCAAGTCACTAAGTCATGCATGTGTGTGGAAAGACAGTCAGTTTAGTGCCTGTGCACCATGACAGGTAGACCCCGTCTGTTCTCAAAAAAACAAAGCTATGTAAATGAATGCAAAATCATGGCAGTGGAAAACTTGCAATGTTTTAAATATGGGAATACCCAGAATCAATCTCCTTTCACACAGAGAACTAAACCCATTGCTAGTCATGCATGGTCTTAGGAACAAATGAATCCAAATAGGCAAATGATCCCCATGGCAGGCAGGTTGGACTAGATGAACTCCAGAGGTCCCTTCCAACCTGACCATTCTGTGTAATGTGTGGGTGGTTAAAAAGGCAGGTAGGAAACCAGTATTTTATTTCCCTATGAAAACTTTAAAATTCTTCTTTAAAGAATAATTTCTAGCATTAGAGTGGATTTCCTGCTTTGCTTTCAGATCTTTCTTGTGGTTTATCTCATCATCTGTTTAGGAGCAGATAACAGTCTGTGTCTTTGTGCTCAATGATGCCAGTTAGGCAGCTCATGAGGCTCCCTCCCTCCATAGAGCTTTTTTTGGATCATGACACAGAAATGCGTGGCTGTCCTCGTGCACTTTGTTTGTGGATAAAGTTGATTTCCTGAGTTTGGTTCCCAAAAGATGACTGTTAGTATCCTTTCCCTTGCAGCTGTACAGCAGTGGCAGAGAGAAGGGTGTAACAGTGGGGAAGCATAGATGTTTGTCTGGGTGAGAAAAAGCAAAAAGTTGAGAATTTGCTGATATTGATGTCATGGTCCAGCTGAGAAGAAACCAAAAGCAGTTTAAATTATTCAATGGTTCAATTTACAATGAGCAATAATGTATTTCACAAATTAATCAGTTGATTCATACTTGGACTTTATTTTTTTGAAACCAATGATTTGAAGTCAGTTGATGGGCAAGAGTAACATTGTAGGGTTTTTTTCCACACTACAGAGGAAAATATTTTTTCCTCCAATTCTCTTTTATTTGCTTCCTTTCTGCTTCTGCCTTTCTGCCTTCACAGAAAAAAAGCACATATACCAGAAAGGCACTTAGTAAGCTTAAATAATTCAAGTTCTCTTTTATTATTTCCTTAAAGGACATTTTATGAACAAAAATTTACTTATTTATATGTGATCTTGTTGATAATGCTGGGATCTGGGGGGCAGATCCACACTGTAATTCTGAGCAAGAACGTTCACAATATCACATACTTCTACTATTTTTCTCTTATTAGCTAAAGGAAAAAAAAAGAGAAGTGCAGCTTACTAAAGTAAGCTTATAATGTTCTTGATTGTTTAATTTTTTTACTGCATTGTAAAATCAAGAAAAAAAAAATACAAGGCAAAATGGTACGTATGTGAAATACAAACCACACAGCTGGAACACCCCCTTTTCCTGCCTGTGTAGTTTAGGAAAAGTCATTAAATCAAACAATGTAGCATTTTCCACTTGAGCACATAAAATTTGAGTTCATAAAACAAGCGTGCATAACTGTACCTGCCTTGGGAACACTAGCTGTGAATAACTTCTCCATAGAATTTAAGAAATGTGGAAAGCAAGCATCACTTGAGAAAAATAGCTCATGCATTTGTCATTCCCACATCCATTTTTCTGACTCATTTATTTTTACACTGCTCTTTTCTTAAGTGCCCAGAGAGCTATCAGAAAGCTTAAACAAATGAGAGCAAATCCTCCTGCCTTCTTTTGGCGGGGGTGGAGTGGGGAATTGCAGTGAGGTCTCGCTGGTCCTGATAAGGCCAGATTTTCACATATGGGGCTTGTCATTACCAGGTTCCAAATCGCAAAGCTGTTACTGCTTGCCTTTCCTATCATTCCTTCACCTTCTTTTTCCCATGTACTCTTGCATTGTGTTGCCTTCTCTCCTTCTTCTGTGCCTGGGTAATTGGAAAAGTCATTTTAGCTTGCCCTTGCTGTCTGCTGAGAGCTCTAGACATGAACCAGCAAAGGAATTCACCATGCCCTTAGTTTCAAGCACCCCAGCTATGTCTAGTATTATGGAGTCAGGGAGGAGACCACATTGAGATACGACTCGTGTGGAGACTGTTCCCCACACCCTTGTAATATGAAATCTGAAGCTTTACGCTTGCCAAGATTTAAAAGAAGCTAAAACTACATAGTGATATCAGATGTAGAGGAGGGATCAAAAGCACAAATGTGAGTATTGATGAGGTCTTGCATTGCTGCTGACTATGCTGTATCTCATCTCTTGTGCAAAACCAGCTCAAACCCTAATGATCAAGATGGTTGGTTATGCTTCAGTCTGCATTGTGTTGAGTGCAGCGACAGACTTCAGTATTTTAAAACCAGCTAGAAAAATGGAACATATCATGTTGTTTGTATCATATCTCAGAAGAGAGGTAAAGTTTATGGATCTGTCCAGGGCATTTCCACCACAATCATATCTTTTACTCTAGATGGTTCCTATAGTTCTATATAGTTGATATCTGCTGATATATATACCAGGGGGGATCTTTTAAATGTACAAAATAGTACAGAAATCTATAATTTCTTTCTTCTTGCTCATTAGTAAGAACTAATTGTTTGCACGCTTCTATGCTGTGAGTGACAAATACACATTTGCCACCTCAGTTCCCTCTCTCCAGGAGCATCTTGCTAGCACAAGTTCCTATAGAAGACTACTGTGTAATGAGACACTAGGGACAACTGTGGCCTATGTTTTAAATGCACTTTAGCAGAAAAATAGAGAAAGGTGCACTTAGCCTCTCTCTGTGAATATTGTGTGAGGGAGTGTGCCTACAGGGAATGAGCTGCCCTTTTATAATTAAAGTAGCCAAGTCCTACAGAGTGCCACTGCCGTTATATTAGAGTACAGAATGCACAAAATGATTTTTGGTTTGTGTAAAGGTTTAAAAGAGGACGTTCCACATTTTGAGCAAGGACAGTGATTGTTTAGTGATGCAAACAGAGAGCTTAGTAGTGGAGATTTCTGTTTCTATTCCTGGTTTGTGATCTTGAAAACATCAGACTCTCTTCCTCTTCTTTCTTTCCATAGCTCTACAAATGGACTGACACCCTTGAAACTTTCAAAAATTATCTCTAATTTTTTTAACAAGCTGAAATGTTCTAGGTGCAATCCTTGGATGCTGCCAACACAGCTGCAGTGGATGACTTGAGCAGACCACAGGTGGCATTAAAGTAATTTCTGTCTTCCTGGATACAGCCCCAGGGAGGCTACCTTTCAGCCTTTGCAGCTGAAGTTAGCACAGCTGAAAAACTGACCCAAACTTTATTGCAACATTTTCGCTGAGGTCGTGCAGTTAGCAGGAGCGTGCAGCACACTGAGTCTCGGCTGTGTCTTGTTACATTCTGTTGCTGCGGATATGCAGCAGCACAAAATTGACACCACCAGAAAAAAACAGATGTTTACAATGTGTTGTTTCTCTGACATAGCAACAACAACCCATTGTTTTCCAGAGGTTTACCTTTGTATAGAAGAGGCATCAAGTCTCTTCCACCCTCTACCAGCCACTCTCTACGATAGCTGCCTAGCCCACTTTCTTTTTCTTCTTTGCTGCTGAAGACAGCACTGAGTTCTTCTCAGCAGGTAGAAGAAACCCTTACTGACTTAAGTACAGCTGAAAATGTTGTGAAACACCTTCAGATCCACAGTATTTTTCTCTGCTGCATTAACTCTACTCACCAGCCTTAGTGTTCACATCTTAAAGCTGGCTAATGAGAAGGAAAATCGAGCTTTGCTTATCTATTTGTCTTATGGTAATGAATTTTCTGCTTCAGAAGTAATGCTGGGCAGGAGAGGATGCACGAGGAGGGTGAAGCACTGGCCGAACATGCATCAGACCTGACAGGTTCTGTTCTGGCCCAATGCATTTGCAGTGAACTTTTTAAACTCAACACAATGGGATTTAAATAAAACATCAGCTCAGCACACCAGTTCTACTGTTTTATTGTCCTCACTTGGCAACAACTGAATGTCATGTTTGTGCTGTTCTTGCACATGCCTCTGCATCTTTATTTACAAATAATAATTTATATAATGTCTTTTAACTTTTTATATAACTCTTGAAGATAGGTGCATGACTTGCAGCATTTATTTGTTTAGAAAATTAATGGCATTGTAACCTTTTGCCTTTTCATTTATCATATTCCTAGTTCCCGTGAGTTTCCAGGTATGTTTAATTACCGGAGTAATTCAAAGTATACCATAAATTGTCTTCTCCTCAGCTGTCAGCATTTCTTCAGTGAGGCTTTTGTATAATGACATAAAGGATTTTACACTTATAAAAAGCGAAACTTATACACACAACTAATTTGATATATATGTATAAAGTCAGTTATTCAGCTAATACCACCTAAGACCAGAAGACTAAAAGGTTAGGCTTACATTCTTGTTCAACTATTCTAGTGTATCATATGGGAAGGTGAAAAGCAACATTTGATCCCTTGGTCAAATTCTCAGGCATCTGGCTTATGGACCCTTGATTTACTCAGCAGCATTAATTTTTGGGTGGAGCTATTTAAGAGCTCAGAAACATTGCTTAGTAGAGAATGGAAGAGTGGAAGAAAATCATTAACTCTACATCCTCACAAGTATGTTCTTTCAGAAGCTGGAGTAGGACTTTTTTTTTGCAAGGAGAGATGCATTTTTCTGTGGCTGTGTATGCATTACTGATTAGGTCTTCAATTCTGTTTTCAAGAAAAAAAACAACATTAATTTGTGTTGTCATCCTCATATGCTGTTTGGGGAATGTCTCAGAAATGCCTGCTCTTGCTGGAGAAGTCAAGAGGAGTACCAGTGAACTGAAATCTTATCTCCTCCAAACTGTGTAGGAGAGGTTGCCATTCCTTTTTTATAGAAAGGTGCTTTCTGCTAACAAAATCCTAACATAACTTACTTCCCAACTGCGATCGCTGTACTTGTGATCCAACAAGCAAACATTAGGTGCTAGGTTTAATGACTTTTTTTTGTTAAAATACAACCGTCTAGCCTGTATGTTTAAAACCAAGCAACCAAAGGCCTGCTCAGCTACTTCCATTCCTTTGCAAAGACTGAGAAAAGAGGAACAGCATCTGCAGCAGGCACAGTACGTGAGCAATAGGATCTCTGGGAAGCTGTAACCTACCTAGACTGTCTATAGACACTACCCAACTGCAACCCTGTAGTTCATGTTAAGGGATTTCCTTCCTCGAGATTTTCAGCTGATTTCAGCTGTAGCAATATGTGGTAAAGGAAAACACAGTCTCTTGGGTAGGGCACACGCGCTGTGCCAGAGAGAACTTACACACAAGTTGAAACTTTATACAAAGCACATTCTCCACCCTCTGATAAAGGAAACGGTCAGCAAAGCGCACAGAACAAAGAAGCCTATGACTCATGAAACGGATTAATGGGGTTTTACTAGCATGCCAGTTTGAGTTGAGTATAAAGGATAAAAGATGTCTCAGATCATCCCTGGTGAATTAAGCAAATGTTGGATTCAGCTGTGGTTGTGCTTGCTGTTCGTATTTGGAAGCTGATTTCTGTTGGAATTTATCATATCTGTTGTTTTTCTTCATAAAATCTTTTTTGGTGTAGCCAGTAACTGTGGGCCAAAAAGAAGGCATGCACACATACAAAAGCTGTGGGTTGTATTTTAATAGGGATCCCTACTGCTTATCATTGCTGTTTTATGTAATTGTCTGGAAAAGGTCAGCATAGTTTGTGCTGTGAACAACTGAAGCTGAAAATTTCGATTTTTTTTTTTTTTTTTTTGCACTGGACTTGTAATCTTTTCACTAAATGCAGTATGAAAAAGAAACTGTAGAAAAAAATGAGGCAATTCCAGCCTCAGGCCATTGTAGCTTTGTTCTTAAATTGTTGTGGATCTTGCTAACAAAGCTAGTCCCAAATAAGAGCTGGTTACAAAATGTTTGGTTTAAAGACCAAAAAAAAGTTCAGATCTTTAGCTCTAAGGCCAGTCCCGTAGTGCTTTGTTGATTTGTTTCTGCATCATCTCTCTTATAAATTCTGTGCTAGAATATCTATAATTTTGATTTTGCTTTCTCTATCTCCAGATGCAAACAGTCATCTTTGTTGTGACTTTTCATGTTGATTATACTTCTCTAATTACTTCTATTGGCTTAGTATAGGATTTAAAGTATTTGCTTTGCTTTTAATGTGCAGTGTTCAATGCAGCTGGCTGGTTGCTTAAATACATCGCAGAGGAGGATAGGGCTGAGGGAGGGTTCCTGCTGTTGGCGGAATGAAGTTGGCCTCTGCTGTCATGAGGAAGATCAGGAAGAAAAATTCAATTCCAGCTTTTACTTGAATTAAAGAGCACGCTGGAAGAAGGCTCTGAAAGAAATGTGGGCATGGCACTTGGTCCTTGAGGGTCTGGGGAAAGAAGCCAGCCCTTATGTTGGAATGAGAAGGCGTGCTGAGAGCTCGCCTGCAAAGCCAAGGCAAGCTTTTGTTTGCTTGAGAAACGGGGACCCAGAAGTGACCACTGGCAGTGGAGCTGTGTTATGGAGCTGCAACATGAGGAAATATGCAGCAATGGCAACAGGACTGAAACCAAAACCTGTCTAGGAGGCGGCAGTGGCAGAGGGGACCACTCTAAGGTTCTTCAGCACTTTCCTCCCTTACTGTTTATTATGTAATAGATGGAGTGGAAGGGCTTTTCTTCCAGTGTTCCTGGGAAAATCAGCATTAATTCCTCAAGTTTAAATTACATTGTCCCCACTCAAAAAGTACATCTTGTTAGTCTTGCTGTCTGTGTTTGGGAAAGCAGAGGTATACAGAGATATGCACAACAGAAACATAGCTGAATTGTTATGAAAACACGCACTTCTTGATAAGCAAGGGAAGCAACTCCTTAAACCCACTTTACTTGTAGAATTTGCTTTTCAAAAAGATGAAAAAATGCCCATCAACAGTCTCCTAAACTGTGTTTCTACAAGGGGAGCCTGGGAGTGATTCCCACCCCTTGGCTTCAGATGTACCACTTAGCACCATTCTGGTATTGAGTCAGGTGAAGACCCAGATGATACACATCTCTCCTGGGAAGTTAGGCATTGGAGGGAGTTGCAACATTTTTCAGGAGGTCCCATAATCAGGATCACTGGGAATCAAGATATGCTGTGGTCCTGCTGTGGAGTATGTCTGTCCCTTGAGGTAAATGTAGTCACAGATGCTCAAAAATCAAAGGCAGGGTTATTATGTAAGGAGTCCATCTACACAAGGAAGGAGAAAACGGTATGTAGGAGAGTTGCTTTGTCATGGCAGAAGCAGCCATAGAGACTGCCTTTTGACACACCTGATGTCGCTTTCATAAAATATTCAAAGAAGCGTGTGAATAGTGAGCTGTAACCAAAGCAAGAAGCAGCACTCTCTCAGTGAAGGATGCACGCCAGATTTACGCAGAGCAGCAGAAGCTGCAAGACAGCTGTCCCATCAGAATCAATCTAGAAGTGAAGTCTTTGTTTCGGTTGGATCTATGTATTTGTTTGGGGGTTATTTTCTCTTTGTAGCCTTGTTTTGCCCCAAATTAGATACAATAAAATTGGTTAATTATTCATATTTGAATTGTGTTTCATAATGATTATGGCTTTCTGGGAACAGGAAACCTGTATGTACATTAGTTTCCCTTAGAGAATAATGAGCCTATAGATAGGGCAAGCAATTGGACTTTCCCTTTACCTCCTCTGAGGTTTGTCTTACGATTATCTGGCACTTGCACATATGTGGCTAC
Source organism: Charadrius vociferus (assembly GCF_000708025.1). NCBI lineage: Eukaryota > Metazoa > Chordata > Aves > Charadriiformes > Charadriidae > Charadrius > Charadrius vociferus. Next base: position 1,465,847 of record NW_009649320.1, on the reverse strand, counting down.
AGCGGTGCAAAGGCCAGATGAAAGTCTATAACACCACCTGCTGCACTTGTGAAGAAGAATATCCTTCAGCAGATGTTGGTCAGGACCGTTGTAGATAACACAAATTTGTAGAGATACTTAGACACCTGGCAGAGGTGCTGCTTCTCCTACCAAAGCCAGAACATGCAGAAAAGCATAGAAAGCTAAAAATTCAGTGTTGTCAGAAGAGTGCAGTCCACAGTTTGTCCTAGCAGGAAACTTTCCTTGGGAAAGGGAGGAAAAAAGAGAGCCCTTGACAGAGGGTGCAGTTACAGGAAGAAGAGTGGCTCCTGCGGTCCTTCAGTGCCAGGGATGGTCACGGTGCAAAATGCAAAGGGCCCTGCAGGGTAGGTAGCAAGTGCTACTAGTGATGTCTTTGTGTTGCATCCTGAGCTTGTCTGCTTGTTCTTGATAAGTTTGTGTCCCAGCAGAAAAGCCAGAAGGAAATACAGGCATAGAGTTTAATTCTCTGTGTATAAGGGAACAAGGCTGGACTCTGCACAAAAAATAGGGAGGATCTGAAATTAGTCATGACACAAAGTGGCTTTTGTGTGATACAACCAGCTCATCTGTGGTTGCTAAGACAGCACTTCAGCTGTCCTAAAACTGCCTGCTGGGGACCAAATGCTGACTTTTGTCAAAAGATCAAATGCTAAATAAGAAAAATCAACACGTCAGAAAAAATTACCCTCTGGAAGTGAGTGAGGGCATGGCAAGATAAAATATCAGAATAAGGCAGGCTTGTCGAAGTCAAACTGGAAGTAATGCAAGGGTGTGAGCGGCGAGTGTTAGTCATCGGTATTTTCTGTGTTCCTGCTACACGCCCTGGCAGATGCCGGCTGCACGCTTAGGCCAGACGCAGCTGTGCAAGACAGGGCGCTGGGCAATGCGCAGCCCCCAGCTGCATCTCTGGAGGGGACTGAACTTTCTGGCCCAACAAAGATTGAACTTTCTTTTCCCTTCCTCCAGAGAGCTTCCCTCAGCAATAGAGCAACTTTGGAATACATGTTATCCTGACGGCATGGAGGACCTAACTCCTCTCAGGATTTCCGCAGGCTCTGCATTAGGTAGAAGACTTCAGAACAAAATCTCAAAACTTCAGTCAGGAGTGAATATTCCCGAATCCTAGCTGGTACTGACTATATGTCTGCTGAATGGCACAATGCCAAGCGCTACAGTTTATGTTATTATTCCCTTGGAAGGAGATTTGCTCCTTTATGCAACTACGAGACTTTAATTTTGTATCAGTGTAAGTTTTTGAGAGGCTTTTAACTAGCAGAAACCTGGAGTACTGCACTGGTTGACTGGATTCTGACTTACCAGCAGTGAGAACAGCTGCTAGTCTTCTCCTGGGTTACTATTTATTTAGTTGTAGAGGCTAAAAAAGACCAGATAACAGAATTTACGGACCGTCCTTTTAAGACTGTACACTCAGTGAAGTCCAAATAAATAAACGTAGCCCAGAAAGTCTTGCCAAGGTAAAGGTACTCTTTCTTTCCCTCCTGCAGTATTTATGTACAGCAAACCCCTAGCTCTTACAGCACCTGTGGTTTGTAAACCATCTTGCCTGTCCAAGTCTGTAGCCCTGCTGCCAGCAGCTCCTCTGCGAGGAGTGCTGAAGACCAGCGTAGCTGCAGCGCAGAGGCTTTCTATTTCTGTCCTCCCCAGACATCACCCAGATAACAAAATCAATTTATCACCACCTGATAATGTGGAAAAATCAGTGTTCTCTCTTTTTTTTTTTTTTTTCTTTCTTTTTTTTCCTTTAGATAACAGGTTTAGAAGAAAATCATAAACATCTGTGTCCGGATATGGACTTGCCACTGAAGGAAGGGGATCTGTTGCCCAGTGGGCTCTTGGTTCTATGATACATCCTTTCTTCTCTCAAGCTGGAGCTGAGCTTGTTTTGTGTTTCTGGGAGGAGCATGCAGCACGCCAGGCAGAATACAAAAAATACTGCTCTTAGATAATAGGATATTAAGTAACAGCCTAGCCTCTTGGTAGCATTAGCAAGCCAAAAACTTAGTGCTTGAGGCAATATTAGGCAATAGCAGCCCATTGCCACTGCAGTGGAATTGGTCAGATGCTCTTTCAGTTCACAGAAAATCATAATATTTAAACCTTCTTGCTGGGCCTCCAGCTCTTCCATGCATGCATCACTTTCTGGTGGGCTGATATTGATGAGGCTAGTGAAACACAGCACTAAAAATATACTTTGAAGCTAGAATGACAGACAAGATTTTAGCAGATTTTCAGTACTAACTTGACTCCAAGCTTTTCTAGTCCCCTCCTCAAGATAATGTTCTTAAAATGTGAATCAAGGAAATGGAGTCCTAAACATGGGTTTACGTAAGTCTCTGTCTGTGTCTGTTCCTAACCTATGAAATCCTGAAATATTTGTCTGTTATAGTTGTACAAATCAGGGTAAATCTAAGTCAAACATCCTGGGACCTGTTGCTTTTTTCACCTCATGTCAACGTAATTAAGGAAAAAGCTAAGAGAATAGTTACACCAAATGAGAAGTTAGAAAAGTCATGCCAAATAAGCATGCTCATCTGTCTTGTGTTAGCGCGCTATGACTCACACACATGTCTGGAGATCATCCCGTTTCCTTCCTGCCCTGAAAAAGAGGTTTTCACGATTAGAATGTAGCCACCTTGTTTTAGACTTAATTTTAACTTCTGTGCAGGGAATTCTTTCTAGAGAAAATAACATGGATGCCAGTTGCTAATTAGTTAAGGAAGAAAGCAGAGTGATAAAGTATACTTACTGCCTTACCTTTTATCTTTTTCTGTACGTTGCTTCAGTGCTGCTTCCAAAATCGTTCAGGAGTTCTAAGCTAGCGTATATCTCTGCTGTTCTTCATAGTCTGTGTCTTCACCACCTGGATGAAGAATGGATGAGAAGCACATTTCAAGGCTTTGTAATGAAAATTCCCACAAAAATAAAAAGCCACAGAAATAAGAAGTAGAAGGGATAGAGAAGGGATATATCAGCAGGTTTGGAACTTTTAGCCTGGAGGGGAGGTCAAGGGAGGTGTTCCCCTTTGGCATGTTTCTGTGTTCTGTGTGCAGAGAATAGTCTTGGGAATAGTTCTGATGCCTCTTCATGAAGCTGGCCTGTACTACAATAGAAATCTGTGTATTCAGATGATCCATAGACCAGAAATATAAACAGCTGACTTACAGTGATTCCACAGCTGCATTTGCATGGAAAAATAAATGTTTGTAAGATGAACTGGCAGTGATTATTAATAATGAATATGTATTAATAATTATGAAATATTCGTGGTTAACAGAAAGAAAATTTCACTTCATACATAGATATAAGCACTGAAGAACTATTTAATAGTATGGTAGCATGTCTGAGTGAAACACTTGGCTTTTAGCCGTGTGTTAAGAATTACAGCATGTTCCCAGGATGCAAGAGAAAGCATTCCATAAATATTTACTATGAATGCATTGTTAAAACTTGATTAATGTGAATGGACAAGAGACAAACGTTGGTTGTTTTGTTTAATGTTGTTGTCCTTGTTCATTTATGCTACTTTGTTTTCCCAAGGAACAAGGACATACAAAGACAGTGTAAACAGTTTAGAGCAAGGAATCTATCTTCGCAAATAGAAGAACTGTTTTTTCAGTAAAATGCTAACCTGTGAACACTTTCACTAGATGAGTGGCAGATTAGGTAGATGTCATTTGTAAGACTTTCCATATGGATATATTGAATGTGTCAAGTAAAACAACATACCATTTGACAGATGATGGTTTTCAAAAAGATTACTGCATCCACATTACTAGATTGCTATTGGAAGAGCCAGATGAAGTTGGTGCAGTTCCAGATGCTAAATATGATAAGTTTATTGGAAGGCTCAACAAATGTAGCATTTACAGCCACAAACTTGCTGCTGAGGTACCCCTTAAGTGGGTTTTGTGTACTTTCAATATTGAAGCACTGCAATGCATAGCGTAATACATCAGGCAAATGTTAGTCTTGATGTCTCAGATACAGATTCATTTGCAAATACCCAGTCCATAAACTAAGGACTGTTTCCTTTAGCCATAGACATATTTTCTTTATGGAAACTTCAATAAGCATTTAAGTTTACATAGCAAGGAAATAAGTAATATTTCCACAATAAGTGTTATTTCCACAGCAAGCAGCTGTGTTAAACAGTTTGAGCAGCTTTTCAGATGAAGAGAACTGCTAGCGAAAATGCTGAAAGATGCTGACATTTGGTCTCAGGTTGTGACTTTTCCTCCTCTGTGTTATTTAGTGGAACTTGAGAATTTGAAGTAGTGTCCTTGGTTTTGAATGGGAGAAAGGGTAAAATACATTCATGAAAGATGATAAGCAAGTGCAAAATGTTCCTCACAGCTTCTTGGCTATTGCTCACCCCTCCCTGCAAGCCATTCATTCCTGAGGCATGTGGTTATGGCAGAACAATTCTTCATTAGCCCGTCTTTGATTCTTAGTTGTTTTATGAATAGAAAACACCTACCTACTGGACAAGTTTTATGATAGCCTAGGATTTCTATAAAAAGAGGGTGGAAACAGCTTCAATTCTCTCAAAATATTGTCTTGGCTTTTGGCATTTAGTATGATACCTATGGATTCTGAACTCCAAGTTTTCTGTAATTGGACCTAGTGTTCTCTCTTCTGCGGGATTTCTTTGCTGGGCAGTCAGTATATTGAACGTATAGTAAAAAAATATTTTTTTAAATTGTATATAAATAAGATTTCATTTCTACTGTCCTCCATAAGTACATTATGATCTCAAGTGTGCTTCACAGACATGTCTGCATTGAAAGCAATTCTTCATGCTATTACCTTTAAAAAAAATAATCCGAGTCTTCCTGGTAAAATACATGCAATCTGACAAATGAAAGGCAAGTGGGCTATACTTCTTAGTACTTAAGTGCTCAGAGCAGAAAGAAAATGCTGGAAAGAGTTGTCCTAAGACTAGTGGTACATGGTGGACCAGTGTTTATATTTTTATTAGAGCTCTGAAGCCAGTGGCTTGAGCAACTTAACAGACACCATGAAGGAGGTATTTTGAAAAATGGCAAGGTATGACTACTTACTTTAAATGCAAGATGTACCGTATGATTTCTCTTTTCTGGCTGCTGGGGAAGTGGTGAGTTAAAGTGTATACCAGTGTCCTAAGAGTCTTTTGGAGTATCGTGCCTCTCTCAGATCCACAGAGAGGCATGATCACTGTGTAAGTGGGTGATGGTGAGCTCGCACATGAAGGCTTGTTTCTCAGATCCACCTGCCTCCTTGGTGGGAATGTGACATATCAGAGACACATAACGAACTGCTTCTGAGAGCATTCTGAGACTGGCACATTCATACTTTTCCTGTTTGTCACTGACTTAACACAATTAATGAAATGCCATCTTCATATCGGCTCACGTTATCATTCTGACACAGGCATTTAAAAGAAATTCCTGTTGTGCGTTTTTATTATACCCAAGTCATTATTCATACAGCCTAGAGAAGAGCAAGGACCATCTGTGTGTGTGTATGTGAGGGAGGGTTGTGCGTGCGTGCACTCACACACGGGGGGAAGTGTTTGGGAAATGATCAGCACATAGCGACAGAAGACAATAGGTCACTTTACTGTTTATAAGGTGAACCCCTTTAAAATTGTAATGACGTGTCTGCCGTAGCAAACACAGAATCACAGAATTGTTGAGATTGGAAGGCATCTTGTGAAATCATCTAGTCCAAACCCCCTGCTGAAGCAAGGTCAGCCAGAGCAGGCTGCTCAGGACAAGCCTCATTCTGATCATCAAATAAGTATTGGATTGCCAAATAAACTATGGTAGTGCCTTAGAATCATAATATCTTTCTAAGCGTGTTCTGTCTTATTGGATTCTGTACTTAGCATTCATGGTTCTTGTTTTCGGCTGTTTCTCTGAAACCATGACAATGAAGAATTATAATTAAGAACAAACCTAGAGATTCCCCCTTAATCACATGATTCCAAGAGCTGAAGTTTACAACAAAAAATATATAAAGAGATTTTTAAATTATGCAAACGGTGTGTCACATCTACTCTAGACTCCACACAAAGTTGCATGCAGTAGAACTAACAGCCAGCCCTTGAGGAGAGCAGTGGTTATAAATTAACTACCCACACTGTGTAGATAATGAATTTCATAACCAAGAATTTCCTTCATCTTTGCTTAGTTCAGGGATGAAAACTAGCACATGTTTTAGGAAGAAGCACCGCCCATCTCAACTACTGTCATGAGTTTTTAAGGAGAGGGTCACTTGATTTGTTCTTAATATGGGTTGATTGCTTCAAAAACAGTACAGGAGAGAGAAATATTGACAAATTACTTTGAAATCTTAAAATGTTGATAATTATCCTTTGCTTTCCTCTTCTGAAAGCTTCAAATTCTTGCTTATGCCATCTGCATTTCCATCACATAACTTTCAGTGATTCATACCCACCTCCTTTTTGTCATAATTGTCATTTTTCCCCCTTGTTTACATGTACCACACCCTGAAGTTGCTTGCTTGCTTTTTAAAATAACATCTGTTCTTACTCATTTAAGTACTCTATGAAGATCCTTGAGACAGGAGACTTTTCCCCCCTCATTTGAGTAACGGAGCAGGCACTAGGTTTTCCTAAGGATCCAAAGGGGTTGGTCTCTTAGAATTAAACGAACAGGTAAAACCCAAAGATTGACTGTTGTTTGTGGGTTTTTTTTTCAAGGATCCTCTGATGGGCTCGGTTTTGACTTCAGGGGTCAGCAGGCATAACTCATTTAGAGGCTTTCTCCTCTAATTTTACTACAAGTGTACCTTGTAATTTCTGAGAAAGCCAACATGGTTTTAAAAGTTCCTGTGGTTACTATGAATTCCTTCATCTTATATCATATTGCCAACTGCCACTGGGCGTCGATAAAGGCTCCTAGTAGGTCCTATTCAATGAGGTGCTATTGACTGAAAAAGGCTTTTTGTGCCTTATTAAAATAAACCTGATCTGACTTTACAAGATTACCTAGAGGAGGTCTTTCACTAAGAATGGGTTTACTTCTTGTAGGTTATTTCCTACTCCTATTTATTTGCAGATACAGGACATCTTATCTTGGGCTTTGTTTAGAGCAATATCTCTTCTAGAAGCTTCCTCATTTAAAACCTGAATTTCTGTGTGTTTTCTTCTGACTTCAGTGAAGCTTTTTTTCAAACAGAATCCCTCCAGATTTATGCTGCTCTAATTCGTAACTCCACAACAGTGAGAGGAGTGAGGTATAACTGAAAGACCTGCAAATATTCTTGTTTCCTCTGTAGCTCTGTTACAGGACCAATGCACCACTCAGTGTTGTGTTTGCACTGCTACTTGCGGCCCTTCCATCTGTGACTGTACTGTAGAGCTACATAACCTCAAAAGGCCTTCTAGGCTGAGTAAAAGCACCAGGACACATGGGGCAGAGATGCATAGTCCAGATGAGAATGAGACTAATGGCCACCAAGTAATTAATATTTCATGGTGCCCGGGATGGCTGACATGAATTTGGATTTGATTTTGGAGTATTTGGTTTTGCTGTATATAGATTTGTTGAAATTTTTACACTCTTTTTTCTGAAAATAGCCATATTAAAAACAGTCTTGATAGAATCTGAACTTAATAAGCTGATTAGCTGCTAGAAAGTGGTATTGACCAAAAGACACAGCTATGTCAGCGTTGGCAGCACAGCGGAAAATCAGAAGTTACAATCAATAAACACTAGCTAACAAAAAGAAAACTTCAATTTTAATAGTAAAGTTTTACAGTAAAATTTTGCCATAAAATTTGTAATTTGTCAAGTGGAATTAAAAGATAACCTCCCAGTGTTTCTGAAGTGCCAAGAAACTTAAAATCACAAGAGCAGGGTAGTAGAAAAAAACAGACTTTGGACTTCCTGGCTTTAAGGAAGAAAACACATCTATGTGTTGACTGATACCTTCATTCAGATCCTTTTGCTTTATTTATTGCCAGGAAGCTGGAGCGTGTGACCTAATTCCTGGAGTCGGTACTTCACTTTTCCTGTTAAGGATACTAGTCCAATAGAGGTAAATATTGAGGAAGGTTCGTGAAGCCTCACAGAAAACAGAAAGGAAACTGAGCAAAGGCCTCGCTCTTCATCTCCCCATTCCAGGGCACCTCCCATTATGTCTCCTCTGGGCAGGGCTCCTGCCCTGCTTCTCTATTCAACACCACTTGAGTCTTCCAAAGTTTCATCTCGTTTCCATCTGACTGGAAGAAACAATTACACTGGAAGCAGAAGCCTGAGAGAAAGATTAGCAAGCCGCTCGTGTCCCTGCCTCTCATCAGATATCTTGCAGTTGGATGTAGTGAGTGCATTGAACCTGTCTTGCCCTTTACAGACCTAAAAAATGTAACGGATCTTGGTTATAAAATGTAAAAACCTGGGCTGCAAACTGCAGCCGTCCAGGAGCTGACCCACAAGCAGCTCAGATCTCTTCTGTAGCAGAGAGAAGACAGTTGTCCATGGCACATCATCCTGCCCCAAGCTAAGCCACCCCATAGGAGAGCTGTCTGCGTACAAGCCAGTTGCTGTTAGATGATTGTGAGACTGTGCTGGGTCTCTGGTGGAGAAGGCCTCCAGTCACACAATGGAGGCTGGCGTTTGTGGAACCATGTGATGTGGCTGAGCTAGAGATGGAGCTGCAGGTGGTGCCTTGTGACATAGTGGTGGGATGTGGCAAGTCCATAATGTGAGGGGTGGCCTCAGTTTCCTCTCTAGTGCACCTCTTTTCAGAGAGTAGGCAGTGGAGAGACAGACCTAGGAGACTAACTCTCTCCCTCATTCTCCCGCTTCTGCTCAAGGGAGATCTTGAAGGGCCCCTACGTTTGCAGTCACACTATGTACTCATGGCTGCCTCTGGACTCTGTAACTTGAAGAGAACACCATTAGCAATGCCGTAATCAAATGGATATTAACAAAAGGCACTGCAAAAACCATTATAGACGTAAATTTTGCTAGTAAGCTGTGACTATGTAAAATGTGTATGCGACCTGTTCAGTGACCCTGGAGCATGCTGAGGTTAGCAGGAAGCCACAACTGGCGATGTTAGATTTCTAATCAGGAAACAGCCTTAAGAATGTTGAAGATAACAGAGACATTCTGCTGGGGAAAAAAAGGCAGCTAGCCATTGTACAGAGGTCACATAACTTGACCACATACAGAGTAGTTTGTAACAACCTGAATAGGCAGAGTCTGAGTATTTAAGAGTGTGATGAAAACCATGTGTTATGCACACACTCTTGCTTCAGCACTGGGTGTGCAGAAACATTCACTGGTTGCCTTGTATTACTATATACACAAGTGTTATAAGATCATTAGGGGAAGCAAACGACCCATGCTGTGTCTCACTGAGTATTCTCTCCAAGCGCTTGTTGTAATTCAGCTACAACTACCTGTCCTATGTATAAAATGAAAAAAACCCCTCTGTTTACAGCCAGATAATTCTTCCTTGAGCCAAAGAGGTAAACAGGCCTCAAAATTAGGTGTTGACTTCGTTGTCTTTGCATTTGTCACCACTGGCGATTGTAGGGACTACATGATAAACAATTAATGATGGCTTGTATGAAGAGTGAGGATGCATTGAAAAATAATCATGATTAATTTGCTTTTCTTTTACAGAAAGTTCTTACGCTCCACAGCCCTGAAGGGAAAATCATAGCAAGGGAACAGCTGTTGACAAGTCTTTATACAAATCACTTTAGTGGCCTGTTAGGTAAGGCTTTGGAAGAGTGATGGAGGGAGGAAATAACCGTTAGAATTTTGTACAGCAAAATCTCGTTATGAGAGAACTCCAGGACAAGATAATTATATTGTTCTTTGTTTCATAAATACAAAAGTTATGGCTTTCCTAGCATGCATCACAAGGCCAGCGCTTAATAAGACATGCAGTCTCGTCTCAGCTGCTGTGTAGAACTATAATAAGGGACTAGCAGCAGAGCTAGCTGAGATGTCATGTTAACACTAATCCTACCTCCTTGGAGAACAAGTAAAGAGCGAAAGGACACACAGTCAGAGTTCTGTGCAAGCACTGTAATGAATGTATATTGCCAAGGGAAGCATTGTTGGGGTTTTTTTAGAAGAGCTTTTTTTATACTGTCCAGCTGTAGCAGAGATGTAGCTAGACTGAGCTTAACAGAGATGCATGCCTCTGTTGGTTGGCGAAAAAAGAGATCTGCTTTACTAACATTTCTTACGGCCGGGCCCAGCTTACAGATACACAAATTCTTCTGTATTCAGCCTTTGAACCTGTCATTATCATTTAATCCACTTTATAAGCAAAACTTGGTTCCAAGTAGCAGTTAGCATTCAACAACCTCACAAGTCTTTTGATATCTAGAATGTAAGAAAATCACTGAAGCAACTGGTCTTGTTGACAATGAGCAGGAGTCATCAACTGATCTCTTTGGAGAAATGCAGTTCCAAGGAAAAGCCCTATGAAGAAATTAAGAACAGCAAATGTCTTTTGCTGGTAGCATTTCCCTTCCTCTTCTTTCCCCTACCCGTTTTTGGAACAGTAGCAGCATTAGCTTTCCATTATCATGTTGCTCAGTCTTCCTTTTCCTTAATTCCTGGCTCATCTTCTTCTGAATCATGCCAAAATTTAACCCGGTGTGAAATTTTATGATGAAGCTGCAAAGCAGAAACTTAGCAGGGGAAGCTGTCATCAGCATACAAAAGAATGTATACAGTCCTGTTCATCTTTCCGGGGACATTTTTCAGTGGTACCTGCCCTGATCCAGCTCTACGCATTGAAGATTAAATGCAAAAAATAACAGCAGAAAAACCTACTTCCTCCATAATTCAGCCTCTGCTTTCCAAACTGTAATTGGCTTGATGCCAAAGACTCACAGTTCTTTCTTCCAAAATTAGCTTTCCCAGTCTTACAAACCCCACCTGTTTCCGACTGGAGTAATGGCGAATTTTAAGAAATGGTTCTAGTTCCAGCAGAAGAAAGTGTGTCTCGGCCCCTGCAAACAACATAACTTACTACTCGAAGTGCCGCCGTAGCTATCTGTTTGCTAAGTCTGTCAGCAGTGTTTTCTTTCTCCCTCCCTTCTTTGTCTTCCGTTAAGAATACACAATGATTTGCCTCCCAACTGGCCTCACAGTTTATATTCCATATGTAAAATACCTCCCCTTTTCAGGGTATTCCTTTGGGATACCAGTGAGTTGGACAGACCGGCAAGTTTTTTATTAATGCTTTGAAATAAAATTTTGAGAAATACAGGCCTGCCGACTCTCCCGACTTCCTGTATCCTCATTATTTTCTTATTTTGCAGCTACTGATAGCTCAAGACAGTGTTTACAAGGAGAAACTGAGGCATAGACATGCTGCAGACGTTAGACAAAATCAGGGAGAGATCCAGGAACAGACGTAGGAGAGCAGTCCCAGCCTTTCTGCATACGCCAGGAAAGCAAAGGAAGTGTGGGCCAAAAAAAGGAAAAGAAAAAAATGCTTTATACCAGAAATGGAGCATTTTGTCATACTGGCTTTTTAATAAGCTGGAAACCTGAGAAGAAAAAGCACTGGTTATCGCTCCCTTCCCTGACTTCCCTTATGAGGCAGTCTGAAGAAGGCCAGTCAAAGGAAGCTGAACCAAGATTTCTAACCTGCATTGCAAAACTCTCAAGAGTGTGCAGGAGGCTATCCTTTCATGGCAACACTCTCATTGCCGCCTTTTCATTTTATTTTTTTTTTTTTTTACGTCATAAGGAATGATTAAAATTCCTTGTCTTTAGAAAAGAGAGCCCACACGCCTCCTGCAGATGCAGTGTGCAGGCTTCTGCATTGCTCTAGCTCTGATTCTCCATCTTATGCAGTGAAATTGTAAATAACCTCTAGCAAAAGAGGTTGAGAGAACTTTACATGAGCGTATTTCACTGGACAGGATGCACTCCTGGTATATGAGTGTTGTGAGGAGGACATTTGAACTGGAGCTCTCTGTAGATCAAGTAAGTAACTCAAGGAAGAAAGGGTGTTACTTTACACTCACTCTTCTCCTTTGAAAGGCACCGAAAGTCTTTATAGCTAAAGAAAAAAAAATAATCTGCAGATTCCATGTAGAGTTAAGAACTCGCCTGCATCTCCCTGTAGACAAAGCTTATTTTATGTTTGTGCTTTGAACACTGGCATCTGTGGGACCACAAAGTGCCTTATTCTCTCTGAAGCTTACTGGGAGAGCACAGGCAGCACTGAGCATTATGCTAAGTTCTCTGCCTGCATATTTCCCTTCCTGCAGTTCAATACAGTCACTTGTGAGAATATCTAATAAGGGTACTCCTTTGCATGCCGTTAATCAGTAAAAGCAATAGAAGGAACGGCGGATCTCGTGTGCCTTTAGTACTGAGTCCCTTGTCAATGAAAATGAGATGAAGGTGGTTAGGTTAGGATCCCAAATGTCACGAATAACAGGACAGAGCTCTACATAATAGATTTCTCCTGTTGTAGTGCTGCTCACAGTTGCTGTTCTCCTCCTCTCCTTTGTGAAACGTAATTACCACTGGTCCTTGATGAGAGACAGAAAAGGGACCCTTGTCACTCTCCGTGGGAAAGCATATAGATAAGGGCCAAGAAATGGCTAAATAAATTTTCAATGTGTTTTATCACATTTTCCTTTAGAAGTATCCAAAGTCTTCATACACTTGTATTAATACTGACAGAGCAGCACAAGACAGTGCACAGCTTTTTCAGTGCAAAGCTGTGAGCATCTTTCTAACAGGGAAAAATGCTCATTTTTTGACTTCCAGGATAAACACAGCTGAAAAGTTAGTTTTAATCAGCCTAATCTTTGTAGTTTAAGAAGACTGCAGTTTTTTATGTCTTGTCTGTGTGAATAAGACGAAGGTTTTCAGCAATGTTAACCAAATCGTTCATGGTGCTTTCATAAGGTTACAAAATTACTGTCTCAGAAGTAAAGATACACTCAGGGTGCACATTTTTGCAGCTGTTTTGGCACACTGGCTTGTGCCCTTTGTGAACCTGCAGCATGATGTAAGTCTTAAAAATACTGTTTTCTTCCTTTCTTTCCCCACTGGTCTTGGTGTATCATTCTGTGCCCAGGGGAGGTGGAGTTACTTCCCGAGCAGCTATTTCCTTCTTTGTCGTGGTGCGGTTCTGCGGGAGGCCTCTTGCCTTGTTTACTGGTCATTATCCCAGCCCAGCTCGTATCATGTACATGTTCTCCATGACTCCTTCTGTGTTCTTTGATACAGGTGCTTCAGGAGACTGAGTGAATTCACCATCACATCGTTCCTGTGGGAGAGGGAGATGATGTCCTTCCCATTTGATCAAGAAGAAACTGAGATACAGAGGATCTCAGGGAAGATCTTTCCACTGTTTGGGGAAATCCAGCTTGAAACCTCTGCAGCCTGATTTTTTGAGACCACCTTACATTAGCAATTCAAAGAGTACCTCCTGGTTTTCAGCTGCAGTTTGCAAGAAGCAGGGTATTAATATTCGCTTACAGATTTTGATGATAAAATAATTACAGGCATACACAATTTCAGATTCTGTGGAAATACTTTTTAAAAACAGCACGGTAACAGTGCATTGATACTTCAGTGACTCAGTTGGCTCCACTAGAGCATAAAACAGGTATTATACAAAGAACAAATTACACCCTTTCTACCACATATTTATAGAAATTTGTTCTTATGGTAGCACAGATAGAACAAGTCTCCAAACTAATAATCAGACTGCTATCATGAAGCTCCCTGACTCTTATGTGCCATGCTGTTTCAGGCTCTATCACACTGATGATAGCTATTTGTCTTAGATCTCAGCTCTCCTAGACACAGTCTGAATTATTTGCCTTTCAGGACACAGCAGTCAGGCTTTCTGCAAGTGATAAAGAGGAAAAATATGCTGATCAAGTGCAATACACAAGCTGGAACATCCATTATTTAAGCATATTTCAATTCTTTTAAACATATCACTGCACTAGTCTCTGCTTTCAGCGGCTTGATCTTGAGATCCTGTTTACTGACTTGAACAGCTGAGGGCCAACCTTTACATCTGGGGGGGGTTTACAGAATTGCAGTATTGTTCATGTGTTTTTTTTTCCATATGTTTGATTTCAAGGGCCTTGCTTACGTAACTGTGTGTACCTTTAACCCTATTGTCTTTTGTTTTCCTCCTTCCCCATTTTGACAAAAGCCTTTGATGATTCCTAGTGGTTCCCGATGTCAGGAGCTGCTAGTAGAAAAGTGTTTAAAAGATACTTAGAAATTCCTTGAGAAATTAGAAAGACTTGTCCTGGCCGGATACGAACAACTATGAAAAATCCATCCCAAAATAGCCCACAATAGCCTGAAGCCCTCTGGGCAATGTGCACTTCTGGTCAGAGGGCCAGGATTGAGGCACCTCACCATCACGAACCCGGTCACAGGCATGTGGGTCAGCTCTCTGGAGTCCTAGAGATCCTGCCCAGGCCTTAAGACAGCAGTTTTTCCCTCTAGTTTTGGTGAAAATCCCATGCTGTGTTTACAGTGAATGGAACCCCCAAAAAATCAATCTTACATCCACCCTTCGCCCCTTCATAATGGGATTCTCCTTCTAATATCTTTTTTGCAAGATTAGAGCAAACAATTGTCACAGTTGTCACTTTCTGTTCTGTTTTATTTCTTTCTAGCCCCCTGAATACCATTGGGTGAAATTATTTGCAAGTAAGGGGTTTTTTTTATATTTTCCCTAGAAATAGTAGGCTTTGTTTCCTTCCTTCTCAATTGCTGTGTCCTATATTGCATAAAAGATAGAGCAGCCGTTGGACATAACCATTCAGCTTTGTCTTTACAGAACCTGCTAATGAAAATAAGCCTAGAGAGTCTGCCTTGCTGGAGATCTTGCTGCTTACTTCCCACATCTGGCTACATACCTCTAAAATCATCAGCGAGCTGCATTTTATGAGCTACGAAGGGCTCTTGCAGACTACGCTTTTCTAAGCGAGGGTTTGGGGGCAGCAGTGAGTGCGCTGTGCCAGTACCCCATCCCTGCAGGACGCCTGTCCCCCAGCAGCCCGCATACTGGGACACCAAGACTGGGACTGGGGCACCAGGGTATACAGCCAGGCCTGTGTGAGGGTGCACTTGCAGTCCCACACATACTCCTTGAGGTTATGCTCCAAATTCACAAAAATACACATCCTCCTTTAATCCTCCCGGCTGGCAGTACATTGGTTTGGCGTGCCGCTCAAGAGCTAGTCATCCAGAGGGTGATAGAAAATGAAGGAGAGGAGATTCATAGAAACCTAACACCTTCACCACTGGGAAAAAAAAAAAACCAACAACCTCCTGGAGCTGGTGAAGTGTCAGAAACAAAAAATCAAGCAACCCTCACTATTAATATTATCTTTCCAAAGAAAAGAAAACACGCACTAGCGGCAGGAAACTTTTGTTAGTGAGTTGCTTACCCTCAAGCTTGTGGGCTTGCAGCAGCAAAAACAGCTCAGCAATAAATGCTGCCGTTGAGCCAGCAGCAAGATACTATTCAGAAGGGATCATCTGTAAATAAACAAAGATTAAAAACAGAAAGGAGTGATCAGTAATCAGGTGGTGATGAGCAAAGATTATTCCAGACTGGCCATGGAAGAAGAACTTTCCAACCCAATTTGGTGTGCAAAGCACTGGGAAAACTACTTTTTTCCCTCACCTTTATCTCTTATTGCTGCCGAAAAAGGAAACTGTAATTTTGTCCTAATTTTACAAGTTTGGAGTAATTGGTAAGCAAAACACATAAAGCCGAGTTGGAGGAAGATTTACTGCGGTGTTTCTGGTTTTATCCTCACAGAGTGCCATCTAGGGGTAACTCATTAAAACCTCGTCAAAGGTTGAAAGTGTCGTCTCTCATTAAAAATCAAACACGAAAATGCTTCAGCTGTATGATGCTCCAAGATCTTGCTACAGATATTGAGCACTCTGTTTGGAGTACAAAGAGTGGCATTAAAACTATAGGAAAAGAGATTGGCAAGGGATTACTACAGGATACGAAGGAACTGGGTTCAGAAAATCATCATTCTCTCACCTCCACAACTTCCTGGTGTTTACAGCCAAATCCTCCTGTGCTGTCCAAGTGAGTGGCAATTTATTGTCCAGCTTGTGAGATAAACCATGAGCTTTAAAGTCCTAACTCGTAAATGCAGTAATTAAGATGATGAGTTTTCTTTCTTTGTTTCTCTGATAGGACAAAAAGGAAATCTATAATTCTTACAACCATGTGAGGGACACTAGCAACCATATTTACTTTTATTTTTGTTTTATTTTGTTGGTCTGTTTTGGACCCCTGTTCTAACTTCATATGTTTTTATTCAATGTATATTTAGAGTAATATGATTGAGTTCATAATTACACTTCTGCCTAACATTTCCTTTACTTGGCATTGCTTGAGTTTGCTTAAGGAAGCCTGGTTTTTCTCCTATCTTTCTGGAAATTATGATAGGCAACCAAATAAATTCTGAAGGTCTCGAGGCAGGTAATTATGCTGAGATAATTGGATGATGCTTGAATTTCTACTATTATTCAATTTCCTAAAAGAAACTTGCTAAAGAAAAAATCATCTTCTTTTCATTCTTTTAGACAGTCTCCTAAAATTCTTTCAAGTTTGAAAAAACACTCCCAAGAGCCTGTGCCCTTTGAGCCAACTCTCCCCAGTCCTCTTCCTCTGCAAGAAGCAGCATTTATTCCTTCTATCACCCCTCTCTTGCCTGTTCCTTTGTCAATTCTTTTTGGCCTAACATAGTCAAAAACCTGTACCTTACAAATGCTTATCTTACAAGGCATTGCATAAAGAGGTCTACTCAAGTATGATAGCCTTGCTGTATCCCCTCTAGCTTAGACATTTCATAGAATCATAGAATGGTTTAGGTTGGAAAGGACCTTAAAGATCATCAAGTTCCAACC
>NW_009649320.1:1428518-1448563 GCF_000708025.1 Charadrius vociferus | reverse complement strand
GAGCTGGATGCAGTACTCCAGGTGGGGTCTCACGAGAGTGGAGTAGAGAGGCAGAATCACCTCCCTTGACCTGCTGGCCACAGTTCTTTTGATGCAGCCCAGGATCCGGTTGGCCTTCTGGGCTGCGATTGCACAGTGCTGGCTCCTGCTGAGCTTCTGGTCAATCAGCACATTTTTACTGATAAGGACTTTTTGGATAAGGAACAGTCTTCAAACTCTATACAGCTCCTAATCTACTCACAGTTTGGTCTATGGCTTGGGTTCCTAGGTGCTGTTGAAGATACATATCTAGAAAACTTGATTCTGCTCATGTCTCTGATATCACTGTTACATTTTTTTCAGCTCTTTTCCTGGGGAGAGCTGCAATAGGCCGGTGCTATGTTAAATAAGCCTCTGATAGAAGAAGCTGTTCTCATTTTTCCTTGAGCTGCACAGTGTTTTTCCAATATTGATTTAATAATTTATAAATATTTAATATTTATAAGTACTGATGGAAATAAAAATTGTGTTGGCAAATATATCAGTGTCATTCAGGCATTCGGTTGTCCCTCTCACGTATTCACAGCACCCATTTTACAAGCAATCTCCGCTCTCTCAATCCCATAATTTCAACAAGAGAATAACAGTCAGTTCCTTATTTTTTGTAAGCATGATTTATAAAAGGGGGGATGGAAATCAGTTATAATTATGGGTAACACACTAAGAAAACCAACATAGACCTGTGATACCTGGCAGAAAATAAGTTGGCAGAAATTGTGTAAATGGCTAACAAGTATTTAGCGCGTTCCCGTTCTAACACTTTTCACATTACTGAACTGGAAAATTCAAAGAGTTAATGATGCAATTGGGTGAAATTCCTCCCACTTTCACCTCCTTCCAAGTCGGTGTCAATATGCATTGATTTTTATAGGTCTCATTCTCAGGCAGTGGCAGGTAACACATGCTTCAGTTTTGTGCATACCTACCTATACATAATACTTATGTAAGTACACATATTACCAAAGCCCAGAAATGGTAAAGGATTTTAGTTTTACTTCAAACTAAATAATAGTGGGTGAAATTGTGCTGTGATATATTTTTTCCTCAGTAGCTAGCCCTCTAATGCAAGCTTCCCTTCTTCCCATTTCCTGCTTTTAGTAGAGAAGTGTTGTTATTTAGCAAGTGGCATTGTCTGCTCCGTGCTAAATTGACAAATGTAGAAGAATAGTAAAAATAGCCAAAAATTGCAATGACAACACAGCCATTTCCTACCTTTTTAAAGAAATGTACAAATATGAATAAATCAGCCATAATAGCATATGATTATCTTTTACAGTATCTACATTATAAGAGAAATAAAAGCTCTAGAAAGGTAACAATGAGTTTTGCAGTGCTTTTTATTTTGTTATTCAAAGTATATTATACTATATAGAATAGAGCTAATATCTACTAAAGGTATATAAAAAGGAAGGGAAGCTTAATTTTCCATACTGGATACAGCTGAAATAATTATTTAATATTGTTGTTAATATTCTTTAATTGCTGCCTGGCCAACAATCTTTTTGCTTTGTGGTTTGGTTTTTTTGTTTGGTTTTTTTTTTTTGTCTTGGAAGCATTCAAGCTCTGATGTGCCTATGTACAATTGCAGAACATTTCTCATTCACCTGGCACCAAATTGCAGTAAAGCAGCGTCTTAATCTAAATAATCTATCACAGAAGAATACTGCATGTTGGTAAGCACTCCTCTCCCTGAACTATTTTAAGTTAAAATACCAAGATGGGAAATTGTATTAGCCAAACACCTCTCCACCTGCCAGTAGCTGCTCTGAGTGGAAATCAAGTGATGCAAAGAAGCTGAACTGGGGCAAATCCCATTCTGAGTGAGAGACTGGTACACAGGCATCCTGTGCCTTCCTAATTAGCTCTGGGAGTCACTGCGCCTGTGCTTCAATTAGCACTTTGTAATTGTAATTTCATTCTAACCCTATTTTTGATCTTATATAATGCCTCAAGTCGGCTAAACTTTTTCCCTCCTGTCAGAAGGGAGTCACTAGTAGGGAGTTGGAACGGCCCCACCAGACTTCCCCCGGCAGCTGCTGAGCCCGCTCTGCGAAAATGTATGTTTCACCCTTCAGCTAGATCTAATTTAGAAATCTTTAAGCTTTTAATGATTTCCTATAGTTTGGCCTAATTGAATCTAAGTGCTTTCACATTAAAACTAGAATGCCCAGCTGGGCTGAAGCTGAAAACCTGTGACCCTGAAATACAGGCCCAGAAACATAAGCCCTCCTCCCTGTTGACACTTGTCATCTACTGTGTCAAAGCCACAGCCGCCTTCTGTTTCAGCCTAGTGCCTAGATTGCAAAAATAGTTTGGTTCAGACTAAAGTCTTCTTCAGAACTGAATTACCACCACTGTGTGCAGCAGCTGTGCCTTGCAGTGAGGCTGCTGCAGCCTGAAGGACTCTCCTCTCCAAGAAGGGAGGAGCTGCTCCTGTAGCATCGTGTCCCCCTGCGAGGGAAAGGAGTTCTGCTGCAACTGCTCTTGCTGTTGGGGAACGTGCCACCCTGAGAGGGGGCCCATAGCAGGGAGTTGGGCTCCGGAGCGCTCCCTTCACTCTGCGACTTGAGGCGCTGTGTACAACTGATCAGCAAGTCAAAAGATCTACCTCCAGCAGGTTCATCGAGCCATGGAGCGGGGAAGAAACCACTTCTGAGGGCTGCGTTTGGGGAATGTGACTCAGGAGTCAACGGGGTGAGTGCTCTGCTGAGGGAGAGAGGTGACAGCAGGCTTGGCCAAAGCTGCCTGGGGTCCCCCATCCAGGTCTTCCAGCGGTGTTCACTGTTGGCTTTTCTCTAAATCTATAAAAGCCACTAGTGAAATCCTATTGGTTTCCCTAGGAAATTCTCACCTTGCAGGCTTCTGTAGTATACCATCCCGGGTCTATCCATTCTCAGTTGTCTTTTTCCCCCAAATTCTGCTGTCCTCTATAATGTTCAGGCAGAAACGAGAAATATTTGCATCATGCCTCTATTCAGAAGCCTCTTCTAAGAACACCATACAACTGCACAGTGCAGCATCTGTTACTGATCTATTAATAATCATAACAGTAACATTAGCAAGTAACTATCAAGCACAACTACAGAACATGAACCTATGATCTTATCCCCAAGCTAAGAATGATATGAATGACAGCATGAATAATATCTAATAATTGTCTATCTACTAAAATTATATCCCTACAAAATTAAACAGACTTGTTTCTTTTATTTTAAAGACTAAGTCTAATTAAGAGGACTCCTGATGCATCTAGGAGGTTGGAAAAGCTCAGGCGATTGCTGTCACACATTCAAAGTAAATCAGACTGTTAGGGTCTAATATTTATATTTCACAATTTCCGGCTTACTAAATTATGCTCCCAAAGTAAATATCATTGCAGTATAGGAAATTACTTAGAAAAGAAGAGCTAAGGGAAGCTATTCCATCATTTCTATTTTCATCAAGGTGAAAAACACACTCTTGCAATCATCTGACTGGGCTCAATCCTATGCTCCATTAGCAGAAAAATTTTCCATTGAAGTCTGCACAGATCTTGCTTTCATAAGAGAATTTTGTGTTCTGTAGCAACACCTCGTCTTGCCATCACTAAAGGTAGTGGGAGACATGCTTCTGAAGGTAATGGGAGTAAAATAAGATCTTTGGCGGTGTTTCATAATGTGCTACACTAGCAGGAAAAGAACCGATTTCGGGAATCATGGAGGTTTGCATCAAAGAACAGATTTGCCTCTGGTAAAGAAATACATGGGAGTGGGCCTGAAATTTAAGAAACCTGTACTGCAACATGGGAAGAATGTTAGACCTTGTGGATTTTAAAAATTCCCACGAGGACAAATCACCTGATTCATTCAATGATTTCAGTGTTCCAGTTAATGTCAATATGCACGCAATATAGCACCTTAAATTGCTGATTTTGAATTTTACTTATATTTTTTAATAAAACTCCCTTTGTCTTCCCCAGAAATGTCCCAGAAACTAATAAACCCTTTTTTTCCTAAATGAAAGATGTTTTGTTTGACCAGGCAGCAATATTCTTTTCAACGTTTAATTTGGCAGAAATCAGGACAATCCTCAATTTTTATCCAAAAAGATTTCAACTGTTTTGAATGTTTGCATTTTCCTACTTTGAACTCTTTCATACTTGCTAAGGAAAGCTCATAGGTGACCTTCTGAAATATAATATAAGTCAGATTTGGCAGTTAGAGACAGCATATAACTCCAAAAACATCTCTTCGGTCCTCATGGGATAGTATGTAAGCCTATCTTTCCCCCATGCTATCACGTACAAAAGCCCTTGGAGCTCTCCCTAGAGATGTTCTCAATGTGCAATTAAAGAGGGGTGGTGCATAGATTTCACCAACTCTTCTGCGTATTTCAAGCTTACAATATTGTCTCTGGACTTAAGCCAGGGAAATAATTTAACTTCTCACAGCAGAGACAATTTTTGTCTTTGGTAGAGTTGATACTCTCCAAATAACTAAAAAGATCAGGCTACAAAGCTATTGGCTTAAAAGAAATCAGAAATTAATTAACAGAAATGGGTTGCAGTAATGCTACTTTTAATCAGTTTAATCACAAAATTCTTCCAATTCTAAGTTTATCCAAAAAATACTTAATATTCATCTGAGCAGATACAATTCCAAACATCTGCCTTTTCCATAAATAATTGGCAGAGCAGTCTAGCAGTTGTTCATAGTTTGTTGCAGACATTCCCAAATGCTTAGAAATTTTATTATAAGATTGGGTGATTTTATAAAATTGATCAATAGAAGAGAAATTGTCACAATTTATGCTTCAGTTAAAAGTGTCACTTTTTCATAAAGGTTCAACCTTCACAGATTTTGGATTCATGAGCTGAATACCAAGATTAAGAATGTGACAACAACCGTTGCTTTCGGGATTCAGCATAGTTTCTACACAGCTTTATTTTCCCCATGACGGGGGGAGCACCCCTGTACTACCTGGCCCTGCAGTAGGGCACTCAGGTGACAGTCACACTGAGCTGGACGTCGAGGCCACATCTGGAGTGTTCACATTAAACACACCTCGGGCATATTTCAAGGCATCGCTTCGGTTATTAAATCTTTAAATGTTTCAGGACAGGGCTTTAGCCTGACCAGGTGCCCGGAGAATTTGTAGGCATGGTTCAGGGGTCAGCACTGGCCACCGGTGTCTCCAGATACACCATGTGCATGTAAGCACCCCGCCGTCAGTGTCCACAAGCTCAATGGGCGCAGGCGTTCAGTGCCAGCTGGCCTCTGTCAGGGAATAATCCTCTGCGTATTTAACTTACCAGCACAGATGAAGCTTTAGGGGCAGCAGTACAGCTAAACTAACTTTCATGTCAATCAACAGTGGATGAACAATTTATGTGAAGATGAAAGAATGAGTCTAATCTTTACAACTCAGTTGACTTCACACTTGTATTAATTTCCTCTTTCATAAGTAACAATAAGAGCATTTACTGATTTTAGATCCTCGGTAGAACAAAAGCAGGTAAAAAGCTATAAAAAAAAAAAAAAAGGTAAAAAGATCAGTGCACCTTCAACCATTTTTTTTTTTGAGATCTATGAAAAACTGTACCTTTGAATTGCTGCTGATCACCATTTTTTCAGTTACTGTCCCTCTCTTGCAGCACAACCCCAAAAGCCTCTGCCGCCACATAAACGATGCATAGACCGGGCAGCAATACCGTACAGTGGAGAAAAACAAACTCTGAGGGAAGGAGGAATTGGGGCAGGGAAGAGGAAGGAAACAGGAAAATGCATGACAAGCAAGGTGTGTGACACGGCACAAACCATCTATGTTGACGTGTGAGCTATGACAGTGCCATGGCTTCAGCTGGGAGAGAGTTGACTTTCTTACTAGTGTAGTGCTGTGCTTTGGATTTGGGATGAGAAATACTGTTGATAGCACACTGGTGTTTTCGGTTGTTGCTGAGCAGTCAAGGCCTCTTCTGCTCCTCACACCACCCCACCAGTGCGCAGGCGGGGGAGGGGCACAAGGAGTTGGGAGGGGACACAGCCGGGACAGCTGACCCCAACTGACCAAAGGGATATTCCATACCAGGTGACGTCATGCTCAGTATACGGGAAGAAGAAGGAAGGGGGAGGACATTCAGAGTGATGGCATTTGTCTTCCCAAGTAACCGTTACGTGTGGTGGAGCCCTGCTTTCCTGGAGATGGCTGAACACCTGCCTGCCCATGGGAAACTGTGAATGAATTCCTTGTTTTGCCTTGCTTGTGTGTGCGGCTTTTGCTTTACCTGTTAAACTGTCTTTATCTCAACCCACGAGTTTTCTCACTTTTACTCTTCCAATTCTCTTCCTCATCCCAGCTGGGCAGAGTGAGCAAGCAGCTGGGTGGCCCTAGCTGTTGGCTGGGGCTAAACCGTGACAGACAGGAATCACATGAAATGAGTTCTGCATCATCTGCTGCTTCTAATGCATGCCCTATGGGACTCCAGCTGGAGCACTGAATCAGGATCTCAGCTGCAGTCAACCACAACTGCCTTGCCAACAAAAACTTCTCTCTGCCTTCCACTTGAATAGGAACCCCACAAGGCAGTCAGGATGAGAGCTCTGCTGGGTCCTGGGGAACTTATGGGCCAGGGGAAAGGAATCAGCCTGACCATGGTCCCTCACGGACCAGCTACCACTGACAGTAGGATTCATGGAGTTGGGAGGTGGAACAACTGAGAAGTAAATCTCAGCAAATCTTACTCACCATCCCTTCTCTCCAGATTTCTCGTGGCTTTTTCCCTCCCAAGCAGAGACTGCTTTATCCCTTGGCTTCTCAGTTATACCCAGTTGGAAGTCAGCCACCTGAAACCGTCATGCTGTTCTGTTTCTGGCAATCTAGTGTAGGCATCAGGAGCGTGATTCATCAGACCAAGGGTGGACATATACATCTGAACTAGCTGTCTAGACTCCATTTATCATTTGCTGAAACAGATACTTCTACCAAGTGACTCATCTCATGCTAAAGCTGCTCTCTGAAAAGAATGATACTCCAGAAAGTGGCTATTTCCCTCCATTAATTGCAAAGGGAGTTCAGATCGGCTTCAGACACGGTCACAATACTACAGACACCTAAAGTTAATGAGGTGAAGCCCAGTCATTGTTGCTTTTTATAAGGAATAAAGTAATCCAGAAATGAAAATAACACAGTCCAAGATGTGTTGTAGCTGAATTAATACAATCAAAGTTTTATATAAAAAAGCATTGTACTTCCCATAGCCTGCTTCAGTTTTCATTTAATTTAGTAAACACTGTTGAGTGAAATACTAGCTTTTCTAGTATCTGTCGTAAGTGTCCACTTGACAAATCAGGACATAACACAACCAGAGCATGAGATGTTACACAGACTTTATGTAATAACTTAACAGTTTAACCATCAGTTTCCTCAGGAAACACTGTCAATCTGTTTAGACCAATTGACAATCCCTTTCAGATGCAATGTGCTATACTTAAGTTACAGGATTAAAGATTTATATTTACTAAAAAAATATTTACTTGTTTAAACTTTTAAAATACAGATCTTATTTAAATTCTAACATTTATAATCAGCTGTATATTTATGTTTGTGATACATATCACTCAGCCCACTGTCTTACTCAGTAACGCCTATGGGCTGAAGAGCAAGATACCGGGTTACAGACCTGAAACAAAAGCAGTATTTGTGGGATCAGTCACCAAGACCCCTACTAGATAAACTGAAGGCAAACCCCCTTCTAGCTTGTTTGGTTCTGCTGCACGGGAGGCGCAAGATTCTTCAAAATTTATCTATTGCTAGAAGTAGGTGTCAGCTTACTCGTTTTTAGGGATCAGCTATGCCTCCTTGCCACACAGAAAGCTCATAGTCCTTGTAGCCCTTGGCTTCCGCACAGCTTTTTGGCCTGGGATGTCTAAGCTAGGCAGCTGCCCCCGGCCCCAGCCCGAGGGAAGAAGCGATGGCGAGCAGTGGTGTTCTGGGAGACTCCCAACCTCAGGTTTTTTTCTTCGCCACATTAAAAGTGCAAGCATGGCTGTATTTGTCATTTTTGAGTTTGCCAGAAGAGTACAAATTTACAGAGATGCATAAGGAACACCTTCAGATCAAAGTCTTATTTATCCACTTATCCATGGGTACAAACCACAAGATTTAACAGGGATGTAAGAAACACCCCAATGGTCCCTCCAAACAGTATTCTGACTCCAGCAGTGGCAGCAGCATGTAGTATTTTGGGCAAGTATGTGAGCCTACCATTTTCTGCAGTCCGTTCCCTCTCATACATGCCCAGAATGGAGCCATTTCACTCCGAAGCTGGAATTTTCCCTAGTGTGGCCTCCTTACCTTTTCTACCGAGCCGTGCAGGGATTTTATTGGAGTGCTTGTTTTTTTGTTGAATTGAGGCAGTTTACCAGGGCTTCTAATGCAATATTTGCAACAATATCAATACAATAACGCTACTGCTGTATGAGTCCTGGAATACCTATGTGGTACTTAAAACAACAGAAGAGTCTAGATACGTTTTCCTTTACCTGACCTCCAGCCTTTCATTACAACCTTGAATCCAGAGCATCTGACTCAGCTGCTCTGTCCACATCGGGAGAAGCTGCCTGCCTGCTGATAGCATTTTGTCTCTATTTCCTTAGATACCTGCCAGTGCTCACAGCCCTTTTTCTGGCCTAGCATCCTCTTTTGGCTTACATTTAGACTTCAAAGAGTAAATTGTTCTTAGTGTGCCAGGTACCAGAAAGGGGATATTCCCCAACAAACAGCATCCTCATTGCATTTTCAAGGATTCGTGTTGCTCTGCTTTTCTTGCTGGCCCTGTTACATCTTCCACCAACTGTCTATGCTGAGGCAAAGTAATACCTCATCAGCTATGTGAGTATGCTATTAAAAATATTACACACAATTGCCTTGTTTGTTATAGGTTGCAAGTCTAAGGGTGTTCTATATCACGTTCCTCAGGTCTTGGATACTAAAGAATCTTGGTTACTGTGAGGATCTTAGCTTTCACTGCAAAAAGGGAATTTCTACCACTCCTTGTTGCAAAGAAAAGCTTGAAAACATTATTTTGGCAAAAATAAAAAATCGTAAATATGGAATCTTTTTTTTTTTTTTTTAAAAGGC
Source organism: Charadrius vociferus (assembly GCF_000708025.1). Classification (NCBI taxonomy): domain Eukaryota; kingdom Metazoa; phylum Chordata; class Aves; order Charadriiformes; family Charadriidae; genus Charadrius; species Charadrius vociferus. Next base: position 1,439,407 of record NW_009649320.1, on the reverse strand, counting down.
AGACTCATTATTTTTATGATTATATATCACTTTGGCAAGGGCAGGGGCGAAGGGACACTGATTCATTATTTGTGAATGTTTGCAGGTGGCAATACTGACTGTGGAAATTTCATCTTTAGGAATGCTTTGTCACCGATGTCCTCAGAGTGGTAATAATACCATTCTCCCATTGGTTTGTGTGAATAACAGTAGTCCTACGGTCTAATTCATTCTCTCTGCATCTTTGGACCCTGATCCTGCAAGCTGTATTTGGTACTCATGAAAAGTGCTGCAGTGATATGCAGTAGAGATACGCACAGGTAAGAAGCCCTGTCTGTGCAAGATAATAGATCTTCCAGCTAAGCGAATTGAGGGCAAAAATTGGGAGACATTTAGTTTACCTACATTAAATCTGCCTTTATAGAAATCAGAGTATGTTCAAACTCTGCGTCATTAAAATAGAAGACAACATAATACAGAATTCCTGTTCACCAATTGTCCTTTACCCCAAAAGTCAAAAGATGTGCCCCTTCCCACACCCTCCCTCCACACACAAATACCACACACAAATGCCAGCATAGAAATAAACAGAGGTATTTTAAGGGAAAACATAAAAGGTCGATACCTTCCCTTCGGTCCCATTAGGTGGAGCTCTCAGACAAGAAGAAATGAATGAAAAAAATAACCCAGCAGGCACCCTTAGGAATTATTAGTACTGTACTATGCAGGTATTTTTCTCTGCTGAGAGCTCTCTCCTCTTGAGAGAATTCATTTGTATCCAACTAGAAAGCTTATTACATGCTTTCAAAACTACTATTACTCAGCAACCTGCCTGTACAACTAAGTTTTCATTAGCTTAACACATTACCGAGATCAAGCTGCAAACTTTGGAGGTAGCCGAATGCTACATCACTGGGGTCAACATAAATAACCAGACCGTCAGAGAAATAGTTATGGGAATAGAGAAGCAGAGCAGATAAAGCATTTAAGACCAATACATAAAACCCAGAAAATTCCAGCAAGTGCTCGACCTCGCGTCCATTAATGATGAATGTCCACCGACATTAATGGTGCAGGATTCAGCTGAAAAATTGGCCGTGCAGACACAAAGGCGTAACACAAATGGAAATGGCAAAATGTTTGTAACCTGATTTTCTGCCGCTTTCTGGTTCTAGTTTCTACTCTTGTTTTGATTTCGTACTTAAAGTATACATTCTTACAAAGTTTTGGGGTAGCTCTCCCTATTCCTACACACGGGGAAGGATAAAGATAACCCTGTGTAAAGTACTGTACAAGCCAAGGGCAGAACGATGGGTACATATCTTCAAGGCTATTGGATCTTACACCAATTGTTCATTAGGTGCAGGAACTCAGCAATGTCATTATTTTTGCCAATTAATGGCTGTGGTTGGCAAAACATTCTTACAAAGTTTTGGGGTAGCTCAATGGGAAAGATGGGAAAGACGAAAACAATGTTGTATAGACAATTATCAGAATTACCAGAAATTAGCAGAGATTGTCCAGATATATATGGAAGGAAAGAGTCTGAACTGGTTCCTGTTAGACTCTACACCTTATTTAAGAGAAATGTTTGACTCAATTTAGTCAATTCAGCTGTGATTAAACCCTGCTAGTTTTATCTTTGAAGAAGGCAAACACAACACTTTTGTAATTGACCATTTCAATAAAGCTTAGCCTATCTCCTAGATTCATCCTTGATACAAAAATACGATAGTTTCATAACCATTGAAGTACGATGCTGAAAGGTGTTTTTTATTTTGTGTTTGAATATTGTCCTGTCTAGTTCCAGGTTTTGCAACAAAACCTTTTGCAAACACTTGAACAGTCTGAAAATCTGTTCCATTTTCAGACTTTTAAAAACCTGTACTCTTTTGTACCCAAAGTAAACACCATTTAGCATCTTGTGCTAAAATAAATAATATGCAGTGCCTGTGAGCCATGAGAACTAGCAGTTTTGTTTCCTAGTTGAAATCAGTTGGCCTCATTACTTGACAGGCCAACACAATTTTACACACTGCTTGTACTAGTGTGGACTGCTGCCATGTGAGAAAAGTGTCTCTCCCCAGCCCTGAAGGTTTCTCCCTCACTTCCATATTCTTCTGCTCTGCACGTTTCCCCAGAGGAAAGTTTTGTGATCAGGATGATCTCTTAAGCTTCTAATTTTTCCCACAGGAACCATGCAAAACCTCCTGCTGACATAAGAAAGGTGTCACGGGTCAGAATCTGACCTTTCCTTCTTGACACTGACACCATGGACCAGGACTGTTGTGGTCATACTGGGCAACACGCACTGGTTCTGGTGGCTACAGCTGTGGCTTCCACAAAATGTTTCAGATGCAGAGGGCATAAAAAGCCAGAACTTCAGGAGCACATCTTATTTTTAACTTCCCCTCACCTGCCTTCAGGATGGCCTTAACGTCTACAGCAGGCGTAAGCAGTTTTCAAGTTCTGCTCTGTGAGTCTGTTCCTCTTTCAGATGATACTATACATCTATGGTACGGATATGCTCCATTCTCTGTCATATATGGCTGCTCATAGCCCCTACTGTACTTATCCTGAGACCCCTAATTCTAATAGAGGGAGTCATTATGATCCCTATTTTACACCTTCAGGCCAAGTGAATTCTTTAGCGCTATCCAGGGAGCCCGCAGCAGAGTAGGAAACTGAACCCGATTCTGGTGCACCCTACCTCTCCCCACTGAACTTCAAGGTGACATTACACAAATAGATGAGCATAGGTCTGATTTAAGCTTCGAGAGAGAGAATGAAGGTTCAGGCAGTCTTACCCCGTTTGCCTAGATACCTGAGAGAAGCAAGCAGGAGAAGGGTCAAGATGATGGAGAGCTGAAGCACTTGGTGCTGCATGGCGAGCCTCTGATAAAGTCCTGTGGGCAGAGAACACGGCCGGTGAGGTTCATCTAGCTAGGCATCACAGAAGCATCATGCCAATTTTCCCAGTGTAAATCAAAAAGTTCTCTTCAAATCTGCAATTTCTCCATAGAGAACTTGTTTTTAGGAGATGAGTGTTTTTCATTGGAAGTTTTTCCAGCAGAAAATTCTCAACTATCCATTATACGCCCCCCTAATTCCCCTCCGGCTTCCCAGTGTCCATGCCCCTGAAAGGGCGAGAATGTTCTCTTATCCATGATTCAGTATTTCGCTAAAGTACAATGTGGTTAAAAGAGAGAAAATCAATCTTAACTACTGAGATTTCCATAAAGTTCAATTAAAAGCGTCGAGCTGTTGTGACTAGCTTTGTCACAATGTGGGTGACAAGCTCTGTCATGCAGCAAAACGTGCACGTTTCGCAAAACGCTGGCGAGGAACGGCAGGATGCTGCTGCTTCTCAGGCGGCTGCAGGCACACGAACCTTCTGGCTGTATCTCTTCAGCTTGCCTCTGACCCAGAGCTGAGCTGCCTCTTGGAAAGGGAGAGCCTAAGAAGACAGCCAGGGCAGGTGCTCAGGGCTCGGGAGGAAAACAGTGTGATCTCGATAAGAAAAATAATAGCATTCCCACAGCCAAAATCTCGATCTGTTACTGATCCTGCTGCACCGCTCTCTTTCTTTCATTCACCTGATTTGGACACGGTGCTTTGAAGAGGACATAAATACACTTCTCTTAACTTCTTTGTCTATCCTTTTGGAAAAGTGCTCAGTGCCTTTACAGTGTATCCCAATATGGTTTCTTTTTGAATATCTATTTCAGAAAACACACCCCTACTGCAGCACAGTGCAGCCTATAGCAATGAAGAGGAATAATAACACAATCCTTAAAGACAGATCAGGCATTCTAAGTGCTATACTTGGGCCCAACTTGAATCTGAAGGGCTTCTATATTTCACGAAAAAATTATTTTCTCCCGGTCTCATAATAGGTTATGGGATGTTAGAAATTTCTGCTAGTAATTACATGGGAATAAATTCAATTAGCCGGATTCATCATACTTCTTAAAATCAAACTTTTATTCGCTCTGAATAAATGCAGTCTCCTATTTAGTGATAGTCTCCTCCCATTAAGCTTCATTAAGACCTCATCCTGACAACGGCTGCGTGCCCGCTATCAAACATAGGTGCTTTGCGAGGACCCTGCCGTGCTGCGATGAACAAAGCTGCTCAGCCGAGTTACATGCTTCGCTCAGGACTGATCTGTTCAAAACCTGGTAATCCTGCACATTTGTTTAAACAAGTGGTTCCGGCATGACCAGCCCTGACCTACTTTCCCCAATGCTTTCCTTGTCACACACGCGTTGCAGCTTCCCTCCGACTACACTCCAAACACAGACTGCCGTTTGCTATCTGTTAGCAAAATGCTCGAAACAACGGGGACCCTGATGAGGGACCACCAACACCACCCCGCTACACAGAGCAGAAAGCACGATGTACCGCCAGCACCCACCAAAACCAGAGGTACTTCTCTGCTCCTGGAGTGAGCGTGGGATTCACGTCCCTTAGCTGGCCAGTTTGACTTCTTGTTGAACAGGCACAGAGAAGCAAGTCAAACATAAACATACAACTCTTGCAAAATGAAGAATTCTGCAGAAGAAAATATGCAAGTAAAGGGTAACAGCCTTTAGCAGTGCCCACGTCTAACTTCTCTTCGCTATTAGCAAGAGATAGATGGAAGACAAAACTAGTTCACTCCCTGCAAAACACATCTCTCTTCATCTTTAAATAGACCCACAATAGAGCCTTCTGTTGCTCGTATCGATCTCTTTCACCTTGCACGTGAGCTATCATTTTTGTTCAGGACACCTTTCTGCTCTTTAAATGACAGCTTGATTGTTGGAGGCAATCTCCATCACTGCAAACCTGTTTATCTAGTGGCACTGGTGAGTGGGGCTATTAGTCCTGAAGTCCTGTTGTGTGGCCACTGGCTAGAGAAAATGATTTTAAGTTGAATGGATTCTGTTTTGATGTCCAATACCCAAATCTTTACCTCAGAAGTGGTTCTCTAAAGGTGCATGCAAGAACAGAAAGCTTTCCCCTCCAGCTCTTCCACTGAACTCCTCGGAACGATGTCGGGCAATTCCTAGACATTTTGCAAATAGTTTGCCTCCGGTTTTGCTTCCCAGTAAAGATTTTTCATTCCAAACATGTGGTATAAAAGGAGACTTTATACTTCAACACAAATAAAAAATATGTAACTCAAGGTATTGGTAGAATGCTCATGTAGGAGTGTGTAGGATGAGTTAAGAAGGGAAGGGAAGGGAAGGGAAGGGAAGGGAAGGGAAGGGAAGGGAAGGGAAGGGAAGGGGAGAAATCAAATTAGTTGACTTAGTTCTCTCTTCCTGCCCTAAAGGACACAAGACTGGCTAACATACCTGAAAAGAGTCAAACAGAAAAATCTTTATGTATAGACTTCTCCACAGTTGTACCAGGTAGGAAGGAGAAGGCATAAAAATAATTATTTTTGGAAACGTGATGGAAACATAGCTGAGCTATATTAACTACCTCTTTGGACAGACATGTGCCTAACATAAGCTCTGCTCTGTCCTCTGATCCGAAAGACAAGTATCAAAAGCGTTGATGGACAATTAGGTCAGAGATACCTCCTTTGCCCCTCCTTTTCCTTAACTCGCTTGCTGAGTTTATTCCCTGTTTTCAAATTCCTGTAGATAAAACCAAAGAACAAAAGTGCAGCTGGGGTTTGCGCAAGTGGCAATTTGAAGAGTACCTTCATTCTCTAAACAGCTTGACTTTTCTCGTCAGGAAAGCATGTCTGTCAGACCACATGTTCCTCCTCCCTGAGCTCCAATAACAGGTGGCTGAAATCTGAAAAGGGCTGATATTCAAGAACATGCCGTATTTAGCTAAGTTACATTCACAACAATACAGCAATGCAATCATGTCCCCTTTCTACTCCTCCTGGACAGAAGATTTAAGTAAATCACCCAAACTTGGATAGCGGATCAGTGCTACAGGCAGGAGCAGGACTGAACTTTCCTGAGTCCCAACCCCACTGCATAACCATGGGGCCATATGACTTGTTCTCGTGGTCTGTTAGTAACGCCACGAGCTGCTCTGGTGGACACTGACATCAAGAATAAATCCAGCTGGGGTGAACCACAGCCTTAGCTAGGTACAGGAGGAAATTCAGCCTGGGGAAAAGAGCAAACACGGTCCCTATGGCCAAGCCACACTTGTTCCCGCACCACCACTCGAACCCCTTTCCCTCTTTTTCTGGGATGGGGTGTCAGGTTTGGATCAGGAGCAGCGCAAGGGCAGCCCCGGCAGCAAGTGTGTGAGGGAATAGCACAAACACCGTCCAAAATGTAATTGCCTGTGCCATAAGCTAGATGCGTCCACAAGATGCCTGAGGGACCGAGTAAACCCAAAGGCAAACAGAATTGGCCATCTTCATTTGTCATCTCTCATGGAAAGGTTGGAGGGCTTGTGTCCGCAGCTTCAAGAGTGTCTGGGAAAGTAGAGCAACCTGATTTTCTGTTCTGATTTGAGCCTTCGATTTGATAAAGATCCATTCTTACAGCCTTGTGTTGTTTTAGTCGCTTTTTCTTGCCCTTTTTTTTCCCAAACACTCTAACCTGGAAAGTGGAACTCCAGTACCCCAGGAGGGTATTACTGACATGATGCAGCATGACAATATGTAACTCCTGTCTCCTTCCTGCATTTCTACTCTCGAGTATTCTATAAAGAACATCTTTTTTTCAAAGCTGTGTGGTGCAGAGGACTCATTTCATCTGTTCTTTACTGTGGCCAATAAACTTTTTTCCCCCCCCATAAATGACCATTACTCGATACCTCTCCTTACTCTCAGTCTTTCCAAACTGTAAAGTTTTACACCCCCTTACATTAAGCTGCATCTTCTGAATAATGCGGATGGGTTATGAACTCTTATATTTTGAGTTTTCTCATGACTTTGGGTCATCCAAATAGCTGACCAGAGGGAGGTCCGTTAATTAACATCACTGAAACCTTGTTTTCTGGCTCCCTCTTTTGAGAGGGAGATCTGTTTTGTGTGTTTGATTGCTCTTCAGTGCTGCGTGTTCACATCTGCCAGGGGTTTTATGCTGTGCCCATTGTTGTGAAATGTGGGATGACTGATAACTCTCTTCTAATTCACAGAAGAGATACTGTCTCGGCAGCAGCACATTTTGGCCTAAAAAGCAGTATTTGAAGCCCGACATGTAATCTATGGATTTGTCCAATCTAATTAGTGCCACTTGCATCTGTGTTTTTATGATATAGACATACGTCCACTCAGAAAATCACTAAAGCTACGAAGTCTGCTGTCGGGCAGTCGTGGTCACTTCTGGCTTGAAAATTATTTGAAAGATGCTCTAGAGGTAGAAGGCTCTGAAACGCATCATCCGCCCCTTAAACAATGTCTTTTCCTATGGCTCTGTTCATAGTCATATACTCTTTTATTAGACTAGACTCCAATTTTCACTAATTTCATTGTATTTGCTTGTAATCGGGTAAAATTCTGGTTTTGTTGAAGGCGGTGATAAAACTTCTACAGCAAAAAAATACTGAATGTACCTATTTTTAAGACAAGAGACTGAGAGTTAGGCTAAATTAATATGCATTGAGCACTGTGCAGCAATGCCAGACAAATTGCCATCCTCAAGCTCGCTTGATGACAGTTGCCTTTAGTATTTGTAACATGTGTGGCCCTCTTTAGTGCAAACACATTCCAGGAACAGTTGGCCATGTGCATTCACTGGGCATCTTGGACATGGATCTGACACTCGTTCTCCAAGGAATTGTCTGGGAGTCTCAAAATCATTCTGATAAACCAGAATGTACCTTCTTACATTTTTGCATCTCAAATTCCCATGAAACCATTGAAAACTGGACATGCAATGAAAGATCATATATAGAAACGGTCAGTGTGTGTTTGAATTTCTGGACTGGCATCTCCTCCAGCTCACACCAGTGTAAATCACAAGCCTTTCACTGACACCTCCGAAAAGCAACTGCCATAAAAAAGAAAGGGATTAGGGTGGCTGGATGTTTTCATTGGTAAAGGAAATGAAAAATGTTATTTATTTCAACCTGAACTCATCAGACTTCTGCCTGATCTGCCCCCATCTTCACTGCAAGAAGGAAATACGGTGGGTTTGCATTGCTTCCGGTCTCAGGTTTGCGGTGGGAGAGGATTAACAGCTGAGATTCCTACAAGCAGCCAGCTCTGTCGGCACAAGCCTTACCTACCACCACAGACCACTGTTTGTTCCCTTCTCAACCACCGCGGCCCACTCCCGGGGATTCGATGGCTTCGGCTCCCCTCCCAGAGCAGGGGTGTGCTGTCAGCTGGCAGGATTTGTCCCCATTAGTGGAGTCTGTAGTGACATAAACTGGCCAAGCCTGGGAATACAAAACCGACCCTGCTTTTCCAATAGGTTGTAGCTGCTCTGAATGAACACCCTGGCGGGAGGACTGGACAGCCCAGAGGGAGCCGTGATAATTTCATACTGGCGAAGGTCACCTGTGAATTTAACCAGAAAGAGCCCGGCCTCCTCGTGCCATCTCTGTTGCATAAGCATTCGCTACATTAGCATGGGATTTAATTTGGGAATTTAAGGCCGCCTGCACTAGCTTGTGTTTGTGGATCTTTTCATCCATCTTTTGTGCACGTTCTTCCTTGCAAATGTGTATTTGCTGCAGCCCATTTTCAAAGGGAATTAAGAAATAGAAAACTAAAAGCTACATGTATTAGTATTCCTGTTTAATTTAATATCAGCTTACAAGGTGGAAATTAAAATGATTTTTCTGTCACTGTTATCTCTCTTCACTTGGCAAAGATCGATTTCCTTCTTCCCCGCTGCTTACTAATAAGACATCTGAAAACTAAGATGGTTTTTATGTTTACTTCCTTGTTTAAATCAGCTTTCTCAACTAAGGACAGCTTTGGCAATATATTTGCTTTTTAACTTGTGATTTCTGTGTTGGCTCAGAGTCTGCCAGTGACAGAACATCAAACACAGAGAGGCTATATATTTTTAATTACTCAGGGATGCCCTTGTGCATAAGTACATGCAAATTAAACAAGCAGAATTCAAAACCTGTTCAGAACAGATTGCACACGTTACACAATCAGTCACATTTTGGGCTCAGAAATGATGGTGCACTATTTTGCTTCTCATGCTGACAAGTACAGAGGTATCAGACATCGCTCAGTACAGCGCCATGCCATTGCTACTGCTGTGCCTGACACTGCTAGGTTGGGTACCACTTTCTCGAGAGCTGACAAGCCAAGGAAGGCGGATGGCAACGTGCGGATGCTCGAGTGTGAGAATCGGCTGAACAACGAGTCTGTGTGGAATTACACCTTCCTACAAAGGAAATCCTAATGTCCAGCAAGAGGATTAGAAAAATATGATGGTTTTGACGTCTCAAAGAATCTGACGTAAGCACCTAACCACCTGCCTCCAGAATCCAGCCCTCCTTTGCAATGGGGAGGATAAACTACTGAGCAAAGTTGTTGTTTGGAGTCCCAGCTGCATTTTATGAACTTGGTACTTGTACTACCCTGGTAGCATTACAGCTCCAGCCAAGACGTAATTATTTCAAAAGACAAAAAGAGCTCAGTGAAAATCTTGTGGTGTAAGGCGGTCACGCCAAAAGGAAAAGAAAGGAAACACGGCCATCTGCATATTGCAGATGAGGAACCAAAACCCTAGAGACAAAGGCAGCACGGTGGGTATCCCTAAGGAGCTGACCATTCGTCCGGCATGAAAAAGCTGAGCTTTTTAAAAAAGTTGAGTAACGTGTCCTGTATCGCATTCACTTGGGATATTATCTTGTACCCTTTAGATGTTCCACTGTGTCAGAAGTCTCCTTATTTAACAGCCCAGCAGTTCTTTTTCATATTTTCTTTCCATTGCCCTTTCTTAAATCCCCATGCTCAGCATTAGTAAGATTTTTTCACTCTAGAGTGTTTATGCCTGGAATACCTATATAGCATTATCTTACCTTCTTCCTCTCAAACTTGATTATCCTTCGTTTATCCAGTTCGTATGTATTGAAGTTTTCATCTTTCCTTCTTCCTCTTGATAAAGTTGCTTGTGTCCTTCTTGGGGGTGTGATGTCTCAAGGTTTCTTTCAGCCCTATCTTGCGCGGTTCCATGACTTTCTTCACTGTTTCTGTATTTTTGATACCGTTGCACCCAGAACTGAAATCCAGCGAGCCCCTTCTGTGAAGATGCACTTGGCTCTGTCCCCCCTAGAGATCCAAGGTGACAACTCCTCCCATTGCCCCAGAAGCGGCTTATGCCACATGAGCGGCCCATGTCCCACCAAGTGTGCTCTTGCTGGCCACCTGCGTGGCTGACCTGAGGCAAGGGCGCCCACATCTCTGGTTGCCTCCCAGCACAGGACTGGTCCTGGGGCACTTCGTTCCTTGCCAGGAAGCCTGGTCCTGGCCCGCTGTGCCGGGCCAGCAGGTGGGTGTCCGGATACACTTCAGGTGGTGAGCACCAAAGCTGGCGTGCCTGTGATGTGACACCTGTACAGGCACCTCTGGTGCTACAGAACTCTGGGGCGAGGTGCAGGCTGAGCCGGAGCTGCTGTTAGGGGGTGAGTATGCAGGTGACAGCCTTTCATCCGAATTCCATCTTCCTGGCCTATTTTTGTGCTATCTGTCCTGTGGTGCCTTTGGTGCGTATACCAAAGGCCACCGAGCCACAGGATGGGGGTTCTTGGCAGGTTGTGACCCGTGCCGACCTGCTGGAATAAAAAAAAGCCTTTTAATTTTATCGGGGATGGGAAGGGGTGACCTTTCCGCTCAGGAAATGGGGACACGCTTCGGCCGTGTCCTCCTCACCGCCGGCCCCAGGTCCGGTGGGTCTCTCCAGGGGGCCGTGAGGGCGGCGGAGCCGCCAAGTGCGGGCGGAGGGGGCGGACGGGGGGCAAAGGAACCCCCTCGC
>NW_009649320.1:1383964-1426940 GCF_000708025.1 Charadrius vociferus | reverse complement strand
ACATTGGTATGCAGGCGGTGGCTGCGCCGCCAGGCAGACCGAAAAAGGTGAGCCCAGGGGACGGGGGAAAAAAGCCAACGCTTTATCAGTCTGGGGGCAAACCGGGGAAGTAACGGAAAATGAGGGGGAAGATGCCGGTGGGCACCAGCAGGCATCCTTCGGGGAGAGGATGCGAAGCGGGATGAGTTTTCCCCCTCCCAGGGGCAGGTTGGTGGAAGGAGGGGAGGGAGATGAGAGAAAAATGTGCATGGGAAGTTGTGGATGGCAGCGGTCCTTGTCAGATCTGACCGACACCGCATTTCCTACATGCTGCTCTCTGCAAAAGGGTTAAGGCTCAAGGGTTAAACACATGCCCCAGCCTGGCGATGTCAGAAAATGTTGATTAAAAAAGTACGCAATTGGTGAACATGTATGTGCCGAGTGCGCTGGGACGCTACAGGGGACGTATCCTGCCCAGCCGTTTTCCCACCTGAAAGAATTTGTCATTTGGCTATTTCTGCTCTTATCGTTTGGTTGTGTTGGGTACCGTGTGCTAAAGGGGAGAGACAGCAACACATTGTGTTTGAAGTGAAAAAGACCTACTGAAAGAAAACTGGTCCTCAACACTCGCGCTGTCAATGGTTCTGTCCTTGACAGACAAGCTCTCAGCAAACTCCAGCTGCGTGCGTTATCCCTGGCAGGGATGTATTCGGGCTCCGCAGGGTGCGGGGGTGTGTACACGTCGGGGAATAAGAGAAAGATCAAAATTCGGTTTTAAAGAGGGAGGGGGGAACGGGGATGTATCCAAGTGTAAAGTGTAATCGTGTGATTGAGGATGATTTGACATTGAGTGTTGGTGACCGAAAGCTCACCTTTGCAACAGGGGTCTGTGATTGGAAGGAAACTGTTCGGAAGTCAATTCTCTTGCCATTTTGGGTTGTGCTTCTGTTCAGGTTGTATTTCGAAGGGCTTTTGACCTGACTAGTTGATCAAACATGACATTACCGTTAACGCACCCTACTAATGTGATTATAGCAGCAGTGACATCAATGTTTCCTTGCCCTGCAACTACAGTAGCAATGCATTTGTTTACTTCCCTGGTGCACACTCTGAAATGTCTGTTACTCAACAGCTCTGAACAGCAAGGGAAGAAGGGAGGAGGAGGGGGAAGCTCTTAAAGGCATTAAAAAATGGCCATAGCTCTTTTTTCCTTACGCGTTTAATTATGCAGAAATAAAAAACCAAATAACCTCTGAGTCCTCTTCTTTCTTTCTTTTCTTTTTTTTTTTTTCAGTTTCACCAGTCAGTAAACTTGTTTTTACCTAAGTGGCAAAAACCTCCTCACACTTCTACGTGTCAGGTTGTGTCACATGTTCCCTTCCGAATTAACAGCAGCGCGCATCTTCTGCCCCTCTCCCAGCTGGCAGGAGCTAGTGGGCGATACGGTTAGAGACACTTTGCCGTTTAGTGTTAATTATTTCACATTAAAACAGTATTTCGAACTGTTAGTTATAGAACTGGACGGAACATGGCAAATTAAAATGCTTTTCATGAAGTTTTAAATGTTGACAGATTTGTGTGCATGTGATTAAATGCCTGAAATGTTGGTATGACCAAACATATTTTATAGTACCCGTCACAAGTAATGTTAATCAGCTTAATATTTGCAGAAATTATGAAATAGTCTATTCAGTTATTGTCTGACCATTAGTGTTTCCAGCTGGCTCATTATTATTTTAAGCATATCGTTTCTAGGAGACAAGATGTAGAAAATACTTTTTTTCTAACAGCTTTTATTCTAAATAAGGTTAATATATATGTGTTTATATATAAATATGTATATATGCATTTGTATAAACACTAAGGGGTATTTTTCAGCCTAGCACAACTGAAAAATAAGTGGAGCAATGATTAGCAGTATTGTATTTGATTTATAGTTGAAGTCACAGATTTGTTGGCTCTGGATCGATACTGTGTGTGTTCATTATTGTGTATTAACAAATGCAAAATCCTAAAAATATGAAACCTGCCTATTCCTGTTGCATATAAGAAAATGAATTCCTGGCCTTGCTGAGGTCAGTGTGGAATTTTGCAGTTGGTTTTCACAGAGTCAGAAAAATATTGACAGTGAATTTGAAACTTGATGTTACTGAAGTTGAGAGAACTATTAAAACAGTCAACAAGGGCAAATTGGTTACAGTGGAGTGCCTACAAACCTTATTTTTATATTTATTTACTTGCTTGCTCAGAAGTTTGGTGACTATTTTATTTCTATTTAGTTTTATTAGGTACTCTTGCCCCAATTCAACAGTTTTCACCAGCTTGCTCTCTCCTAATGTATTGTAGTGTTTCAGAGGTGAAATGTGAAATATCATCTGCGACTGCAACAAGGAGTACAATAGCATCAGGTAGATATAGATCACCTGTATGTACTTTTTGCTGTAAGGTGGGTTGGAACTTCGTAAGTAGTGTCTTTGTTCAAGGTAAAGGCAGTTTGTTGTCATGTACCTGCTTGAGCCAAGAGAAATCTTTACCATATTGCAAAAATTGGTAATGTCACAGGCTGAAAGCGTGTTGTTAGTCCAAAAGCAATTTAATAGGCTATTCAAGCATCGTGTAAAAGGGTATTTCAACACTTTGCCTTTTTGTGTGAAAAAAGACTGTGAAGAAGATACCACTGCTTCATCAGCAGAAGTGTAATGAATTTTATGGATTAATTCCTGCTGCAAGGCAGCATGCAATAGTGTGGTCCCAGGAACCCTCTCACATCTGACTTAGACATACCGTATGTTTCTGGATAGATCATTCTTTACTTAATCCCTATCCAGGCAAATTCCTTGAAGGTTTATTAAATATTTGCTGGAAGCAGCATGTAAGAGTAACTGGACAATGCGTATCGCAGGTTTGCTTATTGTCTAGGTCCTTCCCCATGAAATGGATTGATAAGGGTCAGTGTCTTCATGGTATGCCCTGTGTGCATCCTACACCATTTCCCTAAAACAATCTTACAATGAGCACTGAAGATCATTCCAGCATAGGAGGGGCTCTGCCGAGACAAAAGGTTAACCGAGGTCCAAAGACGTCCAGAGCTGCATCCTCGCCATGTCCTTGTGTCACACGAGTGCTCAGCTGTACTTTTTGCTCTCCAGGTGAGTGTGTAGGAGAGTAACCTTCAGGCAGGACACGTAGGTCTGCCCTACGTGGCTCCAGCCCCCTGTAGCGGAGGGATCAACGTAGGAGCGGTTTTCAACTGTCTGTTTTACGCAAGAGGTCAGACACGATGATTTCATGGTGGTTCCTCGGGGCCTTAAAATCTGCGACCCTTTGATGATTGGTAACGTGACGAGCACTCGGTATCATTTATATGTTTATAAACAACTTGGAGTTGGGATTGTGGGGATTAATTACAAGATTTATGCCATGATTATAACACTTGAAACTGGCAGGGCCCTTTAAGCGGCAAATTTTGGGGCAGCATTAGGGAATACAGCGTCACTGTAACAAGTGTGTTAAACCAGCAGCATGAGCCCGCCGTATCGTTTCTTCTTTCTTTGCTGGAATAATGATCTTGCATTGGTAATGTTCATACGAATTCTGGTGGTGATGAAATGGAGTTAAAAAGAACAGGAGTGTTTGCCCTTCACCGAAAGAGCGGGCTCCGCGTGCACATCGGGTACATATGTACCGTTTTTGGCACTGGCCTGGCGTGCACCCTCCCTCCTGCGCCGCACCGCTTCAGGGCTGGAATCGGGCATCGAAACGTACGGAAAAGTTCCACTGCCTTTTCTCAACGGATGACTTTTTCCCCAGTTTTGCTTCGACGCATGAGTGTTTCCTCCTTTTCTTCCTAAAGCGGTGATCTTCCGAACGGTGACTATTTTAGTGCATAACACGGTTTGTAGACAAACTGCACGAATTGATTTTCCTGAAGTGGGCTGACAAAATGATGAGTGTATTGGAAAGCAGCACACACTTGCTTATTTGTTGTTCTGCATTAAGCCAGGGCTTTCAAGTAAATATCCTTTAAAATAGCCTTTTTTTTTTTTATTATTTTAACGTGCTGCTTTTAATATGCGTCTCTAGTATGGTTCATACAGTTGCACAGCAGCATCTGCTCTTGTTAGAGGCACTCTGAGAGCTTTCAGAATTTTACCCAAATGAGAAAATTTGAGCTTCAGCTTGGAGGGGCTCATAACACTGGCTGCTGCTGAGAATTACATCCTTATTTTGAATGTTTTGATGTACTACTTTGGAATACTAAAGATTCTTACTGGCGTTTTCACGAGTCACCATTAGATTAAATCATATGTAGAGGATACCAGTAAGGTGACATTCAGAGTTTCTTTGTAGAACATATTATCAATGTGGATTATGGCTGAGAAAAAGATGTGGAAAAAAATTGATTGTGACCGATTAAGAAAGAGAAAGGAATGGCAAAAGAAAGAAGCAAAAATGTTACATCAAGATGGAAGAAGAGACACTCCAGAGTATCCAGATTTTAAAAAGTGGAACTAATATGGAGTAAAATGCTAAACTCACAGGACAAAAACGGCCACTTTCCTTTACAGAAAGTGTATATACACGTGTGTGTGTATGTGCACATACGTATGTACAATCTATGTGATTGTACAATCTATTGATTCTCTATGAGCTGAGAATCTTTACATGGATGATTTTATTCCTTTATCCTTGAAACCTGGCTCTGTTATTGCCCAATATGCATTTACTTTAAAACCAGATAGTGTTGCAGATGCTTTCTTGAGGATTTTGTGATCAAACATGAGTGATATTGTACACTGAAATTATAAATGAATCATGCTTACAAAGGCAATACTAACACTCTGTTCACTTGAAAAAAAAAAATCACTTCAGGTTTTATGGGCCAAAAGAAATACATTAATAACAGATGGATTTTATGTCTTGTTTTTTTTTCACTGACCTCAAAGAGACAAAGCCCTCAGGTACTAGGGAAAAAGCCTATTAGGTAATTAACCTAATATGACCAAGAAATACGTGTGAGAAAAGAGCATCTCAGAGAGAAGACAGCAAAATTGTAATATTTTGGCTAAAAGCAGTAATAGCCAACACCTTCTTACAAAAGTACGAATCTTTTGTGGAACACATCTTTTGTACTTACGTCTTTAAGTGCAAAGGAGGAAAGAAACCCCCTGAAGTTATGAGTGCTAAAACTTATGCACAGTGAAACCCGTTACATGATAATGATGCTTTTTGGGTATTACGGTGTTTTCTATAAAGCCTGCCCGAGAGGATGTTTGGGTTTGTGTGGAACAGGGGAATGTATATACAAAGGGCTGGGAAAAAAATTAATGTATGAAGAGCCTCTTCCATATTTATTGCATATTGGGGTAAACCTGAGCACATGAAGAAAATTTTATTTGCTATTCAGTATCCATTTCAGTGGTGGGTTGCATGCGCTGTGAACTCTATTAAATTAATACACAAAAAACTGATCATGATGCCTACAGAAAAAATTAAACAGGGTGTTCATTAAGTTGTGGTCTTCATGCAAAATATGTATGACATAGCTCATTTGCAGGACATGTTTCTTACATAGCTCTTCAATTAATGTACCTCTGAACATACTATCATCACCACCCTTGTGAAACGTATATATGGGTTTAAAACTACGTTTATAGTCAATCTCCATTCTAATGACTTGTTTTTATTTTCTACTGTAATACCATTCTGACACGCTTAATGGGGACTATAACTAAGTGGGAGTTTAATGAAGTCTTGGTATCGGTGAAGATAAAAGGAAGACACTGTGAGCACACAGAAAGACACCCGTCGGTATATGTTTCTAGTGACTGACATAGCATAATTGAACTGTAATGTGAGTTAAGAGCTAAGGAATATGCATTTATTCATTGATGCAATGAAGCAGAGAGGTGGAACGTTACTGCACCTGTCAACCTCTGCCCTCAGGCCACTGCAGCCTGAGCATTTACCTCAGCTTGAGGATTCTGGCACAAAAGAGTGTAGAATTTGCAGGAGTCTGAGCACTGCCAATCTGCAAAGTGAGACGAAGTAGAACCTTCATAATGCATCTTTACAAGGACATATGAGAGTATTCCCTGTAAATTCCTACGAGTTCTGTTAAACCCTGCTAGGGAACAGACTTGTGACCTCGGGAAGCAAGTAGCAATAATGATGATAACAATTAATGATACAAAGATCTGAATAGATATTTTCTTCCGAGGCTCTTAGGGTACTGCCTGGAGTGTTCTAGATCTGCCATCCACATTTTACATATGAAGACAACAAGCTATGGGGGGATCCAGTGACTTTTCAAAGCCACCTAGCAGTTAAATGACAATGATTGTCTGCAACACTTGCTTTTCCTCTGCCTCTCAACCTGTAGAAGGTTGACAGAGTGCACTCTTCCCGTGTTGGCAGGTGATGCCAAATTGGGGTACCAGTCAGTAGACCCAAGGGCAGAGCTGCTGTTCAGGGAGAGCTAGGCAGGCTGAAAGAATGGGGTAACATGAATGTCATGAAACTTGGCAAAGTGATATGTCAGGTCCTGCACCATGGTGGGAAGAGCCTCTGCAACACCACCAGCTGGGGCTGGGTGGGCTGGGGAGCAGCTCTGTGGAAGAAGCCCCAGGGTGGTGGTGGACAGTGAGCTGAATGTGAGCCAGTGGTGTGCTCTGGAGGCAAAGTAAGCCAACAGCTTCTGGGGCTGTATGAACAGAAACATAGCCCATGGATTGAGAGAAGGGATTATCCTCCTCTGTACAGCACTTGTTAGACCATATCTAGATACTATGTTTGGTTTTGGTCCCCTCAGCACAGGGCAGACATGGACAAACTAGAGGGGGCTCAACAGAGGGGGCAGTAGGGGCTGGAGCATTTGCCCTGCGAGGAGCAACTAGGGAAGCTGTGATGGGTCAGCCTGGAGAAGGGATGGCTACTACCTAATGGTACCACTGTCTGGAGTGTCTAGAAGAGGTGACTGAAGTATTGGAGCTGGGCTTTTCACAGTGGCACATTGGGAGAGGACAAGAGACAATGGTCATAAATGGAAGCAAGGCAGGTTTGGACTGGGTGGAAGGAGAACCTTTTTCCCTATGAGTGCAGTCAGATGGGTTTGCCCAGAGAAGTTGTGTAGTCTCCATCCTTTTTTCAAGACCCCGTGAGCAACGTGGTCTGACCTCAAAGCTGGCCCTGCTTTGAGCAGTAGAGTGGACTACAGACCTGCTGAGGTCCCTTCCCACTTCAGTTATCCTAGGATGGCATTATCTTGTGAACCATGTACTCTTGGGAGTCTTTTACTGGAATAAGCATTGGCTTGCTTGTTGTAACACACTCTGTCCCTTAACTCTTAGATGTGCTAGGCAGGTAAACCAAAAAGATGGAGGTGCAGAACTGGGACTGGGTCAGAGTGGGGATCTCTTTGCAGTAGCCCTGGCCTTCCTTACATTTTACACCTACAGCTCCTACACAACACTTCTGGGTATGGCGTGGGCAGGAGCTGAAGTGGTACACGGCAGTGCATCACTAGAGCAGAACGACCACTGTGCTGGTATGTGTGTGGAGAATGAAGCCATCACAGATAACAGTAGCCTGAAGGTTGAAGACAAAAATCACAATGTACTTATAGCCTGTTTAATTCTTACACCTCTGTGGGGACTCTAGCGCATTTCTAGGAACTGGAAATTAATTCAGTTACATCGCTCTGACTATAATGTAATCATGCTGGG
The DNA here is from genome assembly GCF_000708025.1 of Charadrius vociferus. Taxonomy (NCBI): domain Eukaryota; kingdom Metazoa; phylum Chordata; class Aves; order Charadriiformes; family Charadriidae; genus Charadrius; species Charadrius vociferus. The sequence continues at coordinate 1,419,237 of NW_009649320.1, read as the reverse complement.
CATACTCTCGTGCAGTATAATATTTTCCATAATCTTGTCCAATTTTTATCTTACTTTGTGTTTGTCTTCAGCTGTACAAAGATGATACATTAACTATAGTGTCCATACAGGTAGTTGGTACAGAAGGATTTTCAGGTACTGCCTGACTTGAACGTGAACTGCTTTGAAGAGAAAAACAGTCCCGTGGGAACTGCACACTTCAGCATCCAACCTGCCATCTCATGCCTAGGCCATTCACAGTTTATATTTAGGTGGAGGACAGAATAAGAACTGGAGATAAAGGTATTTAATGCAAAAAGCCATGGTACTTTTTTTTTCCCCCAGGTAGAAAAAGCCTTTTCCTCAGTTCTTGGAGTTGTGCCGTGACACCTGCCCGACATACTGGATGGTGGGTGGGCGCTGGTGAGAGCAGGGAAGTTCCACAAGGAACTAGCGGACCTGCTTTCTTCTGACATATCCGTGTACACCCAAGTTTATTGCAAAATTACAAGACTAGGCAATCAAGACTAATTATTTTCAGTGCAAATCCAAAATAAATGAGAGCTGCCGTGTATCTGTTGTCAGAGGTTCAAAGTTTGGTTCTCTCATGTTAGTCCATGGACTCGCTGCCACCCCCCTTATTAAACTCATGGAAAGCCACATTTGTATACCTCAGTTGATTTTTTTACTTGAAGATGTGTCAAATCATGATGAAAAACATTTTGAGCCTAGAAAAAAAACCACACAACCCACCAACAAACAGACTGTTACATATTTGAATGCATAAACTGCTATTTTGGAGATTTCTGAAGTGACTTTAATTTTTTCTCTCATGTGGGCTTCCAAGCCTGGAGAGGTTTTAAAATTAAAGGTGGAAGAGAAGAGAAAACTTACTTTTTAGATGAGTTTATGAAAGCTCTCTTAGTTCTAAAACTAAATAATGTATGAAGCAGCAAGATCCTGTATTGTGTATTAAATTCATATGACAGTTCCCTTTTTAAAATTTTACAGAGTACTCAGGTGAATGAACTGGATACAAACAGTATTATCTAATGTATTTATTCAAGACCTTCTATGAGCTTAGGAATTAAATGTGTGACTACTCCTGTCCCAGGAACAAGACATTGAGACCAAATTCACTTAACTTGAGTCCATGTGTTGGAGGTGCTGTGGATTCCAGGGATAAACGCGTGACAGCATTCTGAACTAGTATTACCCTTTTAATCAGCCAAAGGTTTCTTCTCTTAATTCTGGCTTTACTAATAAGGTCAGCTGGAAGGTAGAGCACAACAGAGGAGGTGGGAACAGGCTTGGAAGACACTGCAGCCACTATTGTGAGTCATTCTCTTTTAATCACGTAGGCAAAATCCTATGGGCATGTGGGATGATACATAAAGGAAGGCGAAATTTTGCTCGCTGTGGAGGAGCTGTTCATTTGTTACAAACATTCAGCTGACTTCAGTGGAGCGGTGCCAATATCTAACAGCGAAGGCTTTGGTTCTGAGAATACATGTCTGCATTAATAAATGGTTGAAGTCCTTCTTCAGGCTGCAGATGGTAGCAGCCAAGTAAGTGATGTAGCTAGGATGATGTCCAGCCACCTTTGTCACTCTTCAGCCCATGCAGCCAAGTGCCCTTTTTTTTTTTAAACTGATTTGGCGGTGATTGATGTGACACACAGACCTTAAAACTTATAATGTTTATTAATAACGTGCAATGTGTGTTCTATATAAAATGCTGCTAAATTAAAAGGCAAACTGTGGCCTCATGAGAGAAACATGTTCACGGTGTATGATGGAAAAATATAGCTATGTAGTGCATGCCTTTGGTTCAGTAGATTTCATGAAAGAAAGGTAAGCATGAGTGAAAGAATCGGCGCTCCAAAGAACTTCTGTACGTACCAAAAAGGAGTCGTTCCTGGATAAACTCATGGGTATGCTACTGCTATTTTTATGAATGTCAGCTGGGCAAACTAAACTTCTTACACACAGTTTGGTCCTCTAGATGATTACAGAAATCAAGTGGTTCTTGTGATAACTGTTAAAATAACTAAAAGCCTCTTGAGATGCAGGAAGGAGAGGGCTAACTGGAAGACAGCATCCTGGGTGGGGTGTACTGGTGGTAGCTGTGCTTTGGGGAGTAAGAAAAGTTTTGCAGGACAAATGGCTGAAACAAGAAATTAGCGTATACCATAGCATGGATGGATGGATGGATGGATGGATGGATGGATGGATGGATGGATGGCAGATCCTTTGGGAAGTTGCAAACCCCAGGTAAGTGTGGGAATGCCAGGCCTTGTGATGTATTTCTCACATGGAGACACTTTGAAAACGGAGGGGTCTACCCTGGCAGGGGCCATCCAGTGTCTGGCAAGGAGAGGAGATGCAGAGCCAGACGGTGACTCCATGACATGCTGCACTGTGACAGTCACCCTTTGTTGCAAGATGGCAAACAAGCTCAAATGCACAGTACTAAATTTATCGTGATGTGCCTTAACAACTCAATGTTGTGACCCAGGGTGGGCATGTATCAATGTGTTTAATGAATATTTTAATAAATAACATCTAATGAATATTTTAATAAATAACATCTTCAGCCATGTAGTAAGATGTATTTCCTAATTTGCCATTTTTAAGGTAGCTGTTGCCTGGCTTAAGCCTGTGAATAACCTGTGTGTTACATTCCTGCAATGCCTGCACTGGTGCTGTAACTTTATTTCTCTTTGAGCTGCATTTTTAGGAGTAGAACAGATGCTTGAACTGTGAAATCCATTTATTTTTCTCTTAATATTTCAGTTATATAAAATGTTGTAAGAGTGTAGGTGTTGCTCTCATAATCAGCTGGATGTTGTCTACTGCTTGATTTCAGTTCTGACACAGTATCTTCACGCTTATTTATCCTCATGTACAGCCCAACTGCCACCCAGCAGCCTCATCCCCCTCCCACCAGAGCTTTTCTGCTGGAAACCTGTGCTGGATTTCCCTTTCAACACATAGGCAATGTTTTTTGTGGTCAGGGAGGGGACAGGCTAAAAAATGCCAAATTATCATCACCTTTGAGCGTAATGAGAGAAGAATAAGCTCTTCCAGTGCAGAAAGTAACTACATTTTTCCATCTCTTGCTGTAATAGCAGCAGATGGCATTTGCGGCCCAGAATACGCTGTCCTTTGAATAATGATCCTTGCTGAGGAAAGCTTGATTTTGTTTTTTCACGTGTAAAAAGTTGATTTTTTTTAATTTAAAAGCACAAGTAAATCTTATTCTTTACCTGCGTGTGCTGTTTTTTTACCAATCTTAATGATTCCATTTTTAAAACATTCTCTGTGATATCTATTACCCAGGGCAGTGGTGGAGTCCCCATCCCTGGAGGTATTTAAGGGTCGTGTAGATATAGTGCTCAGGGACGTGGTTTAGTGGTGGGCTTGTCAGTGTTAGGTTAATGATTGGACTAGATGATCTTACAGGTCTTTTCCAATCCAGGAGATTCTGTGATTCTGTTATTGTTTGCACCAAAAGGAGTTGTTATCATGAGTTTAAAGAGATGTTACGCATGTGCACGTATGTACATATGCAAACATATTTATTACCAATGAGCATGTAATGATGCTTGGAGTAAAAATGGCCACTTCTCATTTGTCCTTTTTCCACCAAACAGACCTTGATTTCCCTGTTTTGCTTAGTTTTGGGTCACAGTTTATTACACGGGCTGGGTCAGTGCCCCAGAAGTGAAGGGTGAGACCGCTTGGTTTGCAAAAGCAGTTCCTGGAATTCCTGACAATCTGAAGTTTATATGGCTTTCCATGGCATTTGTATCAGCTTTTAGGGCAGACAGGAGCGAGAATGAAAATGAACTCTGTCACAAATTTAAAGGCACTTCTGAGTTAACTTTCTGGATGGACTTTATCTTTGGCCACAATGGTGGTCCGTCCATGCCTGTCTTCTTTCCTAGGCAACACCTTTGGGTAGGGGATTCTCTGTTTCAAGAGCATCCTCAGCTTCGGCATGTTCAGGGAAATGCCCTTCTATGAGTCCTGAAGTGCCGTGGGCATCCCGTGGTCTTATACCTGCCAACGCTCAGATATGGAAAGTCTCTTGATTTTCACTTGACCTGGACATGCTCAGCTCTTACTTTTTTTTTTGATAGTGATTTGTATATATATCTTTATCTAAATTTTAAAATTCAATATAAAACAGAAACGATAAAATCCTTTTATATCATTTTATATTAAAAATCAGTCTAAATACGTATCTATCCAGAAACATAAATCAAGAAATGAGGAACTATCTAAAGAAAGGAGAAAGGAAGAGTTAATTAATTTAGATTGTTTATTAGGTACATCACTGAAATACCACATTGCTTTATCTAGTTAAGGAAAAAATGAGTAAATAAAAGTAAAGAATAAACAATATTTCTTCCATTAAGAAAGCTGCTGCTCTCTGTATCAGAGAGTTTACCAAAACATAAAAGCATTTCTATAAACTTCTCATGCAAAATAGTAGCATCTGTGGGTTTAGCACTATTGCATGTTTTTTCATCTGAGGATGGTTTGTGCCTTTTTACACAGAGCAAGACCTACTGGAAAAGGCCTAGTCAATTTGTAGACAAAATTACTGATTTTCCCGTAAGTTTAAGTGCACTGGTGTGGAAAGGATGGTCTTACTCTTCTAAAGCATTTTTCAAAAGTAAACAGCGGTGGGCTTTGACCAGCCTGCATTTGTGTCTGCTTAGGACCTGGCACCCTGGAGGCAGAGTATTGTAGTAGTAGGAATAATACCAATTTAAAAATAGAACAAAACCTGTAATATCGGGAATAATATCTAGCCTCTATACTGTAAATATAAAAACTGCCTAGCACCGTGATGTCCACACACCTTACAGAACAGATGGATGTTAGCCCCCCTGATATAAAGGAGAGGAAACCGAAGCCAAGGAGGCTGTGGGGACTTCCCTGAATTCACCAGCAGAACTGTAGAAGAATCATAGAATCATAGAATGGTTTAGGTTGGAAAGAACCTTGAAAATCATCGAGTTCCAACCCCCCTGCCACGGGCAGGGACACCTGCCACTAGACCAGGTTGCCCAAGGCCATGTCCAGCCTGGCCTTGAACACCTCTGGGGATGGGGCCTCAACAACCTCTCTGGGCTTATAAATCGACTCTCCACATCCCAGTCCAGTGAGCTGGCCTTGGAACTGCTCTGAAATAAGACAATGACATTGGTGATTACTGTGTTTTGATCTGAGAATGTAGTGGTAACAGGTTACGTGTCACTACAGTATCATTTTATGTAATTTTCCAAATATTTATAAATAATTCAAACTTCAGGTTGGATGTGGTGTATCAAAGGTGTCTCGTCACATCCCCTTGTCTTTTTACATCAAAGGAGCATCAGAGACAGCACTGACATGTTATAGCCATGAAATAAAACACAGCATTTTGAAGTGAATGGCATTTGAGTACCAGACTTTGGCTTATAATGGGAAAGTAAAAGAGCTTTACTAATAAATCTGATTAGAGCACTGCCATCCCGAGGACAGTCAGAGGAGTGTATTGACACTGGAAACCTTTGTCATTTTTAAGAGAGAATAAAAGCTGTTGTTGACAAGATGAAAGAAGGTTGTTGGGTAGAGAGGCCAGGGTTCTTCACTGTGACCATTCCTCTTAAATAACATGTCATTATTTTTAATGACATATTATCCGTGTCAGGTTATGCAGAAGTGGGAACCACTGCTTTCAGTGAAAGGAAACAGAATCACAGAATCACAGAATGGTCAGGGTTGGAAGGGACCTCTGGAGATCATCTAGTCCAACCCCCCCGCCAGAGCAGGGTCACCTACAGCAGGTTGCACAGGATGGCATCCAGGTGGGTTTTGAATGTCTCCAGAATGGGAGACTCCACCACCTCTCTGGGCAGCCTGTTCCAGTGCTCTATGACCCTCAAAGTAAAGAAATTCCTCCTCATGTTAAGATAGAATTTCCTATGTTCAAGTTTGTGCCCATTACCTCTTGTCCTATCACTGTCCTAACAGCATCGGAGACTCAAATTGAAAACCAAAGCGAACCCAAACTTCAGATTTGATTTTATTAAAATTTAAAACTAAGGGGTGTTTGAAGATATCTTTGACCTTCAAGCTCTTTTCTTAAATATGGGAACAACAGATGGTGTTGCTGAAAGTTTAAAGTTGCATGAATGAACCTATTTAAAGATGGATGTGGTGCAGACAAAATCTAGAAACACTTGGGAAGGATTCAGAAGGCAGAACTGCCTAACACGTTAAGAAAGCACCCAGCATAAGCAATGACTGGCCATGGCACGTTGGCAAAAACCAACACAGTTTGTTATTAGTGACACAGGAAAGGAAACAAAGCTCATTCTGTGTGAGGACACCTAAAAGACAGTTGGCGTTTTTAAACTTGGAGAGTTGTTATAGGCAGGGATGCCGACTTCCCCGGACTGCATGTGAAGGAGGTGATGCAAATGAAAGCAACATGGGGAACTCTATTAGTGAGTGAAAATACAGTAACTCCTGTCACAGATTTGGAAGGTAACATATGCAATTTAAGGAGATTTCAATCAATCGATTACAAGGCTCACTAGGACAGAAACACCATTTTCAATGAAAGCTTAAGAGATGTTCTGTTTAAACTGTTAGGATATTTTTTAATGAAACATGATTACTTTTTTAGGTATTGTAATCATTTTTGCAGCAAAGAAACGTAGATAAAAGATCTGCAGGGATCATTAGTTTAATCTATTGAAATGTACAGTGCTCCACTGCCCTCTTTTGCCTTGTACCTGGAAGAGCAGCAGTCTCAGTAACACAGCAATGGGCACCTTTCCCTTCCAAGGCGTGTGCCTTTTGAAGTGGCTTGCAGACCAGTGACAAACCATGAGGGATCCTTTGGGAATCTTCACTTTCTCACTACAAAAGGAAAAATGCTGCAAATATGTCCTCTTCTTTTACATGCCTAAGGACCAAATATTCATCCTTCACTCCTGCAGATTTTCCACCAAATTCTTAAATGATAACTAGAATTTCATCCCAGGTGGATTTGTTCAGATTTTGCTATGCAAAACATCTAATAGGGATCCTGCGGAAATAGAATTTAAAACTCCATCTGGGCTTGCCCTCCATGTGCATTCTGCTGGGAACCAGTAGAGCCTTGTTAATATTGCCTCCAGAAGCTATTTTGCAAAAGAAAAAATCATCTTAATTGTTTGTTATCTGTCTGTCTTGTTTATCAGGAAAAAATGTGTTTAGAAAATTCTGTGCTAGCCCTTCAAAATCTTCCTGTTTGTTCACAGGGCACACTTGAATAATTATGTTTATAGTTATCTTTCTATTTTTCACGGCTGGCAATATCCTCTAGCAGCTTGAAAATTATTTTGGATTTCCTACCATTTTGACACTGAAATTTATGTAGAAAAAGAATAGCCTTGGGCTTATGTTGGTGTCTTACTGTCTTGCCATGGTATTTTTTTGCTTTTGCACAAGCATCACTGACAGTGAAAACACAGCTCTTGGAACAGTTTTTATCTGTTAGGGTTCCTGCAAAGTCAGTGAAGGATAACAATGCATCACGAACAAATGAATCCATCCTAAAGCAGAGGTTTTGTTTTTGTATTTTATGCGGAAATGAGCCTTTTAGGCATTACTTATTTGGACAAAAATATACAGAAACAGATGACATAGAAATGTTTATGTTTATGTATTACGTGTATCCTATTACAGCATTTTGTTGGAAGTTAGTAGACTGCAAATTACAAGACCTGTTTACAACAGCTAGCCAAGGTTCACTTGTAATGTGAATAGGTAATAATCTGAGGATGATTTAACTTATTTCTGTTCTTGTCAGTGACAACTCATTTGTTGCTCTTGAAAATTTCCACTGAAATATTTTCAGTGGATATTTTCACAAGCTAGTGACTAACAGCCTTTGAGAAGTTGATACAGTAGTGTACCCATTACTATATTAAAGTGTGGGGGCAAGGGAGTTAGATGGAAGAAATTGATACGACAGTTGGGAAAGCAAAAGAGCATTTCACAGCTTGAGAGAGCTGTTTTGAGGAGGTGACAAAGCCAGGGAGATTCTGGGTGGACCATAAGAGCATACAGGAACGCTGGGACATAAGGAAATTATACTGCTCAGCCCCTTGCTGTCCCTGCTCAGATCTACAATTGGCCCAGATCCAGTGAATTTTCAGCGTATATCTTAAGGTACCTACCTTCCTCCAGCTGACTCTGAGGAGACTGAAGAAGGAGCTCTGGCTGCAGCCCAGCTGAAGCTGTGGCACTGGGTATGAACAGGCAGCAGTTGTAACACAACTGCCTGACAGATGTGTGAAAGTTATCTTACACTTGGCAGCTTTACAATAACCAAACGTGTTGAGGTAGGAAACATCATGGAATTCACAGCAAATAATCTATGATATGTTTTCCCTTCCCTTCTCTTCCCTTCCCTTCCCTTCCCTTCCCTTCCCCTGTATGCAGCAATCACTGATGGTCTCCAGAAACTTCACCTATAAACTCTGTCTCATTATGACGTTTGGGCATCTTGTGTAACAGCAACTGAAGCTTCCCGTCGTGCCTATTTTATGAGATATTTGACGACTGTTCTTTATCTAGAAGCATTGTACATTTGATAATATTTTTAACTCTAAAATTGTATACTAGTAGCTGTAAAAATCTAATTTAATTAAGGTTACTATCAGGAAAATACTAAAATGTTAATATTTTGTGGTTTTATAATTTGGGAATTTGTATTATTATACTTATACATAATTCTGTGATTATTTTCTTTATGAGGCTGTAGCTGTAATCTACAAAGCAGTTGGATACTTGCTATCAACTCAGATTAGTCCAAGATTTCACTTTGAATTTTTCCATTATATTCTATTTCAGTGATCAAAATTTTCACCTGGTGTAGCCAAGTATTAGAGAGAAGTATCTTCTGGATTGCTGTTATTCCACCAAATTATTATTTTTGTATTACAAATGCACAATATTTTTTGGGTGCAGCTGTGAAAAGATGCAAAGGACAGTGGTTGTGCATGTCCCATTGAACTTCAAAGGAAACCGATGCCAAAAGGTCAGGATACTTTAGGCATTCCGTTATATTGGACGGTAAAAGAGCAGCAATAAACACATTTGATAATTCAAATGAGATGTTTACAGGGTCTAGGAAAAAGAATAAAGAAATGGGGTAATCTTGTAATAGCAGAACTGCATAACAATTAGATTACCTAATTGTAAAAAAAATAGTAAAAAACTTACATATGATATTTAAGCTCAAATAGCCTACACGTCAGAATCATGGTCTGATTTTCTACAATGAGTTTTGAAAAGTTGTAACAAGTTGGGAAGTAGCTGAAGACAAACCTCTGTATAGCTACCTAAAGAGATGATAAAACTGTAAATAGACAAGAGAGGTATAGGGCAAAAAGTATGCAATTCTCTAAAAAAATGAAGCAAGGAATCTCACCTTTACTATTCAGTAAGTTGCATGTTTAGCTATGGTTAATTACTGATACAAATGATAGAAAAGGATGTATTTGAATATATGAAGTAGGAAAGAATGGTGACCAGCACACATACGAATTTTCAGAGATAAAAACATATCAGATAATGTCACATTTTTCTGAAGAAATAAAAAATAATTAAGAGTTACTAGAGATGTACTATGTCTAGAGTGTAATAAAACATTTGATATTGTGTCTCACAAAGCACTGTGTTGAAAAAGAGAAGATTGGTTTCGGTACAGTAAATATTTGTACCAACATTGACAAACAGCTTACTGGAGGACCATATAAAAGGTGACAGGTGTTAGGAATTAGACAGGAACATTTTCAGTGAAATATCTGAAAAGAAATTACAGGGTATGCTTTATTTAATGTCTCAAGAGTGGTCTGCTCTGATTACAGTTCCTTTGGACGGGAACATACTTGGTCTTGTGTTTCCCTGGTCTATAGTAGACTTCCCTTGGCTACACGGTGGCAATAAAAACTGATTAAAAAATTGAGGATGCATTTTGCAAATTTAACTTTCCCCATTTGCAAGACAAATTTTGCTGCACAGGGTTTAGTTTAGGTTCATCTCTTAGTAACATTCAGAGGACTCTTCCACTGGATCTATTATGTGGGATTCATAAAGGCTGATTTTTAGGAAGGCCGCTCTGTTTTGAGTGGAGACAGGAGAGGCCTCCATTCAGTGTCTAATTTAGTTACTTTGGGTCAGCATCTAGAAAGGTCTGTCACGCTCCATCAGCTAAACAGGAAGCTTGGAGTTCTCACACTTTAGGCTAATCAAAGGCACATAAACAAGTCCTAGTCCTAATGAAGTCAGTTCAAACCTTCTCAAATTATATCTGGATAAATTTTGGGCACCTGTGTCACCGTATCGCACCGCTGAGATAGCTAACAGGGCCTGAGTTGTAAGAAATGATCGGAATTTCATATCAGAAGGGGGAGTTTGCCCATTATTATTTGGAGAAATCTGTAAGCACACCAGCTACCTCCATTAGCAACACTGATAGGAAAATTGAAGCTACCTTAAAATGTAAAGTTTATCAACTCCTGAAATTCAAGCGGAGCGGAAATAAACATATCCAGTCGATATGTCAAGCTGGAATAGTAGATTGGACCCTGGCAGAAGTGAAAACTCCTCTGAAAGCACTCGGTCCAGCAGTGAGGAAGCCAGGCTGTTCCCACCGCCGAGTTCAGTTTCCATCCTTCGGCACCAAGGAAAAATACAAGGACAAAAGGTGCAATGCCTGAGCTGTGACTGTAAGGCATGGCAGTGGTGCATTGCCAGCGGTGCCTCGGTGACTAAACCAACTCCAAAGGCCAGCCTAACCAAGTGGCTGGTAACTTCCACCCGGCATGTGTCAACAGCAGCATCTCCCCAAATGGTCGTGCCCTAATTTCACTGTGTGACTTGGCAAACCAAAAAGATCCCCAAAGAGCTCTTTAGTGCCAAAGGCTTTAATATCAACCCCACAAAAGTCATAATTGTAAACACTACTTGCTGATAAGATAATCATCTGGCACAGAAAAAAAAAAAAAGACCAAGGCCCCCATGGCCTGGGCATCCTAATTGAGTGTCTGGAGCCTGCAGAAGACTGCTTCTTGAAGACACTGATGGTATGGTGACGATGGCTGCACGCCTGAGGATCTGTCTGTCATTGGGGTTTCTAGGCCAAGTATATTCCATTAGATTTTTATGTGGAATAATATAAAAACTACAGAAGATTCAACAACATAAATTTAAGTATTAAATGTGCGGTCAAGTTAATTGGCAAGAAAGTGAAAACACACTGAACAAGTCATCTGCCTTGAAAAGTACAAAGAACAGTGAGGGAGAAGAGGGTTTTCAGACTGTTTCCTCTTCAAAAGACTATGTTTAGCAACAGAAAAACCATGGTGAGGGTCCACGAAGGGCACTAAGTTGTGCAGTACATAGTCTGAGCGGAGCAAGTAGAAGACTGTTGGGAGCTGGCTCTGACGATATGACAGATTCCTCCTTCAGGTCTCTTTATTTCTGAAATAAAAATACAGAGGAAGGATAATTATGCTTTAACATGGGCTAGACTAAGCAAGTCAACAGCTGAGTTGTTTCTGCTCTTCATATGGCTCTTTAACATGCAGGGTAGCTGACCTTTCTGACCATTTTTTCCATTGAAATAAAGATTTGCTTGTTACTGGTTTTATGTGACAGGTAGGACTTGTGATTTCTGATTCTAGCAGCTAAGGATTTAGTGATGCTAGCAGTACCAATTCTATTTTATTTATTAATCTGTAGGAAAAAGATTTTTCAAATTGGTGTTTTTCTGAAAAGGGAAAAAGTAAAAAAAGGGTAGTTTATTAAATAAATTGGACAGAAGCTTCTGTAAAAGCTTGCAATATGAACATAATGGAGGATAAACCAGAACAAAATAAATGTACCCTCTGGTGAAAGACTTAAGTGCTGGGAGATGTATGTTTTCAAACAACCTTATAAACAGCAATCAGTTTCTATAATCATATGGTTTTATCTATTTGTTTATTTCACAAACTGTAATTATTTTTTTTTTACAACATTAATTAAAAATAATTTTTTTCCTTCCTCTCCCTTCTCCCCAGAGGAACACCAATGAATGCCAAGTTTTCTTCTGAGATGCATAAAAGTCCCATTGATTTCAACGAGAGCTTAGTATCTACCCTCTGATGAGCAATTTGGTCCTAAGAAGTGTCCAGTTAAAGAAGTGTCCAAAGAAAGATTCACTTCATAAAGGAGCTTTAATGAGAGTTACCAGTGAACTGAAATGATTTTTTTCACCCAGTCAGTACTTTGTTATTTCTGAAGCCCAGTGGTTTCACTGAATGTGGAACATTCATTAAAAAGCAACATGCTAATCAGAGTGCTCTTGTTTCATGTTAGGTTTTCCTTTTTTATTACAGTGCTAGCTGACATTTTACCTGACATTTTAGAAGACAGCTAGAAATTTTTCACTTTGGATCTTTTGTCGTGCTGAATGCATGTGAGTGCTCGGTGGTTTTCACCAAAAAACCCGAGGTGGCCTGTTGCTGCCCCAGTGATGAGGGAGACCCTGGGGCTCCGTAGAGCCTTACTGAGGTCACTGGATCTCTGTCAAGACTCTGGTTCCATCTTTTCCATTTTCTTTGTATCATCTGCAAGTTTCTGAAAGCTGTGATAACCCAATTGTAGCTTCAGAGCAGTGTGAGCAACCTTGGCGTGTGCAGATCCCATCAAAGAACGAGTAAAAAGAAGAAAGCCAGACAAATAAAAATGAGACAGTGATCTAAAATTACAATTTAAATAGCTTGAATGACTAGCCTCTGTGTTGGTGAAAACACGTGGATAATTTAAAAGGGAAATTGCTGTAAGTTACTGTGACAGTGACGACAACTGTCATGATTGTGTTTGATTAGATTGTGTTGTTCTTAAAATCCTTAACTTTGACTTTGTAATTACATCTGATTACATTAGCCTCCCCATACTTTTAGGAAAAGCATTTGTCTAATGATTGGGACTGTAGAAAAAAAGTGGCGTCTTATCGTACTGAAAGGTTCACAGACTAGGTAACGGATTTTTAAAAAAAAATAATTCCCCAGTTAATAATTTTTAAGAATGCTGTTGTTTTTGAGTCTAAACATGCTACTTTGAGCCAGGTGCCTGCTAGAATGCACTAAAATAAGTTGGGCTCGCCCAAGCCTGACATTCTGGTGGTGGTTTGGGGTGGCCTCTCCTGCCCAGCCAGGGCCGGTGGCCAGGGGCAGGAGCTGGGGCAGCCTCCAGGCGGAGATGGTGCCCAGCGAACTTGCTGGCGGGGCAGAGGGAAGCCCTGCTCCCCAGAGCTTGCCCTGGCTTTCACTGGGCTCCCGGGGTTCAAGTGCAAGCCAGGCTTTAACTCACGGCCCCCAGCGCTTGGCTCCGGTGCCCCCGCTTTGCCACCGGTGCCCCAGCTTTACCCACATACGTCGCTGGGGAATTTTACACCCTGAGCTTGTGTTCTCGCTGCTCGGAGCGTGAGGAAGGTGGCAATTCCATGAGGTGCTCAGTTGAAAAGGTTTCTGCGCTGTGTTCAAGTACTTGCTTTTCTGAAAACCCATCTTTAATTGGCACTTATTTGAAGCAGCGGAGTGTCTGGATGAGATGTGAAGGGTAATGCCCGGGCTGCTCTGCAGCACCTGGGCAGAACAAGAGCAGGAGATGTCCCAGCAGCAGTGGTGGCCTGCTGAGGAGCACCTTATATTTTTCGGGACTGCGTGGTTGGGAACTTTTGCAATAGGTCGTATACCTGTTACTCTTCAGCGCTTGCTCAGGCGCAGGCTGTCTGCTGAAGTTTGGCTAGAAATCCGGAATATCACTTCCTACTCGGCAGTTCGGCAACACGCTGAAAATCCCACCATCGGCAATCGGCTTTTCCGTGTGAGCGTGTCCCTGCTAACTACGCTGGCTCAGATAAGCTTGTTAAGCGATGCAGACTGACATTTGCTCCTGGAGAGAGCTGCCTTTATTTGGGAAAGTTATCAGATATTAGAATGATTCATCTGCCACTTCAGGCTAGCCGTTCAGTTTTCCTTCAAGTCAAATCAAACAGTTGCTGTTGGCATGAAAAACAGGGAAGGCAGGCAGAGTCAGAGAAAGGACACCTTATAATTAAAATCAGGCTTGATCTTATACCTTACTTCATTATACTACTGAAGAAAATGGCAGGGTTTACTTCCAAATATTTAGACACTCCAAGCAATATTCAGCTGGAGCAAAGCAGCTTTAGACAAAGCAAGAGCTAACATTACAGTAGGAAGATCAGCTACATATTTTTAAATGCTCTTAATCTTTAACAGCGACATAACCTTTGAAGAAAATTCAGGGTGGACCTCAAAAAAATGGACTTTGGCATAGTCACAAAGTGGCAGCTGACCTGCAAGTGTGGTGTTGCCTAGCAATCCCTCACCATCAGGCGAATTGGGAAAGTGGGTTGGAGTGATTTACGCTGGGGAAGAGATAAATGCTAATTTTCTCCAGAAGGTTCTGGTTTCTGTGGTTATTAAGAAGCATATTAGCTCATAACCCCCTCTTCTTCCTTTTTTCATTTTCTTTCTTAACAAGTTGAAAAGCATTTTGAAACAGGTCATCAGTTCAAAGAAAAGTCTGTAAGAACACAAGTGCATTTGCTTCCAGAACACTAATTTAACGAACGGTTGATATAACCTGTAAGTTTGGAGGGCAATAATAATAAATAACACAACGGCAATGTTATTTTAACGCTTCCGTGAAAGTTTTTGTAGCCACTTTTTGATTTCTGGATCAGTTGCCAGAGTCCTGACCCTGCCACAGAGTCACTGCAGGTGGGATGCTGAACCTGCCTGAGGTCCAGCTGCTTTCAGAGGCTGTGCCAGCCCACCTGAGCTCACTGCGGGACCCAGCCCTGCATTAACTACTCCTCTGGGTTGAGACGGATGAGACAGAAAAAGCTCACTCACTCGCTGGCTCAGGTCATTGGGGAGCTCTTGTACCACTGCATCGCGATGGAAAGGGAGTTTTTTGAATTTGGAAACTTGGTGGCAGAGGTTGAGAATTTGACGGAGATAAGAAGCGTTTTTCTCCTTCCTCCTGTTTTGATGTACAGTCCACTTTTCACGCCTCTATGGCAGCAGATAAGGAAGGGGGAGGCATTTTGCTTCACCCTAGTTGTTTTGTCCAGACAGATCGTCTCACTGGATGTGAGCAGTAAAGTGAAAGCATTGTCTGTTAGACTTTCTTACGCTGTAGAAGACACAAGATGTAATGATGCCTTCTGGTGTACTGTGAGGCTGATAGGACATCTTTCCACTGTACTTGATAGAAGTGCTCTCTCTTGCTTTTCCTGGAGATTTTTCCCGTCTCTTACAAATCACAAGAAGGGTAGCCATGGTTCCATCTCCTCCCCGACCCTTCAAAACACTGATAGCCAGGCAGTTATTGTGCTTCCAGAGTGTAGGGCCTATAGGTGTGCCAAGCCTTTTTGTGTAAAATGCATAAATCCCCTCTTCTCCCTCCCACTTAGGTCTGCACAAAGCGCAAACCCAGACCAAGCTGTCGCTCCCAAAGGTTTCTGTATGGAATCGATACTACACCCTAATAAGCTGAGCTTGTAGCACCCCAGAAATGCATCCATCCAACTGAGAGGTGCAGCATGTTTGCTATGTGTGACACATGAGCTGCTCTATAGAAAGATCTTGAGAACTGAAGCATAGTATAGGTTAGAGTAGGTGGAATATTCAGAACTGAAATATGTATATTGTGTGGTGGATTTCCGTGGAAGGTATTACCAAATGTAGTAGATGCCCTTCGAAAATAAACACAGTAGCTTTTCATTTGCTGCTTATTTTAGCACATGGTCAAAGAGTGAAAAGAATTTAATACCTCTACTGCTTAATCTGGAACTCTGACATTTCTATAGCCGATGACAAATGATTTTCCAGGCACATTTCTGAGTTTATTTAAACTGAGAGGTAGCTGTTCTTTTTTTGAAATGTCACAATTCTCGTCTGAGGAATACAGATACTCCTCTCCTTTAAGTGGCATTAAGTATGTGAAAGCAGGATACACAGGGTCAAATACAGACCCCTTTGTGCAATAAACAACTCCCAAGTCATAAATCGTCTCTTTATACAAGTATCCAAAAAGTTTTCAGCACGTTTTTGTCTTGACCTTTTAACACAGGCAATAGTACTTCTGCTTGCTAGGCAATGATTTTTGCTCATCTCTTGAGAGGTTAAGATGAAATAGCAGTGATTTTTTACCACTGCTTCAGAGGACTGCAGAAAGAAAAGATATTTAATCAGAATGCATAGCTTCAGGAAATTACCGACTGCTATTATGAAAATAACTGAAAATATTTCAGAATCCCCCACCGTTACAAATGGGACTGCTTGCCAGAGTGCCATTTTAATGATAATTTCGAGACGAGACAAAGTCTGACAACGTGTATCATGACAAGGAAATCTGAGCTGCATCCAGAGAGAGCAATTTCAGGCAGGAAGCAGTGGGAGACTTTCACAGTTCCTTTCAAATAAGAAATGTAAGCAACACACAAATATGGAAAAT
This sequence comes from Charadrius vociferus, assembly GCF_000708025.1. Taxonomy (NCBI): domain Eukaryota; kingdom Metazoa; phylum Chordata; class Aves; order Charadriiformes; family Charadriidae; genus Charadrius; species Charadrius vociferus. Next base: position 1,402,666 of record NW_009649320.1, on the reverse strand, counting down.
AAATTAAAATGCAATGTGAAGTCTTCTGTCCTAAGGCGGGTAGTGAAGAAAATCCCCCACAAAATGTACCTAAAACTTGCTGTGGACGTGTGTTTTCCCATTGTCATCGCTGCAGCTTCCTGTGACTCTGACAATAAAAAACAGAACCAAACACTATTAATGATTTAGTATCACTGAGTGAAGTGACTATGCATGTTTTATAAATATTTGACTTTTGTCTTTATTGAGACAGATTTTGCTAAGCTGCCAAACTCACTGATTTCAGGGGGGAGGGCAGGCTTCTGTTTGACCCCCAAGTACCAGGGAGAAAATGAACTTCCTTATGTATAAGTAGTAAAAAAGCATTTTAATCCAAAGTTCCTACGAAGTCTAATCATATTCCCATCTTCATACAGACTTTGCTTTTGCAGGGTACTGTGCAGGCTTCACGTTCTCAGACGAACAGTGCAAAACTGCATCTGTGTGTCTGCCTAGCAGTGAATGCTCCTTGAAGAACCCTGAAGATCCTGACGGTGTTTGCAGGGGCACCCCATTTGCTTGCACCCCTCATCGGTGCCCTCAGCACCCAATTCATGGCCATAACCTGCTTCCTCCCGCTTTCGGCTGGAGCACCGGGTGGGTTGGTCGAGGCTGCAGAAGCAGTCGTCTTGGCTCTGGGGGGTCTGCGCTCCCTTTTCCCTGCCTTCATCAAGACAGCAGCCATCATCCAAGGTCATTTAGCTCCTTGCCCTACAGAGGGGGGAGGCACCTACAGAGCAAGACGTGCCTTCAAACCAAAGTGAGAAGGTGGACAACGAAGTGCAGCGTGTTCCTGGCTTTGCCGAAAACATTTTACTTACCAAATGGCACAGGCTTGGTGAGCTGAGGGACCTTTAGCAGAGAGGAACTGTGGAACAGGAAATCTGGGCTCGTTTCACTGTGCACATCAGGCTGCGGCCAAAACCAGAGTAGCTGTGCTAACATGTGAAAAGTCATCTGATAAAAGGCTGCTGCCAAAGAGGCACAACTCAGACAGGGGAGGAATAGCCTCAATACCTTCTTTTTCTTGGTTTTGGTTCCAGAAGATGCCTCTGTCTCATGACTGTAATAATACTCAATCATCATGCTATAATTAAGGGCTTTTCATGTAATCATCTGTAGAACTGATTACTTTGGGCTATACGCTGCTCATGCTGAGCTTCCTGGCAAAATTCCCACTGACATCAGTAAGAGAAGGATTGGACCTTTCTCTCAGCAGTTTACCGCTATTGTTGGACAATACCACACTTGTGTGACAGTTTACAGTGGAGATTAATTATTTAGACTCTTGATTCTTGGAATATTAAAATGGCACTGTAGAGATAACATGCTCTTTCTCAGAAGCCTGAGTTTGTTCTGGTCATTATTGCTTCCGAGGAGTACAGTGCCAAAGCAAGGCACGAACAGGTATGGAAAAGATTTTATCCAAGAAAAAATTTTGTCGAAAAAAATTTTATCCAAGTCTATCACTGAAAATGATAGACTCTCAAGGCATGAAAAATAGAAAGATGAAAGATTTTTGTATTGCCGATGATACAGCAACATTGGCTTGCTTTTTCTCACAGTAAAAAATAATGACCAATTAAACAATCAAACCCACTAAAACTTCAAAAGATAATACACCCACAGATTCATTCATTATTTTAAGGAAACGTACTTCAACCTTTTTAGCCAAGTTTTGCCATTCACTCTGATGGGACTGGGATGTTCAGGAGATAAGTAGGATCTGAAAAAGCATTGGACATTTATAGGGATAGCCAGAACACACACGATGGGAGCTCTATAAGCTCTTGTTTGTAAAGGTTAAGAGCTTGCTTTTTGAAGTATTGAATGTATGTAATTCATTTTGACTTGAGCTGGAGTTCAGGGCGCGCAGCAGTGTTAGAGAACAGACCTTAATTTCCTGTCACAAGGGCCAAGTGTCTCTATATTTGGATATTCTTGCTTTTCATAATTTGCACTGCAGTAGCAATTAAGGGATACTATTATAGACAAGAATCCCATTGTACTAGAAATAACAGTTGTTCATTACTCCGGAGGCCTTCGACTCTAAAGCCAAGGCAATTATTGGAGACAGTTTACTGAAAAGAAAAATGAAGAGCAAATCCCTGCAGTGCCCATCTTTGGGCGCCAAGCGCCGGTGCCTGGATGCAGAGGCTGCTCTGCTGAAGTCCTTTGCTTGGCCAACACAGGGGCAGACCACTGCAGGTGGTGGCATAGGTGCCTGCGTGTTGCAGAAGGGGACACTGCAGCTTTCCCTCTAGGGACCGTGTAGGTCAGGACCGGGGAGCGCAGCACGCTCGTGCCAGGGACAGGGCGAGCACTGGGCTGTGGAACCACGGCTCTCGTTGGGTACAAGACAGGTCATTGCCAGACACTATTTATCTCTCCTTCCGACAAAGCTTTTGATGCAGTTCCCTGTCAGAAGGAGAACAGCAGGATATTCTGCGCTGCAGCTTGAGTTTTCTATGAACTAGGCGTTTGTGAGCGTGTTCAGGGCAGCTGGTTGCCTCCTCCTCCAGCTGAGGCATCTCCCATGAGGGCATCACAGAAGGCATCCTGCCCGAGGAGCCAGTTTCCAGCCATGGAGAAGCAGATGAAGGGGTGACAGAGATGGGTCAGGGAGTGGAGGAGCACTTCGCTACCTCCAAGTGTAAGCATCCCCTGTATGGGTAGCTAACACGGGTACACCTACAGTGTGCTGTGCTGTAGGGCTTGCTATGGAAACATTTCCATAGCATCATAACCACGTTTCTTAAGGATTATGCTTCACAAATACTTTCAAAAAGGTCCAGTCCTCACTAATAATTCCACGAATATTCCAAGCACCATGGATGGCATGTGGATTTTTATGGCTACGTCTGCACTAGCTCAGCAGAAGCAGGCCAGAGGAGAAATGAGCTGGTACTCCAGAGTGGGTACTCCACAAGGGTTCACTTTGGACCAGGTCTGGTTTGATGACACAGCTTGAATACTTGCATACCCTAGGAGTATCTTGTGGAGGGTCTCTTCTGCCATAGCCCAGCCAGCTCCGGGGTGGGAGCCAGGCATGCTGCTGCAACAGGCAGGAGCTCTGCCTGTGGAAGAGCGCTCCTTCATCTGATGGAAGTGACTGGTGAAGGTGTATCTGCTTCCTGTGCTCTCAGTGTGTGAATTGTGTTGTCAGAAATACACTGAAAATGGGGTTTTCCGCATGGCGCTTCAGCTGGCTGAGCTCTTCTGTGAGCTGAGGCACTGAGCCATTTTTCAAGAGAAACAGCACTCGGAAGCACAGATCACAGAATCACAGAATTTTCAGAGTTGGAAGGGACCTCTAGAGATCATCTAGTCCAACTCCCCTGCTAAAGCAGGATTGCCCAGAGCACATTACTCAGGACTGTATCCAGGCGGGTTTTGAAAAGCTCCAGAGAAGGGGACTCCACACCCTCCCTGGGCAGCCTGTGCCAGTGCTCTGTCACCCTAACCGTAAAGAAGTTTTTCCGTGTATTGGAACGGAACTTCCTATGTTCCAACGTGTACCCATTTCCCCTCGTCCTGTCCCTGGGAACCACCGGGAAAAGTCTGGCTCCATCCTCCTTCAACCCACCCTTTAGATATTTGTAAGCAATAATAAGGTCTCCCCTCAGCCTTCTCTTCTCCAGGCAAAAGAGACCCAGCTCTCTCAGCCTTTTTTCATAAGGGAGATGCTCCAATCCCTCAATCATCTTGGCTGCCCTTCGCTGGACTCGCTCCCGCCGTTCCCTGTCCCTCTTGAACTGGGGAGCCCAAAACTAGAGACAGTATTCCAGTTGTGGCCTCACCAGTGCCGAGTAGAGGGGGAGCATGATCTCCCTCGACCTACTGGTCACAGTCTTCCCTATGCAGCCCAGGATTCCATTGGCCTTTTTGGCGACAAGGGCCCATTGCTGGCTCAAAGGGCACACTGCTGGGCCATGAGACCCAGGGCTACGCTGCTTCAGATCCTACCTCTGCCCTTCACTGCACACCTCTCTTTCTCCATGTTTTTTATCTGTTTAGTCGCCTCGCTTGAATTTTATGAGGATTAAGTTTTGCACATTAGTCCAGAGATGTGAAGGTCTCTATATAACTAAGGACTGTAAAAAAAGAAATAATCCAAATACAGTAATAAGGTTTCTTTGTCATCATACTACTGGAAAGGAAAAAAAGAAAGGAAGGAAGTGAGAAGGAAAGACAAAGTGCTTGATCGGGATATTGTCACAGAGAAGAAGCGCTGAGAGGTGTCAAAACTTCGCTAGTAAAGCAATAGCAGATAAAAAAATTACTGTCAGCAAATATTTTTTTTTTTTTTCAAAATGCAAACATTTCCACAGTGCTGAAAATGTCACCCCAACATCCTTGTTCAACATCAGAATATTCTGCTTTGTGAATTGGAAGTGTTTAATTTTCCTATTTCTTTCATGTTGACTTTGTAATCATATTGGAATACCAAATTAAATATTACAATATGTTCTGACTGGATGCTGCAGATAGTGATATATGTAGGACAGTGTTTTGACAGTATCTGTATATAATACCTAAGAATCATAACTTTGTCAGAATTTTTCTCTGAGAAGAATTTGATTTTTTTAATTCTGATTCAGCATGAAAACCAATGTTGAAATGTTAGCATTTCCCTGAGCATGGAAATTCTTACCAGCTGTAATTATAATTATCCTAAATAATTTTGTTTCTGAAGCCAAATAGAGCAATGGAAGCTAGAATATGCAAGCCTGCATATTGTACTCTATTGATATTCACAGCTTATGCTTTCCATTTGAGCAATTTTCCTTAATTTTTATTTTCTTCTTGTGTATGCGACTTATGCAAGACACATTCATTCTAAAATAGCTTTCAGTCATTTAAATCTTTTGCTCCATTGTTTCTAACATCAAACGTCTCAGCATTGGGATCTTTGTAAAGCGTAAAACGTCTCTGATTTTAAAAGCTAACATTAGTTTGACCTCTTCCCTTCTTGGTTAGGTTATGACAGTAGGGAAAAATAGACCATTGATATTAAAAGAAATATATGCACAGAAAGTTTAAGATTTTTCCAGTAAACCATTTGAGTATGAGCTCAAATCTTTTTTTGTATGCAAGACTTTTTTTTTCTTCAATATTGCCTCTCTTCGTATGACTATGCCTAGAGATAGTCACATCCCCAGGTGAGAGCTGAGAGGATTTAAGGGGAAGAACACACCATCTGGAACATTTTTTTTTTTTTCAGTTTCTACATTTACAACGTGATTTAGCCGTACCTGCCAGCTCTGCAGCTTGGCTCGGGCTACGCAAGTCAATTGGCGTTTTTCTAGCTGCTGTCCCATGGGACTTAAGGTTCTACGGGCCAAATCCAGCTTCCAGTTACACCTCTGCAACCCCACCAACAGTTAATGGTGCTGTATGAAGGCAATTGAGGATACAATTCGGCTTGCACTTATGTGGAATCACATGATGCTTTTTTTTCTTTTTTTTTTTTTTTTTTTTCCTAGGGTCCCTTTCTGGAGCAAAACCACAGCTTAACTACCAGGGGGCTGTGGTCAGTAAATAAATCTGAGACTCAAAAGGCATTGTTGCAGAGATTAGTGATAAAGCCAAACAATCCCAGTTTGGAGGAGATATCCTCGAGAGCATTTACATTTCAGTTATCGCTGCTTTTTTTGTTGTTGTTCTTCAGAAACCTGCCCCAAAAGCAGGCTGGCCACTCCAAGGGCAGAAAAGGCCCCCAAGGGTCGCGAAGATGGAGGATCAGCTCCCAGGTTGCTCAAAGAGACCACTGGGGAGAAACAAGGCCTTTTCATTACGATTGATGTAGAGAAATGTTTCTGTGTTGAAAGGTGATTTCAGCTGCTGTTTTGTTTCCTGTTTGTCACCTATTGCTACAGACCCAAAAGGGTGCTGGTATTTCCAGCCAGCCCTCCCTCCCTTCTTCAATATTCGTGAATATTCTGCCCAGCTCTGCCCTTTCTTTTCATTTTGCAGTTGGGTATCGTGTCCAAAGAGAACCAAAGCCCAACGAGATGCGTTTCACAGACTCGCCGGGCTTCAAGTCTTGCCCTTAATGAGTTACCAAAGGAAATTCTCTGCCTGAGCATTTTATGTACTTCTTGTAAAGATGTTAACAGCTGCCAATTAGCTTTCTGACAGAGGATTTGCAGCCTGGCCATAGCACCGGGACTTTCACGGAGACAGTTGGCAGTATCGGCCATGATACCATGGAGCCCCTCTTTCCTTCCTTGAGCTGGACCGTACCCACTGCTGGGGTGACACAGAAAATGACAGGTGAAGTTGAAACTTCATTTGAAGCCTTTAACTTCTCATGTCACTTGGCTATGCCCTCAAAGGCAAGTGATTTATGGTACTGGCTTTGCCCTCCTTGCTCTGCTGGGAGACAAAGCAGTGCATGACAGGGGGTATCCATCTTCATTGCTGCTGTTTTGATTGGAATTGGTGGGTGCTAAAGATGCAGGAGACAGTAGTGGTGCTTTTTGGAATATTAGGAGGTGAAATATGCATGAGGAACTGGCAGACTATTGAGGGGGTGAGGGAGGAGGAATCGGAAAAAAAAAAAATGTTAGGAAACCAATGTTTGTTTGCTGGCTCTCCTAATTAGTCCATAGGGGTTTTGTCCTGTAATAGTCACTGATCTTAATAGATATGTTTCTTTCTAGATGCATACTAGGGCTTATTTCTTAGATTTGAATATTTTTAATGAGACACTTCTATACGCAAATAAAAAGGACACTGACAAACAGGCAAAGGAGGTGTGGGAGCACGGGTTCAGGCTTCTCTGTAGAGATGTCAGAGGCAGCAGCCTTACGCTTGAAGTGTGGGTACAAGGCAAAGGAGAAAGATAAACAAAAGCTTTGCAGAGAGTAGATTGAAGCAAGGAAACAACATAATAAATAAATGACTAGGTAGACGAGGTGCCATGCTTTTATCTCGTTTCCAAGCTCTGCCTAGGAAGGCTGGTAAATAAAACCAGTCAATCCGTGGAGAGATTCCTAGACAAGAAAATGAGTTAATGCGCAGCAGAGAGCGGAGCTGATGGAAGGAGAGGCTGTGTGTGCCATCACTACCTCCTCCCTTGCTCGTTTTCCCCTGAAATAAATATTTCCTATCATTAATGTTAATTTCTGGAGACGCTGGACAGAGGTAATTAAATCACTCCACACTTCAGATGCGTGTGGTTTTTGGTCACTAATAATCCGGATTAGTTTCTGATTAGTGGCTACAAATTATCAAGAAATGTATCTTCAGGGTAGTGAAATCTATTCTTCTCTCTTGTGCCACTGATGCGTAGCAAGCTTAATTGAAGGTAAAATGATTTCTATTTGCAGGCACAATTCTAATACTGAAAGAAGAGTAAAGTTCCCCTTTGTGCAAGAGGCCTGAATGCAGAAAAAACTGGTTTGTCTGGGAGCGAAAAAACCCCGAACTAAAGTATATGTACTAAGTAGGACCATCATCCAGTGCAACGATCAGAAAAACGGCTTGAGGTTATTAAGGGCAAATCATTGAAATGATCAGCCTAGTGCATAGCAAAAGAAGCAAACAAGATAATAGATTGCAATAGATTGCTCTGTGTAAGCAAGAAAATAACAGAGAGCAGGTCTGAGTCTTGGTATATGGAAAAATGTATTTTTCAGGGAAAAAAACTAAAGCATATGTTCACTCCACAGGTGTGTTCATTTTCACATATGATACAGTTTGCAGCTTATGTATCAATGTGTACATCAAGTGTTTGCTTTTATAAAATTGTATTGATTTTTTTATCTTTTTAGAAAAAAACCCAACATTGCCATACATACAATGAGCATAGAGAATGACACAGCAAAACCAAGAGAGAAGTAATCAGCATGGTTCCCTCCTCTGCTTGTTACAACTGTAAATCAAACAAGTTATTACAGGGCTCAAACAGCCCTGAAAATTCCAAGTAGCAGCAGCAGATAATTAAAGAGGAAAAGTTGAGACCAAACCTTATATTTAAAATGTTTCAAGAACTCGTTGCAGATACCTTCATTTTCTTTATTTCCCCCTCTCTCACTGTCTCAAGTGTCAAACAATAGTAATCAGAAAGAGAAAGTGCAGAAAAAATATTACTTACAAATTGTCCTTAGCAGCACAGCGGCCTAATTGGTGAAGGGGTGATGCAGTCCTGGAGTACGGCTGGAGAACGGCACAGATGGAGAACTGTTGTGTGCTGATGAGAGAGCAGATGCTATCGACGGCATTTTGTGGCATTAGATAAGGTTCTGGCTCGTCTCCATCGCCAGTACTGATCTCGTTACTCTTGGCACGTGAAAAGATTTCACCCTGTAAAGCCAGGGCTGGGCGGCTGTAATGAGGTGCACCAGTGCTGGAGACAGCCAAGAGAGTCTGGGAGCACAATTTTAGGAAAACATCTAGCACAGTTGTCATCTGTATTTTCATATGATCTCGCAGTTAAAAATAGGGAAGAGCACGGCGCGGTATGACTAGCCAATTCTGTGCAGGCCTTAACAAGAACATCTTTTGTCCGTGGTTCACTTAATACTCATACTTCAATCTCTGCCTAGTTTACACTTGCAGTTTCGCACTGTAAATATATGAAATACTCTTTATACCGGCACCTCTTTCTGTATATCAGTCTCAGTTACATTAATAGACACTCCATAGTACACTTTGAACAGAAGATGTCTAAATAAAAGTTAACAGATTGTGTTGTATTGTGAACTCCCTCTGAAGAGACATAAAAGATCTTTTACCGTAAACAGGAAATGAGTAAGACAAGAAAGAAGTATATAAAATAATAAGTGGTTTAAAGATAGACTGGGAATTTTGCTTTCCTGCCTCATAGTACCAAAATAAAAGGCTATGCAATGAAATTAGAATGAAGGTAGTAAATTGTAAAACGTTAAATTATTTGTGACACAATGCATATAATCATACACATGAATGCAGCACAATTAGAAGAGTCTTAATAAAATCCAAAAATAATTTGGAGAATCATCTACATATCAAATATATGTAATGAGACAAAAAATGGCAGCAAGACAAAAGTGAATATGAAATCTTCATAGTTTTAGTCTAACAACCATTACTAAATATCACCTATGATAGGTGGCGATTGGAAGGAGAGTGGAGATTACCAGGAGGTCGTTTGCTGAGAAGATTTTAAACCCTCCTCTGAGACATCTGGTCCTGGTTGTTTTAATAGGTAGATACAAAGCTGTGCTGATTTTCCGTCTGTATCCAATGTGGCTGCTCAGTGTTTGATCCCTGAACTACAGATCACACATTCATCCATATGCATTTCTGAAGCTGAGTAAAATTTTCTTTCATAACATCATTATTTAAATTAACCTTTTGATTAGAGCAGGAACAGTTAATAATTAAGTAGAGGAAAAACTAAACCTGCAAGTAAAAAAGACCATTTCTTTGGGCCTGTCTATGGGCAAATGTATGCCCTTTTGTGTAAATAAACTGTATTTTGATTAAGCAGTCAAGTTCTCTTTCAACGCGTGCTCTCCCTATTTAATCAACAACAGCAAGAGAGATAGAATCAGATCCTTGATTGCTATTGATGGCTTATTGTAAACAGCTGGTTGCAAGACAATGCAAAACAAGGGCATGACTGATATTGTGGCAGACAAAAAACAAGGAAAGACAGATGCAGAATTTAGTTTTTACCTTGATTCCTCCTTGAAAAATAAAATAAAAAAAAAAAACCCAGTGAAATTTCTGTTTTATTGTAAACAGCTGGTTGCAAGACAATGCAAAACAAGGGCATGACTGATATTGTGGCAGACAAAAAACAAGGAAAGACAGATGCAGAATTTAGTTTTTACCTTGATTCCTCCTTGAAAAATAAAATAAAAAAAAAAAAACCCTAGTGAATTTGCTGTTAATAATCTCATGATTAGGCAGCAAAACCCCAGTAAAAGACAGGCTGGCCACAAGCAAGATGAGTTCAAGACCCAGCATGCAAGTTGCAGGAAACCCCCTTGTTTTGCAATTAGAAACCCAGCCAGCGAAATCATGAGCATAAAGCCACTTATCCTGGACGTAATATATGGTTTTGGTTGCTTGCTTTTCTTTAATCTGGAACAGTAGTAAAGGCTCCTGGGTTTACATTTCTGGTAGATAAAAACCTGTTTGCTAAGGCTTGCAACTTCAACATGTGGTTACCAGGAGTATTTGCTTTCCATCTATAATTTTTTGTGTAACAAGTGCATGTTATAGCCAATATAACTCTTTTATTCAAAGTAGTATCCATGCTGTAATGTGATTTATATAGAAAAAGATCCCTACTCTTTTAAGGAAAGAGTAACAGCATAAACCAACCCCTATAAACAATTCCCTATTAAGTCCTGGGTGCAGGGAATGCCATTCCCCTTCCACATGGTTAATGAAATTGCAAAATGTTATTTTATCTGTCTACACACATAAATGTGCATATACATTCATAATGTATGTGTATTTTCTGGTTTTTATTACGAGAAGTTGTATAAACTCACTTTAATAATCTACACCTTAGATAAATCTCCTTTAAAGTGAAGTCAGGGGGTAGAAAAACATCTTCTAGCTGGGATTGTGGAATAAAACATTCTGCGATGCTAAAGCAGCTTATCCTAAACTTATCAGTTAACAGTCAAAGAGACATGTAGTGGACCACTGGGTGATGGTCTTTTGCAAGTTTCTAGGGAAAAAAAATACAACAAACCAACAGCCTAATTTTAAGAAGTAGCTTTAAAGATTGTAACTCTTCACTTGAATTATTGGTTGGTTTGGATTAAGGCCTTTTTACTAGATGAAAAATACTTGTTATAAAACAGGCTTAAATCTTAGTTTTAAAAGCTTCTTATGCATGTGAACTACCTATGTCATTTTATAATGTCATGCTGGTACTTAAAAGCATACTCTTACACAAAAAAACCCTGCAAACCCAGAAACTAAAAATATGTCTAACATATATAGAAGCAGTGATAGCCAAGTCCTTTATGTTAGGCTTATCGTCATTAAATGCTGAATGTAAATGGCTGATATTTCTGAAAAAGCAGCAACAGATTAGAAAACAGTACAAAACCAAGACTAATCCAGAATCTGAAATGCACCGTTTCTAACCAGCACGCCTCGTGGGGATCTGAAGGTTATCTATCAGGCTCGAGCAATCCCAGCTCTCAGGGCAGCCAGCGGACTGAGAAATACCCACTTTGTTACATATTTGTGAGTCTCTAGTGAAAGATTTTTAAAAATGGCCGATCTTTCATTCTGCACTGCCTCAGCAGAGTGGGTTCTGATGATGATGTTGAATTAAACTGCTGTCTTAATAGACTCAGAAATTAAACTATCATAAGCAACCTATTATGTATAATCGGAATAGTTTCTCACCTTTGAAAAAATATGAAGGCTAATGTCATATGTATAATCAGAATCAGACATCTTTAGATAATTTTGAAAGTGTATTCTTAACAACTGTCAGGATGAGCCCTTGGCTTTCTCCAGCCTTTAAATTATTTTTATCAGCAGAATTAATTGTCTTGGATAATTTCTAGTGCGTATATTCTAGGGGGTCAAACTACAACTCTGGAACATTTTATGCTTCCTCACAGACCAACGTTAGAGGTGAAAGTGTAAGGTCTGAGCCTAGCTGAATCTTCTCTGCAGTTGTTCTTAAGGCAGTTTTGGCACTCTGATCACACTACGATTTGCTTCTATACGGACAAAAATGATAGGAAAAAAGAAAAATAAAGCTCAGTGTTTAGAGAAACTTGGATCGCCCCAAGGACAAGGAACGAGAAACGGGTTTTCAGATGTGTCCTCTTACCTCATCTATGTCACATGCGAATTTGTCCTCAAGAATAGCTAATTTTTACTTAGCTTTTCCCTTTAAATTTTAAATTTCCAGTCATTCTTTTTTTTTGGCCTTGCTAGCTTTTTACGCGGTTGCTTTGTGCTTAGTAAATTAATGTAATGCTATAGAATAGCCAAAATCCAAACCATCACTACACAAGCCAAACATAAACAAGTTATATAACGCTGCAATCATTCATTTATTAAAGTAAGTGGAAAATTCAAGGCGTACGTAATCTTTTTGGACAACTGACAGGCAGGTGTGATCAAGAGAATGGGGAATCCAGCGATTGTGGGCAGATAGACAGACAGGTTTGTCCGGGTGATTAGAAAGTAAAGTGAAACGGAATTGGCAAAAATGGGAGAGAGCGTCGGCTGTCCCACGACAGGGAGAAGTAACAGTGCAGAGACCGCCGGGGGTTTTAGAGGAACCAGCTGCAGCAGTGATGAGCGAGCATCTGGGGAGATTCAGGAGCCAGGACCCCTTGACAAAGAGGAGTGCAAAGCAGCTGTGCCAGAAAAAGACATAAAAAGAAGTGCAGTGCAGTCTTAAAGACCTGCCAGACCCTCTCCAATTCTCAGTAATCCCCTGCTATATTCAGTATAGAAGGGAAAAAGGTAACCCTGGGCTTCGGAAGCCTCCCAGCTCAGGTCACCTCCTGTTAGTGGTCCACCTCCCTGCGCACCGCAGGAGCACACCTCCACCGGGGCTCGGGGGGGCAGCTGGCCCCAGCCCCAGCCCTTTTGCGGGAAGGATGGTTTTACTGCACCGGGGCTGTTCAGCTCCACTTGGTTTTAGACATCCTGACACTACACACCAGATCAGCTCACTCAACATCACTGTTATTGAAAATTGCCCATCTTCATCCTTCCCGCTGCAGGCGGTAATCTGGGTTAGCAGTGAGCTGGACCATCTTTCAGCGAAGCTAAACCAAAGCCAACCCACCTCTCGCCTTTCCCACAACTCCTGTTTTCTGCCATCTGCATGTCTTCCTTTGCTCAGCATTTGCATCGTGTTTTGGCCTGATCTTCTTCCCTGCAGCTTGTTCTGCGCATCTCTTTACCCATCACCGCGTTTGCTCTCTCATACGTGGCAGCCTAGAGACAGGCAGTCGGAAACACCCCAGCCAGCCTTTAACAACAACAACAAAAATAAGGGATGCTCTTCCCATGCCGAAGTCACAGAGTGCTGCGGGCAGGACCTGCCCCCAGGGAGCCCAAGAAATCTGTGCAGTTAAGTAAAAAAAGCAGCGTAGGTCCTAAAGGCAACATGTATTAGCTCCAATCCAAGAAGTCAATTGGCGAAGCAGGAATACGTGACAAAAAGTATCTGCACACTGGTGTGAGGCACACGTAGGCAGAGTGGGGCACAAAGCCAGCTCACTTCAAGCTGTACGAAAAGTTCACAACAGGTAAGAATTGCCCTCTTTAGGCAGCAGAGGATGGCTCCCCTAACTGTCCAAAACATGAGCCACAGCCCTGACCACACATGCGTTTCGGTGTGGCACAATCCTTCACCCTTTGGCCATTTCTGTACTGCTCTGAAGATTTTGACGTTCTAACTCCATCTCCCAGCTTCCTCAACCTGGTCACCCATCCATCATCGGTGTGAGGGCTCCCCGCTTGTGGTGTGCTTATCTGTAACGAGTGGGACCTAACAACAGCCAGCATGCCCAACGTCTTTGTGGGGTTCAGTCCCACCATTTTCCAAGGCCGGTGGTGACAGCAGCGAGTGCAGTCTTCAGGGAAGTGCCCACAGACAGCACGGGTGAGACCAGTGAACTCTGCTACTGACCCTTGAGTGCTAACAGCAGCCGTGCGGTCACAGCCCCGTTTGGCTCAGGGGATGGGCAGGGTTACGTGTCCCTGAAAGCCTGTCTGCGGCGCTCTCCCCACAAACCTTGCCTTGCGTAATATCGTTGTACGTGGTACTCAAGTATTCTTGCAAGCCGACGCAACAAAAATACAGGTGCAGATCAACTGGTGATATCCAATTGGTGAGGGGTGATGCTGCTTTTTTATCTCCTCCACATCAGAACAGTGCTAACCAAGTTTCTGATGAAAGATGTGTTTATCGTATAGTATTGCTAAGGAAGAGATCATAGACACATGGAGGACCTGGTGTCAGGGAAAACTCTTACTTTGGACTGTAATCATCTTCTTGGATGTTTGCTGAACCCCAACAAAATCCTCTTAGCTATGGGTTGGGCAGTGTTGCACCGGGTATGCCACAGGTGCTTGCAGACATCACTGTACAAACATTGAAATAACCACAGGGCAATTATTGACACTAGATATTTTTTAACACAAATGAACTAACTGTCAACAAATCCATTTGTATAGTGGGCATAATTAATCTTTTTTTTTTTTTTTTTCCCCAATAGCATTATTCTATCAGTGTTGGAATATCGCCAGTCCACCTCGCTTGTTTAAATCTGTCTGAAATTCCCCCACTCCTCTCCCACCTTGCCTAATAGAAATAATGCCGTGCCATTTTGCTGCAACAGCTTTTCCCGTACCCCATGCAAGACATTAATTAAGGAGTGTATTAGCCAGGGTTGGATGTGGTATGGAAACTTGACACCCTGCGGTTACTTAGCTCTGATTTCTCGATGAAAGTCAATCACTTTGTTTCCCTGTCCTTTTAGCGTAGGTTTTGGTTTCTTCTCTTCTGTTTTGTAAATATGCTGGATCTTATCCCCCGATTGCTTCGCATCCTTTGTGCGCAGGATCTTGTCAAAGGGCTTTTGAAACTTTGTGTATGTTAATCAATCAGTTTATCTACTTATGGACATTTTCAAATAAAGTCCCGGAACTACATGAGGACTGATTTCCCACTGCTGAAATACAGTCCTTGCTACATCTAGGATTCCCAGATGTTTTCTTGTTCTTTCAGCCACTTGACTGAATCAAGTTGCTGAATACAGTTTGTAGGCTGCTAATACCCCTACTCAATTCTAAATAAATTTACTATTCTTAAGTGTTTTATGGCAGAAGTTGTTTGTAACAAGAGCTCGTGTATTTTTGTTAGCAGCTGCACCATGTTCCTGCAGAAGTTTTGTATGCAAACACATGTGTTTGGGGATTATTTTTTTTTTTAATTATTATTTTTGTTATTGCTTTTTTTCTGCATGCCGCCTTCTGACTCTTTGGTCTCTGAGTCTTGACTGAACTGCAGGAGGGATGCTCCGACCTTACCTGATATGGAGTAGAGGTACTGAGGGGGATGCAAACCCAGCCCCAACTACTGATGCTCCAGGCTTTCCAGACCAGATACCTCCTGAAAATGTGACATGCGCTGAATACTCAGATGCACAAATACAATAGTCACTGCAGGGGTGGTCGCTTTAAAAAAACTGAGCGGCAGTAATGAGCACACTGTGCTTCTTGCGTAACAGCTGAGTGGTTTGAGCATTTGGTTGAAGAGGGGAAGTTGTCCCTATTTCAGGACTCTACTTGCACTTATTAGGCCATATTCTTCTCTAGTCCAAAAAGCTTAGGCTCTTCGGGGAATATGGACTGCAACTCTGTCCCCTTGTTCCCATGAATTTAAATGCTAGGCTAGAAAAACTGAGATTTCTTTTCTTTACTGTGTTCCTTATGACTATAGCCACACTGGCAAGGGGCGGGTTTTCCCAGTGAGACTATTTTCTTCATAAGTGAAATATCTGAAAAAGACTGAGAGGGACCGACAGCCATCCCCCCTTCATGGGCAAATGCTGTCGCACTGGTTCTGTTACACGGAAGGCCGGTCTTACACCTATCTACTAGTTCCCCCAGCGTTACTGAAGAAAAATAAAATGTGTCCCATTAGATGATTGCCCACAGCGGGGGAGTCTGCTCTCAGTCCCCGGGACTTCCTACTGCATAGCTTGCAAACACCTCTCCCCTTGGCAAAGTTTCTTTCCCCTTCCAGGTAACCGACCCTCCCCAACCTACTATGGAAGGTGCCCAAGACCTTACTGCACCGTAGCTCAAGTGCCCAACATTAGGCAAGATGATGCCTAGTTTGGGGGTACCTAGAATGACTTTTTTTGCAGGGGGTGGGGTGGGGGGAAGCATATGCAGCCTGTCAAAATTTTCTGCAGGTGCTCAAAACCCTGCATGAATTCCAGACGCAATCCCAACCGCCTGTTTCCCAGAACTGCCTAATCTTGTGAGCACCTCCCTCCTGAACCTGAAAGCTCCTCGGGCATTTAACTTTATTCACCCACACATGTTAAGGAGATCCTGTTTTGGGAAGATAGGCACTTATCTCTTGCCTCAAGTCCCACTGCAATCCAGCTTAGGAAGACAGGCATTTAAATCCCTTTTAGAAGCCTGAAAAATTAGCAGCAGTCAGAATTATGTCTGGCTTCTTCCGGCGTGGGCCATCAGCTCCGACATACGTGCGAAACGGAGCGAGCACGTCTCGAGCTGAGCACGGGAGCAGAACTGTACATTTTACCGCTTGAGAGGGATTGATGCGACACCATCGACATCTTATGAGACTGCCCCAACTGTTATGCCACGCTCGGGCAAAAAAGCATGAACCTCTCCTACTGAACTTGAACAACTGTGTGGTAGGTGATAGGAGTCGTCAGCTCCTTGAGTCGTCTCGTCTCAAGGGGAGCAAAACTATGGGAGCCAACTCACACACCTGGAAAAGATGTGTCACACAGGAGGTTGTCACGGAACAAACAAGAAAAATAGGGCATAAACCTTCTAACCCTCTTCCCCGTGCCAGAGAGCGCCTGAACTGCTCGGCTAACCTGAGGTTCGCTTTTGTCTGCTGTGATATGGCCCCGTGCCTCGCGCGTTCTCGGCTGCAACACCTACCATCCACCCTACCTGATGGTGGCTGATTATGCCAATCTGCTGGGAAGTTTGAGCTCAGGGCTTAATTAGAGTCTAGAAACATCACCCACTTCCTTTCTTACGGCTTTATACATCTTTATGCAAAATGTGGGTGGAAGTGCTGTGATCACATAATGCTTCATTAGTCCCCGTCCTGCAGGGAGGGACAGATAGGCTGGAGCGGGTAAGGATGGAGCTTTACTAGTGCTTCCGATGACTTTCTAAGAGGGTATCTGTGCTCTAACCGCAGGCTGGCTTTGCCCGTTGGCGCTGTGAGTTCGCTTGCCATCAGTGGAAAGAAGGAAGCCCTCTGAGCACCTCAAAGGAAGCAGTCATCTTCTGCAGGTCTTCAGAAGGGCCTCTCTCTGTCTGCTGCCCGTACAGCAAAGCTGAGGCAAAGAGATTGCTCCTTTTGTCCCTTCCAGGGCTCAGACACCTAAAATTTCATTGAGGTAATAACGTCTCAAGTGAGGTATCCAAAGTAGATGGACAAGATTCCAGCCTGAATACTCCAGGCTTCACAGTTAATGATTGCAAGACAAAACCCCAAAATATCAGTAAGTGAAGATGGTGACTGTTGAAAACCAAGGAAAAAGGAAGTATCAATTAAAACTAGGGTATATTATAAGACACTATTTGAAAAGAATCAAAGACCTACAAAGGCCTTTTGTTAGTGTTTTCATTTCTCCTCCACTTCACATCCCATCAGCCTTTAGAAAAAATAACACATTGAAACAAATTTTCCTCATCTTTTCCATGAAGCTGTACTCATGAACCGTGGAGGGTTGAAAATAATTTTAACACCTCGAGAAGAAATAGTGGGACTAAAAAAACCATAACATTAAGCCATTAGTTCTTCCCCGCTTAGTCTAATTCTTTGGATAGCAGTTGGAAAAAAGACAGAGTAGTATTTATTTCCCTAGCTTGAATACACATTGATTGGTTTTATTATACCAGAAAACCTGAGAAAGCACGGTATTTTTACTTACAGATCGTGTAAATACACTGTTGGCAAATTTCAGTTTTATGTTGTAAAGGGCTTTCATTAATGCTATAGTTCTGAGAAAAGGATGTAAAGCAACATAAAGGAGTCGAGATTTGATTTTTACTGAGGTAAGTTGAAAGAATAATTCACTTTTACTAAATGTCAGTGTTTCTTCTTTCATGTCTTTTTATGTGAGGCTCTTTCTACCGCTCAGTGCATGGTAGAGAACAATATACATTAAGAATGAATCTTTCATTGATGTGACTTCATGATGTTCTGTTTATGTTTGCATAATCCATGTGTTAATAAAAAAAAAAAAAAAATTCACCAGAGATACGTAAAATTAAATGGTTGGTTTTGTCCCGGAGCGACTGCACACTATGCTTTTACTTTATGCATATTTCTGACAGGAGACAGAAAGTCAGTTCTGCTGGGCTATCTGATCTGACATTGAAAAAGTATATTGTTAATTGTATTTTTTGTAGAAAGTATATTTTTTTTTAAAGGAGAGATTACATTTCAAATGCACTTCCAGAACTTTGTATGGCTCATCCTCAACGACAAAATGTTACCTAAAGACCTAAAACTGAATATATAGGTCAACGTCTCCTCTTGTGGAAGGACTTAGTTATTTTTTTGTTTGTTTGTTTTATATTGATACTGAGCCTCACCTGCATTTATGAAACACCGTCAGCTCCCGGAATGAGAACCGCGGCGTCAGCGCCAGGCGCTGCGTATCCTCACCCCGACACCAGCCTTCCACCAGAAAAAGCGGTGGGTGGGATGCGCTCTTCTGCCCCAAGTACTCCGCGTCTTAAAAATCAGGCCGAGGATTTAAAACCGACAACACACAACTTTCAAGATACAGTAGGTATCCCCGCGAAGAGCGCTGGTATAAAATTTTAGGCTCCTGCTTTAGCAGGGCTTTGTAGGTAGAGCTGCGTTTGGAGGAACCGGCCTCTGCCCGAGCCCGACCGCGCCAGGAGGGAGCCCGAGGGCGGCCCGAGGTGTCAGGGCGGTGCCCGGCCCCAGCG
>NW_009649320.1:1340410-1380943 GCF_000708025.1 Charadrius vociferus | reverse complement strand
GATAAGCGGTTGTCAATTGCTGACAGCCTGTGAGCTGACAAGTGGGAGACACTTCTCGTTTTCTCCGAGGGACTTGAGGTTAGTTTTTGGTTGGCGAAGTTACTTTTTTGCACTTTTTCCAGTTTGGGTCCAGCGCATGTTTAATACTGACCAAGAGGAAACTTTGAGTTTGCCAGAAAACAAATACCTGAGTTTCCTATTCCCTCACGTTACTCTTGAAGACTTTGAAATGCTTCTGGGTTTATAAACTTACAGCAAACTACGAGGCTGAATGGACGTGTAGGGTGTTGTCAGAGCTGAGCGTACAACTGTGTGCAAGTCAGTGCCTTTAACTTTCTCTGCTTAGCAGCAGGTAAGCCTTTGTGGCTCTGTCAATAGTCTTCACCAGAGGAACAGTACAAAAAAAATAATAATATTGAGAGAGCGTAGTGTTTTGTTAAGGAGATGAGACAGATTAGGAAATTGCTTTAGAGAATATCTGAAGTACTGGGGAGAAGACGGGGAAAAGTACACCACATAGTAAGAGCGTATTTGTGCATTTCATCCCATGTGCCATCCTTGGGCATCATCTTGCCTGCTTTTTATTCATTTCTGATTCTCCTGCAGTAGGCTGGGATTCTTCTTTCTCATTCTCAAAAAATACAGATAAAACCCCAAAACAGACGAGAGAACTCTGGTGACAAAAAGGGCAGATGTGCATACAGTTTGAAGTCATCTGAACATTTTTCAAGCGTTAGTTTTTCTTGGCAGAGCAAAGCTGGGTATTGTGCCTAGGGTGTGTAACACTTTCCAAATCTTTTTTCGAACCACAGAGAAACAGCATGACGAAAATGCGACCCGAGTGTTTTGTTGCAGTCTGTTCTTAGCTGCTATTAAAAAAAAAAAAAATAGTGTTGAATTTGGAAATGCTGGAGTAAGACAGTGAAGATCCAACCTGGGAAATGTCAGCTGCCTGAGTAGGACCAGGGCAGACTTGACAGATGTGGAAAGTTTTCTTTCAGTCCTAACTCAGGGTGGTTTCTTCCAAGGACAAGTAGTTTCCTCCTCAGATAGTTGTTTGTGTGCAGTTGCCTCTTGGCAGTTACCTGCTGCCTTGCTTCGACTCGCCGTGTCCAGCCATTGCTTAAAAATGTGAATCAGCTTGTCAACAGGAACTTTTTTTACCCAGAGTAACCTTGTTTCCATAATAACTTCAAAATAGCGACTGCAGTGCAACAAAAAGTGAAAGTATTGGTTAGAACATGCTTAATGAAAGCTTAGATCAGTAAACTACACTTGCTGTAAGAAAAAGCCAAGTAACTTTTCCAGACAGTAACCTAGAAAGGTGCGTATGTTTAAAATTTTCTACGTCTTTTTGAGGGGGTGTTCATAATTCTCAGCAGTACAGGCGTTTAATTGTCAGGGTGCCTTCCAGGGAAGAGCCTGGAGGGGGGAAGTGGGGCTGGGGAGGGCAGGGCGGCGCAGTCAGCCCTGCCTCCGATCCCGTCGCCACCTTGGCCCCACTTCTCCCATCAGAGTTCCCGCTCTTCATGAGGCAGTGGTGCAGCTCTCCCGTGGAAGGTTTAAAACTGAGGGATGCCCTGTGGCTCGTCCTTGAGCTCCGTGGGTGAGCAAAGGGGTCTGGTGTCAGTGCAGCCTTTCTGCCTCCGAATTTTCCAAGAAAAGCTCGCTTTCTTGCACTTGCCGGGAAGAATTGTTCAGGATTTCAACCCAAGTAAACCTTACTAGTTTTGTATTTCTTTTCTTTTTCTTTACCCTAACTTGGTCAGAGTTGCATGCTCTTGGCACATGTGCTTTTGCATGGCTTTTAAAAGTCACCATCTGTTCTGTCACGTCCTACTGGGGTTCATCTGATTTTTGTAGATGGGATTCAAGACAGTTTTTTGGGGAAAGAGGGTAGTTTGAGCTCTGAAATCTTGATTCTGTGCAAAAACTTGGTGATTGTTTTGATTTGCAAACTGAAAAGATAGTAATATTCCCTATTGAAGTGAGCCTCGACCCCCTCGCCAAGACAGAGTAGGGAAGTTGGTCTGAAATTCTGATCGTGAAGCTCAGGGAAGGGGAATACAGAGCTGGGAGGATAAACGGGGTGCAGTCAGTGATTGCTTTGCTAACTAAAGTCAGTGTGAAGAAGCAAAGGGGAACTTATGTTTAACTTATGTTAAAACATTTTCCAAGTACTAATTGCATAAATGGTATAACTGCTGATACATAGTGTGAATTGTGTTAGTGTTCAGTGGTCTAAACAATTAATAGTTTAATTAGAAATTACTGCTTGGATGTTTTTTTTACAGTGCTTAATCTTAATTAATTGGAGAAAAAAAGAGCACTGTGTGACTACAGATCTTGATATAAAGAGCTTTTTAGAAACAAAAACCTAATCAGTGGATTGATAAAAGAAAAACTAATATTAATTGTGAGACCAGGATATTAACACTGGAAATGTGGTCACTGAAAGTCATCCTACTGTTAACAGAAATGCTTCGTGTAATAATAATCTCTTCTGGTATTTTAAAAGCTTCTCAAGGAATTTATTTAGCATCTTCCCCCTGCATTTTCTCTTCTACTGTACATGTTTCATTGAAATTTGGTAGGGGAAGACTAAATGCTGAATACTTTGTAGTTTTGAAGTCTTTATAGCTAAATTTGGTCTATGTCAAGTAAAAAAACTGGCTCTGATGAAGGTGGTAGTGTGGCTGAAGTTCAGAAGACCTTAAAGCTGACTCCTATTCTTCCTAAAAGTGATTGAGATATCTTTCTTATTTTTAATTGCCCCGATTTCTAGTTAATCAGTATCATAATTTGTACCGAGTTTCTTTAAAATTAATTGTGAAATAGTAATTTAGGAACATGCTTCTCTTAATTTCAATTCATGTATTGAGGGCTTTTAGTTTATATGAGTAAAGCATAATGATAGACCGAGTGCTTCCTGCTCAAAGTCTTATGAGCTCTCATCTGGAAAACATCCAGAGGTGGGCAGAGAAGCGATCAGGAAGGAAGGATGGTCGGCAGGCAAAAATAAAGCTGCATCTAACAATTAATCCCTCTCCCCCACGCAGGCACCTGAGATAGATAGTTATTTAGGTAGTTTCAGAAAGGAGGAAACACTCGTTTTCTGGCTGCCCCTGCGCTGAATGAGGAAGGGTTGTGCGACAACGATACCTACTGTGTAATTAAAGAGGATGCCATCGCTGTGTGTGCACAAGGGGGCAGAACTAGGGTTGCAGGGTGGCTGCACACCCCGCATTTCCTCACATCCTCGTGCATGGTTTCACAATCCGAGTGATTCTCGTACTGGTTTTGAACCTATTTTTTTCATCAGCGGGAAAGCGGAGCCCTGCCTGGTGCAGGGGTCGCACCACTGCCCTCCACAATGCACATTGTCGCTGGCGCTTCAGTACTTTGGTCCAAGCCCTGCCCTGGCGAAGGGGAGTCGCGGGTTTGTGTTAGAGTGAGAGGGGTCTGAGAGGTGTGAGGAGGCAGCACAGCCCGCCCCAGGGAGAGTAGGGATGACGTGGTAGGGCCAGGAAACCTGGGCCCTTCCTCCTGCTCCTCCTCCTCCTTCTGCGGCAGCTGAGTCCACTGCGAGGCCAGCAGAGGATCCTGTCTGCAGGCTCTTAAAGCCTCGGCCTTGGTACTGCCTGGTGGCATTGGCCAGCTGCATGGAGGCGGCGAGGAAAACAGCAGCTTCTCCGAAGGTGCGCTCTGTTTCAATGTGGGTGGGAATTCAAGGGAGAAAGGAGGAGGCACGTTTGTAGCCTTAAGGCTTCTGTGTGCGGAAGGGTTTTCAGCAAACCAAAGTGGCACTAGTTGTTTTATCATGGAAAGTTCGGCAAGCTAAAAGAGAGCATTTCCATCAGCTGCCCTCGTAACAAGCTGCAGCACTTCCCAAAGGCAATGAGGTGCTTCATTCCCAATGGATTGCATTCTGCAAGGTGCCGGTGTCTTCAGTTTGGCTTAGAGTTGAAGCTGCTCTGTTTTATGCCAAGCCTAGGCTATGAACACTTTGTTTCATTGAATGAGGGAAAATTTACCTCCTCTTATAGAAAAATGAGAGGTGTTGGGTGGGTTTTTTGTTTGGTTCCCCCCTCCCCCCCCATACTGCCAGTTACACTGTATAACACTTGAGGAGTGGCAGGGATGGTTAGCAGTTTATATTCAAGCTATTATGACAGCTGAAGTGTAGTTTACAGCATTATAATAAAGGCTATGTTATGCTGGCATATCCTTAACTGTGGCAGTGCTGCTCTGTGCCACTATTGCCAGGTGCCAGATCCATCTCAAAATCATGGCAAAGCTGTAACATACATAAAAATGAAGGGTGGAGTGAGTCTGTAGCACTCCCTTGCTCTACAATAACTTGTATTTAATCAGTCTGTGATGAACTTTTTGTGATCCAAGGTGTGTCATACTAATTTTAAAGGAGTTGATGTGTCTTTAATATTTATTACAGTTCCTTCCTCCTTGCTTTCAGGAGCTGCCATGTAACTGCAAAGGAAACTGTAAGATTTAAAGAAATACCAGGAGCCTCTATACTTCCTTGAGACACCATGTCATGGATTGAAGTGGAGGGATCTAAAAGCAATAATAATACATACCGATAGGACATATCTTGACAATGCACAGTCTGATGCTGTGGCAGGGTTACATCATTATACATTACACCACTTTGTCTTTCAAAATCATCAAGTTTTTGTGGGATTGCATAGTGTGGTGCTGTTGATATGCACATCTCTGGAACTAGGCAGCATTACCATGTTGAATCAATAGTTTATCCTGGCAACTTAAAAGGAGGCACGGAATGAATCACAGTAGAGGGCATGCTAGTAGTCAGAACATTGCCCCCCTCAGGAAAAAAGAAAAAAAAAAAGAAAAAGGTCTACACCCAGAAGTAAATCTTCAGATCAAATCCAGTAAAATGCTTGCCCTGCATCTCATTCTGCTTCTAAACCAACAGCTGTGTTTAAATAAATACGTTTAGTCTTGGTAAACCTGTCCTTGGTTTTTTCATCCAAGATATTTGGAAAGTGCTACAAAATACCAGCTATAGTTCAGAGGGAAAACGGCTTTTCTTGGGAATGTTCATCAAGAGCAGAAAGCATACCGGAGAAGCTTCGCACATACATTTTTTTTGGGGGGGTACTCCCTTGCAGCAATTAAAAAAGTCAGATTGTTTCTTCCTCCCCCAAGCAGCCAGTCTTAGCACCCGGGGATGTCTGGGCTTGGGTGCATGTGCAGCTCCTGACAGGCAGAGAAGGAGCAGTGCTGCTGCTTTCAGGCTGACTGCAGCGATGCTCCTGATGTTCCTCTTCTGCTCTCTTCCCCTGGATTTTTGTGGAGGAGGTTGCATCCATGTTTAACCGATGGCTTCCTTCTCCTTCCCAATCCTGGTCAGGTCCCTGGCAAAGGGCTTGTTGCTGTCACGGTGGCTCAGCTGCTGGTGTGGAAGAAATGGAGAAGAAGCGTGAGCGTGCAGATGTGCTGTGCCATGGCTTGGCTTTTTGGTGTAGTGAAATCAGCTCCAGTGGGTGCCAGCTGCTGGCACTGTGCACAGAGGCACTGTAGGCCTCGGGTTGTCCTTGCATGTGACTGTTTGCACAAGAAACATTTTCCTGTGCAGGTACTGAGGTACAGATTGCCAAGTCTGGCCTTATCGCCACGCTCATCTCTCAAGTGTCACCCCCTCCCAACTTCTGTAGCCTTTTGAAGAAAACACAGCAAAATTATTTTCCAGCTGATGTGGATAATAACATTTATTAGTGCTTCCCTGTCTGCTTTTCCTGTAATTATAATGCACTGTTATTCCAGGAACCACAATTGTGAACTAGTAGCTCAGGAGATGGCTTTGATTTCAGAAAGACAAGGACAGGAAAGGTGTCAGACGCGAACTGTTGATCTGCATGTACGTTCAAACTCCCTTTCCTTTTATTTCAATCAGAAAACATCTTTACATTTCAGAGGAGCATATTAATGCCATAATTTGCATCAAAGATATTTTATTAGTTGTGTTGTGTCTTTTTTTTAAAGCAAACCTTGGAACAGTTAGATTGAGCTAACAAAACTTCTTTCAAAATAAACAAACAATAAAACCTTTGCTCCTTCAGTATCAGGTTTCAATTGAAATAAATGTTAACACTGAAGTTCAGTAACTCTTAGGCAAGATGATGTTGGGCTGGCTCTAACTATAACTTACGAGGCAGGAAAGTGCTATAGCAGATGACCGCTTTGTGTGACAGTCATGTATCAGCTCTGTGGTGGTGGTTACGCTTTCTGTATCCAGAATTATGTAACTCCAGAAACAAGATTTATGCAGGCCTTCTAGCTCAGTTTCACAGCAGAATGTGATATATTAAAACCCTTGTTAATTTTTGATATTCCGATGGGCTTCTTGTAGGTCATACTTCCTGCAAATCTCATCTTTAAATTTGCAAATGTAATTAGTAAGGTAGGTTTCTTGAAACGTTCGCAGAAACGCTGATTTCACATAGTTAAGTGTGGTCAAACTTGTGCTTTCTCATTGTATCTTTATCTTACTGCCTTTATCAGGTACTCATTAATGAGTGAAGGATCAAAAGGTGGGACGGTGGCCAAGAAGCAATGGAGAATAAAAGTTTAGAAGGTTCCCCATCAGACCTAAAGTTAGTGGCTCACCCAAGAGCAAAGAGTAAAGTGTGGAAGTACTTCGGGTTTGATACCAATGCAGAAGGATGCATATTACAGTGGAAGAAGATCTACTGCCGTATTTGCATGGCACAGATCGCCTATTCAGGAAACACATCCAACCTTTCTTACCACCTTGAGAAAAATCACCCCGATGAATTCTGTGAATTTGTGAAAAGTAACACGGAGCAAATGAGGGAAGCCTTTGCCACTGCATTTTCAAAAATCAAGCCGGAGTCGTCGCAGCAGGTTGTTCAAGATAGTCTCATCATGAAGACCTACCAGAACTACGAAAACAAAAAGCATCAGGAACTGACATCTGCGGTCATCAGCCTGATTTGCGAGGGCATGTATCCGGCCTCTATTGTTGATGAACCCACCTTCAAGGCCCTCTTGAGAACAGCGGACCCTAGGTATGAACTTCCTAGTCGAAAGTACTTCTGTACAAAAGCTATTCCCGAAAAGTACAATGCCATTAGAGAAATTGTGCTGAAGGAGCTCACCGAGGTTCTGTGGTGTGGCATATCCACAGACATGTGGAGGAGCGAAAACCAGAACAGGTCATACGTAACCGTCGCGGTTCACTTTCTCAGCAGCAGTCCTGCCAACTGCCTGGCGGTGAACTCGCGGTGTTTAAAAACATTTGAAGTACCGGAGGATAATACTGCTGAGACTATTACGCGAGTCCTTTATGAAACGTTCATTGAATGGGGGATCAATACAAAAGTCTTTGGTGCTACAACAGATTACAGTAAAGACATTGTGAAAGCTTGCTCTCTCCTAGATATTCCCGTACAGATGCCTTGTTTGGGGCACACTTTTAACGCAGGAATACAACAAGCTTTTCAGCTCCCCAAACTCTGCAGCCTTCTTGCCAGGTGCCGAAAACTGGTGGAGTATTTTCAGCAGTCTACAGTTGCAATGTACATGCTGAGCGAGAAGCAGAAGCAGCAGAATATTCTCCACTGCATGCTGGTAAGCGACCGTGTTTCCTGGTGGGGAAGCACGCTCGCTATGCTGCAGCGCCTCAAGGAGCAGCAGTTTGTCATTGCGGCTGTTCTCGTGGAGGACAGCAACAACCACCACCTCATGCTGGAAGCCAGTGAGTGGAATACAATTGAAGGGCTGGTGGAGCTGCTGCAGCCTTTCAAGCAGGTTGCGGAGATGATGTCTGCTTCAAAGTACCCAACGATAAGTATGGTGAAGCCACTTCTCCACATGCTTCTGAATACTACCCTGAACATCAAAGAGAACGATTTGAAAGAAATCAGCATGGCAAAGGAGGTGATTGCTAAAGAGTTGTCAACGACCTACCAGCACACACCTGAGATAGACATGTTTCTCAATGTTGCAACTTTCTTGGATCCCCGCTACAAAAAACTGCCTTTCCTTTCAGCCTTTGAGCGGCAGCAGGTTGAAAACAGAGTGGTGGAAGAAGCAAAAAGCCTGCTGGAGAAAGTAAAAGAAAATACCTTTAGGACTGAAGAAAAATTCTTCACCGTTTCAGAAGAGCCCCCTGTGAAAAAAATCATCATCTCCTCGACTCCTCCTCCTACCAGTGTCATCAACAACATGCTTGCAGAGATCTTTTGCCAGACGGGAGGCGTGGAAGACCAGGAGGAATGGCACGCTCAGATCGTTGAGGAGTTGAGCAACTTCAAGTCACAAAAGGTCCTCGGTTTGAACGAAGACCCGCTGAAGTGGTGGTCTGACAGACTAGCGCTGTTTCCAGTTTTACCAAAGGTTCTTCAAAAATACTGGTGTATTTTGGCCACAAGGGTCTTCCCTGAACGCCTTTTCGGTTCTTCTGCTAATGTTGTAAGTGCAAAGAGAAACCGGTTAGCCCCGGCTCACGTGGATGAGCAGATCTTTTTGTATGAAAACAGTCGGAATGGGTCTGAGGCAGAACCGGAGGATGAAGACGAAGGAGAGTGGGGTTTGGAACAGGAACAGATTTTTAATTTAAATGACTCGGTAAATGTAAACAACAATTTCTTTAATATCCGAGACAGTGGGTTTGTTTAACAGGACTGCTGCGGTACATTTAATAACAAAGAAAAAAGGTATTTGTCTTAAGTTACCAAAAATATTTCTGTTTTATGCTATGAATGCTGTAAATATTGAACAGTTGTAACAAACTTGATTTAGCTTCCATTGTCTATGTTTTTCCCACTGTCTTAAAACATGAATGACTTGTGATTAAACAGCACTGAAGTGAATGAGGAAATAAATTTTACAAAGACCGTGATTTCTGACTGTGGCCCAGATTTCAGAAAGCACTTACCCATGTGCTTCCTTTCCGCTTGCTTCAGTGGGAGACAAACACATGCTTACGTGCTTTCTATCATAAAAATATTTTCTTGAATTAGGACCCTAAGCAAGGGAGTTTTTAAGATTTATGCCTCCATGTGTAAATCCTGTATGACTCAGGATGTTAGCTTTAAATTTTGGATTTTAAAACATTGTTTTTAAAATCCATAAATCTGAGCAGCGAAGATTTTTAGAGTGTAATGATGCTATGGAATGAAAAAAGATCTTGAGCCTGATTTTCTTTTTCACTACCTCATGTCTTAGGCCTGGTCTATGCTAGAAAAGTTCAGCTGGTATAATTCTGTCAATTAGGGGACTGATGTGTTATTATTTTAACTGATACTGTGCTGGCATAGGCTGTAGTGTGGATGCACTTATACCGGGATAAGTTATTTTCCTTTCCAGTGTGGTGTAAATGGTATAAACGCTTTTAAACTGGTATTGCTGTGTCCACATTAGTCTGGTTTTACCATTTAACTGCAGCAGCTAAATGGCAACCCCCTCCCCCCCCCCTTTTTTTTTGGTGTCTTTTTTTGGTGTCTAGGCAAGCCCTGATTGTAGTCTCTTGTGCTTTTTACAAAGTGGTAACGAAGCGTGGGGGGTCAGGGAGGTGTTGTGTTACCTTCGCTTTGTGCTGAGGTTACAGCTGACGAAGCAGGCAAGGCATTAGGTTGCCTCGACCGTGGAGGAAGGGAAGGAGAGGGCGGTGAGATGCGTATGGGCCGTGGGTCTAACAGTCTGGCTATGTTATAAAATCCTTAACCTCTTAATTTAAATGGGGACTTTGTCCAGGGTAGCTAGAAAATTTTGTTGGCAAGAAAAGCAAAACAAAAAGCTTTAATATTATGTAAATATATTTAAAAGAAGGGGACCCCTCCATTTCCCCACATGTATTTAGTGAGCCTTTAAGATTGTTTCTTATTATGTTAGCACTTAAAAACGCTTTTGTTTTTCTCCTGTCTCTTTTTGATTCAGTTTGTAGAGTGGACTTTAGTCCGGTCCAGTCTAATGTTTGAGAACTGTTTTCGATTAGTTGTTGTGTATTGTAATTGTTCCCTTTTTGTCTACTCCTAAGTGTTTTAAGTCTTTTTCTAGCACTTGGCAAACAAGAAAAAAAAAAAAAGAGAACCCCAAACTCCCTATCTCTTACGAAATTCTGCAGGTCATAAACAAGATTAGAGGTCACGCTTGGTACAGAGTGGGATGGCATCCAGCTTTTTTCCCTGAGGTGCGGAGGAGGACTCTTGGCATTGTCCAGTTGCAGTCAAGGTTTGCTTGTGGTTTTATTTTTGTTACTGGCATCTAGCCCCCCACCTTGGCTTTAGTCTGTGACTGTGTCGAGCACAACCTTTGTGGAGAGAGGTCTGTTGAAGACTGGCTGTTACTGTTCTGGAGGAAGAAAGTTATTTTTTTCTCATCACGGTGGTGCCCACAGCTGTTTGGTTGTAGAAGGGGCCCAGCCAGGAGGAACATAAAAAATAAGAATTGTGATGGAATTGAATCTATTGCCAAACTGCTTGTTTATGTTTTGGCTGAATATTTTTTGCAAGTTTGAGGCCTCTGTGTTCTTTGTAGGCAGTGGGGAGGAAGGGCAGAGGTTAGAGTGAAGGAGCGGTGGAGTAAATAGTAGTGAACTACCTGGCAAGTTTAAGCCTGGGGAAAAATGCATTTAACAGGTGGCGTGGCCCGTGTTTGGCTGTCAGTAAGCCTGGGTTTTCACTCTCCATCCCCCTGAAAATTAATTTGCGCTTGTACAAAAGTACACGCACAGTGCATCTGTTGAATGTTGCTGCTCCAAAGTGCAAAACACAACACAGGCTTGGCCTAAACTCCCGCAGGTATGTAGGTTATCTGTGAGGGTAGCAAAGTCAAATAGCGGCAGGGAGCAAAATACAGCAGGTCCCTGTTTGATGTTACCTGAGCTCCTGTGACACCCCTGTCTTGGTTTTTATGTCCATTGAGTGCCAGCTGTTGTCGGTCGCGTCCCCTTGCACCACCTCCACCTGCTGCCACCACTGCTGTCCCTCAAGGAGCTGCGCAAATGCTGGTGCGAGGCGTGCGGATCCTCTCGTACACAAGTGTAATGCAAAGCCGTGCCCTCACGACCAAGGCAGAGCCCGCAGCACCGCTTCCCTGGTCCGCGTTCAGCCTACCGCCCTTGGCAGCATCCATCTCCCCTTTCCATCTTTGTCCTTCTAGGGCTAAATGTACGCAGTGACGCTTACAAGCAGTTTTACTGAGGTCAGTGCAATGCACGACTCTCTTCCTTCCAGCTTCTTTTTATTTTTTGGTATCCAAAATAAAACTGTAGTCGGTTCAATTGATGTATCTCAGCGTTCTTTTAAAAAAAAGAAGGAGAAGAAAAAGAAAAAAAAAAAAACAACAAACCACAAAGCCATTGTTAGTCCTACCCATTGTCTGTGAGTTTTTTATTTAATGTTCTAAGCCTGGAATATTGTTAAATAAACCAGAAAAATAAGTTAGTTACTAGATTATTTGTCTGATGTGTGTTCATATCTGCAGCACTTTATGACTTTGAACTCTTCTGCAACAAGGGGAGGTTATATTCTAAGGTTTTGAAGCTATGCATTTATTTTCCTTTTGATCCTGTAAGTTATTTAAAAAAAATGCTGTACAAATCTTTTGGATTAAAAAAAAAATGAAGATGAAAAATGTCAGAAGTTTAGACGATTTCTCTCGCTTAAATACGTGTGGTGTTTTTCATTTAACGACATAATTTTCTGTTGTTTAGTTGGGTGGAGAACCAAAGTTGCAGAGCTGTTTTAAATATTGCTACAACGTGAATTAAACTGTGGTGATATTGCCAAGGGTGGGCCCAGAACACATTTCCAAATTACGCTATTAAATCAGATTTATGTTCGTGTTTCTTGACAGCTAATTTGAATCCACAGCCTAATGTTTCCCCTTCTCTTCGGTACAGCTGAGACATCTTTTTGGAGGGGCGATAGAGGAACTTCAGCTTTTGAGTGCTTTCGTGCTGGAAAAGTGAATTTTTAAACAGGCTCTCAAAGTGCATACTTTATGTCAAAAGAAGAAGAATTGCCTTTTGCCACCAGCTAAGTATTTCCAGTCCAGGGTTGAAATATGGTGGGCTAGACAAGGTTTCTTAGGGTTAACAATGTAACGAAAGGGAGTTTTGTGTGACTGACCCCCCTCTGCACGCATTTCGCCTCTCTCTCCCCATTTCGCCTCTCTCTCCCGTTAGGGATTACTCTGAAGACAAAAGGAAAACCCCGAACCACACTGAAGTTGAAAAGGTGAATTTTTCCAGCATTGCCGCAGTTCAAATGAAGGGGATAAAGTTCTGGATTATTTGTGGAAAGGGCGTATCGTTTCTGTTGCAGCACTGTATTAGATTAATTTGTAGGGTTTTCTTTAATTAATGTTATGGTGGTCCAATTAGCTTTACAGGAGCGTTTGTATGCAGGCAGGAATATTAAAAGCAAAGGAAACACGAATTGGTTATTTGTAGTATTTTATAGGACATGTAAAAACTTAAAGGCAACATGTAGTTCATGATTTTGTCCTTTTTGTGTGATAACTTAAAAAGAAGGGGCTACCTGAGGATTTCGTTTCTGAAGGAGGGGAAGCGTATGGATTTGAACACAGAAGTAGTGTATTTTACATATTCTGTGACAACTGGGTAAAGGAAACTTTATGCTGCAAAAATTGCATTTTAGTCTCCACACACAGTACTCCTTTCGGTGGTCTCCATTTCTGAGCGTCCTTCTCAGAAGATGATGTCTTTCTGAAATTCTGGTGATCCCGGATCTGGTGGTACGGTGCTATCTAGTCTAGACTGTCTTTTTGGCTATGCTGAGAAGACTGTCTTGCTTTGGCTCCTTGTTTTGTTGTGTTTTGTGTTTTTTTGGTTTTTGTTTCTTTCTTTTTACAGGCCAAGACTATATGGTCTGTCTCACCATATTTCCCCTGAATGAGTAGTCTTCTGCTTAAAACAAGATATGTTTTATTTTTAGTGGATGTAGGGCAATTACAGAAATTGTTTTTTTCATTTTTAATAACATTATTATTTGGGGCTGTAGAGAGAATTTAAAGATACAGTGTAATTTTACGTCTGCCTTAAAAGCACATCAGTAAAGCATGTCTAATGACTTGATGTATTTAAACTGGAATTTCAAAACATCCCTACAGTTGCTGTATAATGCTGTCATTTTTACATACAAAAGCATTTCCTTTAGGTTGAACAATAAAAATCAATTAAATAGATTTTTACTGCTTCTATAGTCATTTTCAGTGCCTCTGCAGTTGGGTTAAAATGCCACAAGGGAATTAAGTTTACTATAAAAAAAAAACCAAAAACAACCCAAAACACTGTCTTTCAGCTTACCTTGTGTTTTAAAAGCTTTTTTAGTGATGAAATTTTTATTTATATCTTTTTAAAAATGCAAAGGCTGTTGCAGCAACTGATTTCAACTGAGAGTCCCTCAGACTCTGAAATGTTAATATTATGATTTTTGAGCATTTATATTGATGTTTCCGCGCAGGGTGGTATTGATTTCCCTCGCTGCCAGAAGAAAAGGTTAGTGTTCACCGAAGTGGTGCTGCCATCTGTGACACTTTGAAGCGGTGATCTGATGTATCTTTTCGCAGGGATGTTGAAAAGACTGTTTTACCTGCCGCACACGTGTGCTGGTTTCCACGCCTTACGATTCGTACTTATTTCCAGTGACTTGAATTTGCAAAATCCTGCTTTATCTGTTTCATGCTCCTCTGTCCTGTCTCCTCTCCCTGGCCCTGCCTGGGCAGAGCTGCAGGTGGGAGCAACAGGGAGGAGGAGCCCTCCTCCCCGGCGTGATTTTCTTCTCTTACAGAGAGATTGTTCTTAGAGAACAAGTTAACTCGATTTAAAATGAGTTTAAACAAGGTCCTTATTCCAGTCTGCTGGGGCTACAGTGCCTGTGCCGTGCTGCGAAAAGGCAGAGCCAGCGATTCCTTCCCCCAGAGCGATGTACGCGTGCGTGAACACATTGCTCACTTGGACCAAAATTGCCTACGTAAGATGCTGGGGGATTGGGCTCAACACAGCTGGGAAAATACGCTCCGAGTCAAAAGCACAATGAGCAATAATAGTCCTTATTGCATGTTGGGGTAGAAACAGGATCTGTGCTGCTCTGGTTGTTGGGGTTTTTAAGGTAAATGTCTTAAAATGATACTGGTTTGTGCTCTAGGCTGAAGCTGTGCCTGGGAAATCTTGTGATTATTCACATACTTCTGTATTTAATGCTGACATAGAAAAGAGTGTTCTGTGGCATTTAAATAAAGATTTTATTTAGAGGCTAAAGCTACAGTTCCTATTTGATAGATATTTTGGGGGTAACATTTATAGTGGTTTTACTGTTACAAATACCGTGGCCAGAGGTACGCGTACATTCAGCTGTCAGAAGCAGTAGGGCAGTCCTGCTTTTAAGTGTACCAGAGACAGGAGGGGATACTTTTATTTGGAATAAATTAAGAAATGTCTTTATTTTAGTGCTTTTAGGTAGAAGACTAATTAAAATGCATCTGCAAATGTTTGTGGTAGTATAATAATTTACGTAGCTATATCTGTAGAGAATTAACTCATTTGGTTTACTTAGTACATCGAAAGTATGACTGTATTTGTCTGTAGCTGCATGTGCATGATGTTATGTTCAACACTGATTCTCCAAGCAATGCAGAATAAGGTTGTTTTTAAAAAGGCAATTTCTTTGATTCCATACGATTGTCTGAATATGTCATTGTCCCCAAATACGTGCAGTCAGGAGTGAGGAATTAGTCTTTTATTTCTCTGACAGATGCCACTTTGCTTTTAAATTTTAGACATTTTGTCTTTTTATAGACACTGCGACTGAAAGGGTTTCATTCTCTTTTTTTTTTTAACATGCTTTTTTCTCATGAGTCATCAGTGAGGTTTACAGTGATAGGAATTTAGAGTCATAACAACAAAGATGTCAAGTCAGCATCAGGAAAGCTCATGCCAGAAACATCCCATCCCACGTCACGAACGCTGTGCTCCAAGGGAAATTTTCGTCTTCTCAAATGTGGTTTTCCGATGTGTGTGTATGTGTGAGAAAAATAAATTGCTTTTGCAAACGACATACAGTTCTGTTTTCTGGGTGATAGTCTAGTTTGCTGTGAGTTTGTGCACTGGAATTCACTCAGGGGTTTGGCCCCGAGTTTAAGTTTCTTGAGTACACAGCAGAACTTATATGAACAGAAGGAATTTAATAACAATTAAATCTGCAAACCTGAATTGTTTCATTGATGGGAACATATAGGAAGTGGATCCATCTAGGAAAAATACTGAAATTGTAACAGGAGTCAGCAATTCCTGTCTGAAATCCTCACAACATTTGAAAATACTAAATGACTAACCCTCCCGTAATCTGACATTTCAGGACTGTGTAAAACAAATGTTTTGCACACTTATTGGTGTTCCCATGCTGCCCGGAGGTGAGCCCTGTCAGCTTCAAAACCCCACACTCCCAAATGGCCAGGGAGGAGTTTTCAGTAATAAAATAGCGGAGAAGAAGGGAAGAACCAAGGTCTGATTGTAACCGGTCCTCTAGCATGGGAAGCCCAGGCTGGAATGGCTGTTTCTCAATGCTATTTTGATGCAGCCTCTGTGATCCACCACAGACACACGTTCCTGTGTGATCCAAGAACTTGCCACTGATCATAGAACTGGCAGGTCCCAAGGGAGCGAGCACTGTGGTGGGAAAGAGCCGGTCTTGTGGATGAGTGGAGCCTTCTGTGCGCGGTATGTATCTTTTCTTCTCCCTAATTTTAAGCCCTGTTTTATTTCCTATGCAGGTAGTGAGTACGTTAGCGCTGGTCTTTGCCGTGTTACTTGCCGTGCGGCTCTTACATTCAAAGTGTAAGGACAGGAGGATGTTACTTACATGCCTTCAAGATGTGGTGAAAGCAGGCAGGAGTGCGCTTTGCGGACTGGTTTGCGTGAGCAGTAGGTTGAAGATGGTGTTTAGTTCACCCTGTGGTGTTACGAATGCGAGTCGGGCATCGCTGCTGGGAGGTTTCTGCGTGCCTGCTCAGAGAAATGAGGTGAGAAAAGAGCAACCTTCTGCACGCTCTATCTGGAAGTTTGATGCAATCCCCAGGTAAACTTAAAGTGCCCGCATGAACTAGCTCTTTTGTAGTCTTGCAAACAGACTAACCACCTTGTTTGTGCCCTGCCCGCTCCACCCCACCTCCCCTTCATTATGTCGGGTGATGCTCACAAAGATTACCCAGTTCTTTTCAGAGAGAGAAATCCACTGATAATGTAATAAACTATTTGTCAGTTGTTAAGAGCATTGCCTATGCTTTTTGTGCCTTTTTTGGCAATGCATATTAGAGCTGATGGAAGATAAAATTCTTTTTTTTACCCAGAGACGAGATCCTCGAATGTCTGAAGTAGAAGTAGGCTGTCGTAGGCAGGGACTGGTAAACTCTTTCCTGCAGTGAGGGGCTCGGCTCGGTCTGCGGTGTTGGTCTGTTGGCTGCGCTTCTGGCCTGTCTCTGGGCTGTTTAGGAAAGTTGCTGGGCTCTGCAGAGGGAAAACGGATTCCTCCGGAGTGTTTTCCCTGTGTTTTTGTGTTGCTGAGGCTGCTTTCTGGTCTGCACATGCCTGAAGGAAAGGGATGGGCCAGGGCTTTTCCCCCGATCCTGCTCCTTTCCTGGGCTGGCTGACGACCCTGGGAAGAGGATTGTGCAGATGGTGACAACCACAGGGTGGTCAGTTTGCAAACACCAAGACTACAAAATGATTAATTCATTTTATATTTATTTTTAGGCTAAGATTAAAATGATACGAGACGTGGCCTAAAAAGGAGCCTTCAGACCCTCTGCACTAACTGCTTGAGTTGTGTGTCCAAATACAGATTTAGGGGTTTAATCCCTAAAAGCGATCCACTTTGCCTGCTCTGCCTTCAGAACCACTGGAAATGCTGGCATCGCAAGTGTATCTCTTTAAATAGCTTTAAAATAATGGTATTTTGAGGTGGGCTGTGTATGTGATGCTTTTTTAAATACAAACCACAAGTTTTCATTTTCCATGTATTCTTTTTGTGTTCAGTTGTTCTTCAAGGGTTCGTACCCATAGGATCATGCTGTCTACAGTGAGCTATTCAAACACTTGAGGTCCCAAATGTAGGTGGGCTTCAGAAGTAAGAGAAATATTTTCCCCTGCAACTCATAAGCTGGAAGTCTTAGGTATTATGTTGTTGAGGGAGCCAATTGCAACTGTGTTTTAGCAAAATATGGGAGAATGTGAAATGTAAATAATTAGAATTTTTTTAGGTAAAATTCTGAGAGTAGAGGGCTTAAGTGTTGAGCTCGCCACTTTCTGCCCTGTTACCTGCATCGTAGCAATATGAAACCGCACCCAAGGTATTTCAGTGAGTGTACAAGCAAAAGAACAACCTTCTTTTATTTAGTCATTATTCTGCTTGCGAGGATGTTTCACTTTAGATGATTTAGTCTTAACAAGCAAAAAATCAACAGTTTCAGCAGATGTGAATGAGCATTTCTATTGCTTGGTCCTTTCTTCCTTGATAAACAGGAACTTTTGCTCCTTGTTAACGTAGAACAAAGGAAAGGAGACAAAACGAGCTTCCAATATTATAGGTGGAAGGTTGAGTGTTTGCTTAGTGCTTGTGCAGCTGAAGCACCGATGGATTTCAGAGCCGGGTGGTGGATTGTGTGTGTGCCAGTAGGGCATTTGGGTCTAAAGATGGGCAGATGGTATCTTGCAAAGAATACGTGGCCTTTGCTATCAGGTCAGTGCTATGTCAATAAACGTGATACTTCATTAGCTGGTTGTGCAATTAGGAACTTCTGCAGTCACTCAGTGCCTTGGCTTTTTGGGGCTGTTCGGAGTAAGATCTGCTCGTTTAGGTGATCGAGCAAACTCTGTAAGCATTAGAGATGCTGCGACTCAAGAAAGTGAACTATAAAATGTAATTGTTCCTTTGCATCATAAAAAGAGTTGTTTAACCAAATTCCACTCAGTCACGCTTCAGTTGAAGGCACCGGAGGTTGTAGAAATGCAGCTGAGGAATGTAAAGCTTTCCTGCCGGGGCAGCTGGGTGGGTGGAGGTCTTGAGTCACGCAGGACCTCGTGCGGACTCCACCATGAGGCTGCCTGCGTGGGACAAGTTGCACAACCAGAAGGCTTATTTGGCTCAGATGTGAGCACTGCAGCAGCCTCATAAAGTTTTGCAAGGCTGGAGGGCAGGAAGAAGTAGCCATGAACCCTGTGATGTTATTTTTAGAGATATTTTTGTAGTAGAGTCATAATAAGT
Organism: Charadrius vociferus; assembly: GCF_000708025.1. Lineage (NCBI taxonomy): Eukaryota > Metazoa > Chordata > Aves > Charadriiformes > Charadriidae > Charadrius > Charadrius vociferus. Next base: position 1,362,650 of record NW_009649320.1, on the reverse strand, counting down.
CAGTTTGCTTAGAACATGCAGATGCTGTCCCACCACAAATAGGTAAATGCTTTACCTGGGCATTGCTCGCTCCGCACTAGAGTAGCATTGAAGTTACACGGGCACTCGTGTAATTCTTGATTGGATTCGGTGATGGTAAAGCTTTTAGTATATTGAACAGAGAGAGGCTTACGAAACATTTTGCTATCTCTGTCACTAAGATTATGTGGTTTTTTGTCTTTCCTTGCAGACAGGGCACGATTCAAGATTTGGACAGTTATGGAGCAGAAATGTCATAATTATATGTACACACAACCCCTTCTTGGCGTTTTCAGAAACCATTGCCTGTCAGTTTCAAGCTTCCCATCCTTGCAGTTTCTAAATTACAGATGTCGTTACAGACACAGTGATTTGGGGTTTGTGGCTTTATCATAGTGTATGAATTATTGCATTAATGCTGTAGATGTGGTGGAATATAGCAAGTTTTAAAGGGGTTGTCACCAGCAAGGAAAAAAAAAATTGTCAGCTACTATTCTTAAAACAAATAACCAAAAAAGCAGTGATATTTTGTGTCACGTCAGGATTCCTTTTAAGAAAAAAGAAAGTAGCATAGTATTGTAATAAAGCTAGGATGTTTTCTTTCCTTTCACCATATTTGTGCTCTGCTAGGAAAGGTTTGATGCTTCACGGAAAATTCATTGGGCAGGAAAACTACATCCCCCGTCCTACCCAAAACACCCTCTGAGTTGTGTAAGGCTGAGTAGGAGCGCTTGGCTCTGATACCCTTCTGCTTTTTGTAGTGCAACTGTTTTCTGCCACAGTACGCTTTCTGGGACAGGGACATTTTGCTGTCTGAGGGAATGTCTAACCATGATTGCAAACATGGCTCAATATTTTAAATTAGCCTGGGGAGAAAACAAAAAGGAAAATTGGACCTAAAAAATGGACTGAATTGTTTCTAAAGGAGGACATTGAGGGAACAGTTAAAACGTTTTTTTTTCCTTTTCTCTTGTTGACACATTGGTAACACGGTGACGTAACTAAACACCCTCCACCTCTATGAGGAAATACTCTTTTCCTCTAAGCTCTGGGCTGAGTTATCCTCTGTGACGTTGCCTTCGCTGGTGTGAGAAAACAAATTCACGCCAGATGAGAGCAAAGCTCGATCACCTCCTGACCTCGGATCTCAAGCCAGCATTTCTCACACGCACAAACCAGGAATTGAAGATAATGAGCCTTGTGAGCATTCAATGAATTCGGGATTAAGTTTTTAATCTTCTACGGTGTGTCTAAGTCGAGCGCTGTGGGCAAAGGTTTGATTGCCACCTCCAGCTGCCCAGGTATGGTGTGCTGCAGCGGGAGGCGGGCGATGCTCTGTGGTAGCAATTTGTACCAAAACAACTGATATTAGGGCCCGTACGTCAAATGTTTTACAAAGTCAACCCCGAGGGTGCTCTCTGCCCTGAGCAGGTTATTTTTAAAACTGAAACACATAGTTCTGTATAACAGTTTTTTAACAAACATGTTAATCTGTCCTGGCTAAGGAAATTATGTGTGAGTTGGCATCAGACCTCATTCTTTAAAAAAAGTTCAGCAGTACCATTGCAAATGGCTTGTACAGGATACAACAATCTACATATTACACAGAATGAAAGGGACTTTCTAAATATAAATAATTCATTACTGGCACTACATTTTTTCAAGGCAGGACTGACACAGTGAAGAGATGAGTTTGTAATTTTTGTACTGAATGTATACCGGTGAACAGAGTGCCTGCAGAGCAGTAAGTGCTGGCATTTTTGGCAATTGGATGTAACCTGGATAACTGGAAATGAAATGTTTGTGCTATGAAATGCTTCTTACAGCAGATATGCAAGGGCTTCTTGGACATATTTTTCCAAAATAACATCTTGTTAATGAATAAAGCCATCCAGTGTGAATACAGATATCATCTAATCTGCCCGTTGGAGTGCTTTCGTGCTAATTAATGCCACCACCTATATGCCAGTCTTACTTGTGCATTCATAACTGGAGTCGCTGCATTGCACAGTGTACGATTTTAACATTAAATAGTCTGCTGAAAATTGGTAGGAAAAAGGTCAAGAAATGCAAAATCCGTGTTCCCTTGATGATGCTGTGCTTCCTAATTGTATGGTACAGATATTTAAAGAGCAACTCACTCGAGTCAGAAGCAAGTTTTGGGAGCTGCAGAGACTGCCAGCAGCAGTGCCTGGTAGGCGCTAGCAGAGTTCTTTGCGCTGGGTCATAGGCAGTAACGATTCCTCCTGTAGTTTCTCCTGTGTTCATTTTTGCAGCTGGTATTTGAATTTACAGGGAAGTGGGTGTAAAACAACAGAGTAGGTGGGCAATGTTGTAGCCTGGATTTCACCTGGAGCATGGCTGTGAGGCTTATATGACAGTGGTGTATGGTCTTACCTGTTTATGCAGTAATTTAATGACTTTTATTGGGATTTTTGCTATTAAGTGTAGCATGCCTTCTATCCATCATTTCCACCTCCATTTTTAAAATGATTAATTTTTTTTTTTCTCATTATTTACTTGTTAAATATTCTAGTGAGGCACAGGTGAAAACCATGTGTTTTTTTTTTCCCCAGTCTTCTAATCCAATTTTCAAAATATCCTTTTTCTTCCCTTAAAGAAAAGCATATACATACCCACATATGCGTACAGAAAATGATTGTAATTCAGCGATGAGGTCCAGTTTATTCAGTTCCAATTCTTCTAAGCTGCTACCCTCTGCTATTAAGGACAAAGTTGTCTTTACAAGTGTGGTGGGGCTGACAGCTGGCGCGTGGTTTGGCCGAGGGCTGGGGTGACAGGGACCATGGGACCCACCACGGTGGCTCAGAGGGCAGCGTGTGTCCGGCGTGGCTGTTCTGCCGGCAGCGTCTCTGCGGGCATGATCTGTTGCTCGCAAATACATGGGGGGGTCTGTGTCAAAACGGGTTTGCAGCGTGCTCCTCTGGCTTGGCAGGTGGCGGTTTGGAGGGGGAGATCCTGAGACCTCTTGTTCCTGCTGGTCCCTGGCGTCTGCAGCAGCCGAAGGACTGGGGAAAGGCAGGGCTGGCAAAAAGCCCGCACTCCCTGGAGAAACGTCGCTGCCGTCACAGCAGTGTAGGTGGTATGATCCTAGTGAGTTGTTCTGGGTGTCCCTCTTCCTATTGACATTGCTCCTGCCTGCCTCAGGTTTGACTGTAACTACTGCTTTTTCTCCGGAACGCTTGTCTTCTCCAGGCGAAACCTGCCCAGGGCTGGCTTTGCTGCTGTACTGCTGTGCTGGGTAAAGTGCTCCCTTACAGAGGTACTACATACATTAGCAGGGCAATACTTGCAGAAGCAGCAGCTTATTCAGTAAAACAATGTTTTCTTATTTCCCCAGGTGAAATAGAGAATGCCAGTAACCATGTCTGGGGCAGAGTGTGGGCTTTTGCTGGTACAGCAGCGCTGGGCACAGACTGCATCAAGACACAGACAGGATGGCCAGATGGTCCTAGCGTGCCTTGGGATGGAGGTGGTACTGTGGCCAAAATGAAGGTGGTGTAACCCTCAGTGCTGCTGGATTTTCTGTATCGAAAGTTGCAAAGCTTCAAATGCAATAAAATAAGATAAATGCCCACGTAAGGACTGCAGTAGCTGATGGTACAGCTTGCAGAGGTGGAAGGGACTCGCTTTGCTCTCCCAGCAAGGAGCTGCACACCTTTTACCTTCGATGTCACCATGACTTTTTTCTAAGAGAGGTCCTAACTGGTGGCAAAGCCCTGCTGGAGGAGCGAGTGTGAGTGGGCTGGCTGTTCCGACCGCGTGTTACGGGGGCCTGATGGAGATGTAAGGCTGGAATCTGGAATAGCAACTGCATTTTAGGTTCACATATTTCAAATCACCAAGATGTCAGCACACAGCATAAGGCGTGTATTTGAAATGCAGGCCTTGCGTGTACGTGGCAAAAGCCCTAGAGAGAGAAATATTGGAAACAGCAGAGAGCTGCTGAACAAGCCAGTGCAAGCTCTTAGGCTTTTATTCCTTAAGCTCTTTTTTTCCCGCCCTTGATATGTTTAAATTGCTAAATTCCTTTATGCTTCTCAAAAAAAAAAAAGAAAAAAAAAAAAGCTTCATTCAAATGATATCAATTATTTAGCATCAAACAGAAATTAAATGCAGGTTTAACTTTTTGCTGTTTATGTGAGGTGTAATATGAGGGCTGTAGGTAGGTAACTGCTGTCCATCAGCTTGGCAAGGTCTGTCCTTTGAGAGATGGCTCCAGGTATGGCAGCTGCCCTGGAAGGTGATTATCAACTTGATGTGACAAAAATGGGAATATAAGACCTGTCATAATAAATAAAGCACCTTTTCCTCAAAAAAGAAAAAGGCTGTTGCAGGGCCATGCAATTTGAGCTAGATCCTCTGTTCAGGTGCAACAGAAAGCAGGGGTGAAGCCTGTTTGTGCTAACACTGATCACAGAATCACAGCATGGTGGGGGTTGGAAGGGACCTTCAGAGATCATCTAGTCCAACCCTCCTGCCAAATCAGGTTCACCTATGGCAGGTTGGTCAGGAACGCATCCAGGTGGGTTTTGAATATCTTCAGAGAAGGAGACTCCACGACCTCTCTGGGCAGCCTGTTCCAGTGCTCTGCCACCCTCAAAGTAAGGAAGTTTTTCCTCATGTTCAGATGGAATTTACTGTGTTCCAGTTTGTGCCTCTTGTTGCCCGTTGTCCTGTCTCTGGACACCACTGAAAAGAGTCGGGGCCCCTCCTCTTGACACCTGCCCTTTAGATTAAACACTGATGAGGTCTCCCCTCAGTCTTCTCTTCTCCAGGGTAAACAGACCCAGGTCTCCCAGTCTTCCCTCATAACTGAGATGCTCCATTCCCTTGATCATCTTCGTAGCCCTCCGCTGGGCTCTCCCCAGTAGTTCCTTGTCTTTCTTGACCTGGGCGCAGTACACCAGATGCCTGAAAAGTGCTGGTATTTCTGTCTGACTGCCTTAGAAGGACTGACAGGGTGGACTGTGACCTCTCGGCCTGGTTGAACTGCAGGTGAGATCAGATGGTTGGGGAGACCCCATAGCCTGGCCGTGCAGAAGGGCCGGTGTGGGCCCCGGAGCCTTCACCTCCCTTCTTGGAAGCAGTGTGGTTGGGAGGTGTCGGGCAACAAAGACACACATTTCTGTATGAAATGAGCCTTTCCCTTAAAAGTTTGGAAAGCTATTTATAGGAGGTAATTTAATGTAGGAATAAAAATAGGACATTTGTGTCATACTGCTGGAGCGTTATCAATAATGGGACTCATTTTGTGAGCAGTTGCGTTTCTTTAGAGGAGCGTGTGATACTGTCTAATTGAAATATTAATAGCAGATAATGACACTGTGGAATGATGGCCTCTTATATGGAGACATACTTCGGGAGCTTTTAATCTGTGTGGTAACTCTGCATATTAAAAATCTTTGACGATTTTGATGAAGAGCAATTATAGAGCATGCACAGTAGCTGCTCTTTTAAGTTAACTAATTCCCTGAGTCCTGTGATTCTGCATTAGATTAATGGTCTATAAAATTTCATTCAAAAATAAGTTTTTCACTGAGGAATAAAACCATCTAATTTTTTTAAAAAATCTTTCAAAACAATTAGCTGTCTCTATGACTTAGCAGCTACCTTCCTTGTGAAAAAGATTAACATTGGAAGAAAATGTGTTAGTATACATCACTTCAACATGTGTTAAGAAAGAGGATTTTGAAAAGAAATCAGTCTTTTCCTAGAAAAGGATTGTCGTGAGAGAATTAGGAAATTATATATAGTACAGTCGAGACCTTTCTGTACTCCAGCTTTCATACTCCATTTGAAACCCCTGACCTGCTCCTGTTATCAAAGAAGAGAAAAATGAATAAAATTCCATCTTTGGAAAACAAATGTTGTAGCTGTCTTGAAGACAAAACGTGTGCATGGCCTTTGTACTTTCTCATTCCAAGTTAGAATTGATTTTTAAGCAGTTTTGCTTACAGAAAACATCTCCATACAGAGGCTCAAGGGGCTTCAGCAAAACTCCCATCTAAAATAAAAGCACTCTTAAAAAACCGCCACAATTAAACTCTCCCACATAGCTATCTTCCATCACAAGTTTTTGCTTCTGGAGGCCGGGTGGTGGCCCTGGGAGGTGGCAGGTGGCAGTGGAGGGTTGAGGAGCTCCGAGCCCTGGCAGCTGGGGTATCAAGCTCAGGCATCCCCCCGGGGCTGCACAGCCCCACCAGTGTCTGCCTCCGTCGACATGCTCTCGTCGCACCCAAGCAAGATGAGCCTTGCCCTCCTCGGAGCCACTGCTTTGGCTGCGTACACTGAAGGGAAAATGGGTATCCATACGGCTGATGATCTGTGGACAGTCTTTGCCATTGTCTGGATCCTTCACCAGGTGCCCGCTAGCCAAAGAAATGAATGTATTAGTCAGGGGCTGGTTTGAAGGATGTGGAAGTAGGTCAGGGAGGGAGAGGAAGGGATGTCGAGGCTATTTTCCATCTTTTTTATTAAGGCAGTAGCACCAGAGGGTTACCTCACATTAATGGTGATGCTGTAATGGCTTCTGATCATTAGGCGCTTCTGAAGTTTTTAATAATATGGAAATGTGCTTTTTAACATTTTGTATTTTAATTAATTGCAGGTATCTCAGAGTAGCTTTAAGTACCGATTGGTTTATGTGCCACGCTTCCTGTTAACTAGATTTTTCCCAATAATCTCTAATCACCTTGTACCTCTCTTCCTGATTCTAATTACTGGAGCTTTGTATATGATAACAAGCACTTCAGTTCACAAGTGATTGCACAGTTTTCTGAAGTGAAATACTCCAGCAACTTTCAATTACCTTTTAAGTTCTGTATAACAACTTGTGACTTCTGCTTACTTATTTACATCTGATGGAAATACTGTCACTCTGAAGCCACGGGAAGCAAAGGGGTGTATAACAACTTGTGACTTCTGCTTACATCTGATGGAAATACTGTCACGCTGAAGCCACGGGAAGCAAAGGGAACTGTTTAAGTGACAGCAGAGCGTTTTGTCAGCTGAAGAGGCAGATCTGAATGTGACCTTCATCTGGATGCTCTTAAGATTGATTGGGATATGGAAATTACATTCTCTGTCTATGGGAAGAGAGGAGATGCTGTTTAAACTACTCTTAATGATCTTGCCCCCCCCCCCCAAATATCTAATATAGAAAGGGAATATTTAAAGAATCTACTTTTTCTGATGTATTGGTGGCCCAGCTTTATCTCTCCATCTGTGCTCTGAGCACGAAGTGACGGAATGATTAATTCAATCTTTTAATAGTGTGTTGTCAGAATAAAAGGTGTTGGGATTTACAAGCAGTAAAAGTAGAAGCTGCAAAGATGATATTGAGGGTTGTGATACAATATCCTGTACTGTCTAGGAATATGATGATACTGTCAGTAGTATCTTGAAAACTAAGAAAAAAATATTTAGTCTTTTGAAAAGTATATATCATAGTACAAAGTATAAATTGTTTTCTGATGGCTTTTTAATTCCTGTGGTGAGATGATAAAAAGCAGGTACCAATATTTCACTTTTGGTTTGGATTTCCAGTTTGACCACAAGCAAGGAGATAACTCTTTGCTTCAGTTTCTGCGTATGAAAGTGCTGATGAATATCCGAGCTGCAGCATTTTCTGAGCTTTGGGTACTGTAAATATTCTCCAGGTTTCAAGGTTTATGACAGAACCTTTCTTCCATGCAAAGTGTGGGGGCTTGCCTGCTCAGGTTGATTTCTACATTATTTGGGATTAAATCAAAAGTAGCAGCCATTATGTAGTTTGGTTTTTTCTGACAGTCTTGAGGTTTCTGCATTGCAGCCAGTTGTGATGTTTACTTAGTTCATAGTGGAGTAACAGACAGGTCACTCTTTGCTGACTCTTTTTTTCTTTAGCATTTTTAAACTCACTGTCGTCACTCTGGTAATGCTAATTTTTAAAATTTCCTGCCTCTGAATACCTTAGGAATTCTATCCCACATTTCATGCATGTTTATCAATTTTTCTGAGATAGCTGGGACGTGGTCTTTTCCAAGAGAAGAAAATTTCTGACATTACTTACATTTCACTTTATTTTCTACTTCTGGCTTCTTACAAATTGGTCACTGGATTTCTGCAAATGGTATGGAGAAATATTAAATTTATTGGGGACTTTTGAGGGAGGGAAAAGTGCCTTTAAATGGCAGATGTTTGGTGAAACTGGAGCTTTCTGCTGTTAGGTTGGGAGTTACTCTGGGAAGACTTTTATGCTCAGGGTATGACTGAGAGCAAGGAATTGAAGTTGTTTCTTACACCCCGAGGGATGTAAACGATTCTGAGGTGGAGCTGCATCTACCTCTTAGCTGTTTGTACAAGCTTGGAGCCTGGACAATCTTTGGTTCCTGATACAGAACAACAACAAAAAAATAAATTTCTAATGTCTCTAAGTTTTGCAGGATGGGAAAATTCGTTCTGCGGGTACTAGACTATGCAGAGCTATTTCCATTACCCCTATTTAAATCTCCTGGGATGAGCTCCTCTTTTTCATCTCTTATTTCACAACAGGAAAAAAATATAATTACAAGATGACAAGACTTGAAGAGCATTGGGAAGTTTTACATAAAATGACATTGCCTGAGGTATTGCACAGTTACATTCGCCCAGAGGGAGGGAGTATGGGAGTAAGTATCAGTAAAACTGTTCCAAAGATAACCAGATGCTTTTTCTTGATTTAAAGATACACCTGTATATAACTTCCCTATCTTTAGTGGGACTGGAGTGACAGAGAAGAAAGCCAAAGAGTAAGATTTAATAGGTAAATATATAAAAGGAATGAAAGATAAGCAGGGCAGAGAATACATGGCAAATGGAAATATGTCCTTTTCTATTCTTCTGATAGTATTTTCCCATGTAAGAAATGATATGGGTAAATGGATCCTTTAAATATATGCATATGCAGGGAATAGTTACTTTCTTCTTGGAGCTAGTGCTGAGTTTCTTCTGCTGGTATTTTTAACAAATCCAGTAATCTTCCACATGCAGACAGTGGCTGTCCAGTATACTGCAAGGAATTATTGGGATTTCTTCACATTATGACAACAACCGTCTTGCCCTTATTTCACAAAACCCAGTGTTAGATTTTTGTGAAGTGACTTTTATGAGTGAAGCTGGGGCTGCTCATGTATTGATCACCTCAGCTGAGACGACTTTGTGCTGTGCCCTTCAGCTGCCACTCCTGTCAGAACGCGGTGATGTCCCACACGCCTCTTCTATCTGGCTGTACAGCAGCAGAGCCCTCTCTTCTCTTCTGAGCAAAGGTGGCATTTCATGGCCTCATCCGAGCCCCTAGTTGGCATCTGTCCCCAAGACAAAATGATTGCATAGTGGAGCAAAATATGCCATGTATGGTGTAACGCCAGTGGGTAGTCCTGTGCCAAATACTTTTGCACAAGTTTGTCAATATGTAGTATCAGCCTTTATCTGAAATACCCTTGTTACTTGAGACGAGTGTTTCTCCAGAAAAAAAATAGCTCAAGCCAGGAATAGCAAGGATGTTTAAGATAAGGACTAGCGTGTGATGGCAGAAGTTGTTTGATGCCTACCTGGAATTTGCAGAGTTGTAATTTCACTAATATAATTTATACTCATAGATCCAAGGCAACTTTTCCATCTCTTATTTCTTTCTCTCTCCCTCTCTTCCCCCTTCATCCCCTCCCAGGGATTGAGTGCACTCCTATTCCTACACATTCGGTTGAGAACTTTACTTTCAGAGCGGACTGTGGGCAAACTTGGATTCCTGATGAATTTTTAGCAGGTTTTCATAGTGCACTGTGGTATTTCCCAACTGTATGATTTGTATAATGGTGTGTTCAACCTATCTAATTGGCATTCATAAAAATTAGATTCAAATCTCTTATCTTTAGATGAGTTTTGGCTAAAGGAACAAAGTACCCGAGAATGGCAAACATGGCCAGAAGTGAGATTCAGGACTCGGGAACTGCACCCTCCCTTCTACTTTGGCTTTCTTTTACCTTAGGGCAGCTACATATTTGTTGGGATCAAATTTCCTAATATCTCTCTCTCAAAATCAGCCTGAACTTGTATTGTAAAAAGATCTGATACATCCTTCATCAAACTGCTTTTCAATGCAGCCGTGTTTCCCATTGTCTTAGAGAAACCCAACTCAGAAATGACAAGAAAACTTCCCAGATTTCTTTAGTTTTCTCTGTTCCCAGCCTCTACCTTCTCTGGGAGGCAACAATCAGCTTTTTTCATGTGATCAATGAACCTGATGCAGAAGGTCTGCGTAGGGTTTATTGGAGGAAAATGTTCTTCACAGTCAGAACAAAGACAGCTTAAATCAGTTCAGAAAATAGCCATCTATATTGTTTTTGAAAACTGCAATTATCCTTTTCTCTGTGCAGCCCTTCTGACAAGTCTAGCAGCATTGCAAAGTCCAGGATCAATCTTACTGAGGATCCTGTTTGACAAATAAACCAAAAGCACTCAGGCTGTAGTCGCAAGATGTATGAAAATGCAGCTTCCCTTGACTCTCCTTACCAGGCAGGACTCTTCACTTGCAAACACTCCAATCACATGCTCTAGGAAACAGAGCACTGAAAATACATGTGCAAGCACAGAGGAAATATTTTTTAGATGACTTTGCAGATAGCTGTAGCTTACCTTTCTACCAGTCTGTTGTTACAGTGCCTTGACTTACACCATCTTCCCTGCACGAAACCTCCGTTGATTTGCATCCGTAAGTAGCCATAGGCCAAGTGGTCGGTGCAGGTCTCCTCCTGGACCTTTTTTTGCCTTGAGGACAATACTGCCACAAAGAGATTTATGATTGAGGTGTATTAAATTGCTCAGAGATGCATCTCTTTCAGCTACATGGTTGGAAGTAGGGAGGAAGGTGAAAAGAGGGGAAAGGGTGTTAAAGCACTCGAAAATGACCTCTTCTTGACAAAAAAAGCTTTCTTTTCCCTGTGTCTTTGAGAGTCTTATACTCCCTTCTCCTTCCCCTTCCACACCCTGCCTTCCACACACACTTCTCCCTTTATCTACATTTATCCTGTCTTTCCAAGAATCTCTAGAAGAAATGCAGATAGGTGTGTCATGCAAATGAAATTTTTAGTGCAGCTTTCCACCCTCCTTCCCATTGTTGCTAGAGAGATCTCTTATCACAGGACTCGAATTTTTGAGTGCCGGAAGCTGTTCCTCTGAAAAGCTGCCTTATTTAGGATATAATTATTTTTCTTTAGCAAAAAAAAAAAATACTTTTTTTTTCAATCCTGTAATGCTGGTGTCGTAACTCTCTGCTTACTACTGCTCCAGTTGATCTTGCATCTTTTTTTTAATATGTGGATTTCCTTTACTATAGTTAGTTCTTGCTGTGGATGCTGATGCTCCAGTCTTGTGATACTGAACTCTAACACTAATAATATTTGGTGCTATCTAATACCTCCCAAGGCTCTCCCGTGTGTTCATGAGATGAAAAATAAGAGGGAGGAGGAGTTATTCTGCTTATTAATCCTTTGTAGTATGGCTTTCCCATGTGTTAATTGAGATATCTGGGGATGAGTCCTGGGGCTGATTTTGGGAACTTCTATCTCTGGCTTGTCAACTTGCCTACAAATGTTATCACTTTGTCCCTGTAAGCAAGCTGGCATGCTGGTCAAAAAGCTAAACAAATGCTGTAACCTTACAGCAGGATTAAATTTGGGGTTTTTTGGGGGTTGTTTTCATTGGCAATTAAAAAAAAAAAATCATTGGTCTGGCTCAGCAGATGTTTGCTGTTAATTCTGAAGAGATATCACTTGTTCCTGTGTTGAGGAGGTTGGGAAGGGATGAGGATACGCATTAGCTCCTCAGCTGGATGAGCACGCTGCTTTTCTAATTGGCGTAGCTGCCGACTCTCCTGCTTTGGTGTCATTTACTGCCTTGCTACACTTTGGCCATTTGTCCAGGCTTGCTGGGTATCTGGTGCCTTGGCTTGAGTTATGGCAGTGGTTGGGTTCCCAGGTGTCCAGGCAGCCCAGGCAAATGGTTGCCGCTGGTCCTGCAATTGCCTGTGGTGCATGTGTGCGGGAGCTGTGCCCAGCTGTGGAAATGTCTGCTTCACAGGGCATGGGCTGCGTATGTGTTCCCATGTAGGATACCCCAGCCTGAAGTACAGGGCATGGAGCTTTTATGGATTTCCAGCAATGGTAAGTGTGTTACAGTTTTTTGGTTCATTGGCACGTGGTGTTTTAGGATGTGCGTGCGCCTTGTGCAATGGTTAAACAAGAAACTTGGGTCTTACGGATGCCAGGGGTTTTGCTGTGGCTTTGTGAGCAGTTGTTAACAATCCATTTTCCCTATCAGTGCCTGTGTGGGACAGATCTTAAGTCTTCCCCTGACTGCTGAAATTCTTACAGCCATCTGGCTGCTGCTGTTGCATTAGTAACACCTTGAGATACTATGCGTCTGTAGGGTAAGGAACACATTTCCATGGTTTGGTTTCTCCTGCTGTTCTGGTTCTTCAACACCTTTCCCTTCCCATGAGTAATTCCAGGGCCAGCCTGTCTCCGGTACCACCGTTTCCTTGTGATTCCTGACTTTCACTTCTACAGAAGTAAAGTAAGACAACAGCTAAGAGGCTTGTCACCTAGCTGGTGCAAAATTCCAGTTGTGCTTGGAAACAGATGCTCTCCCTGGGCAAACAGATCACCCTTCCACAATGCATCCATTGATTCAAGACCCATTGGACTTGTTGGTCGTGTGCCAGTGGATCTGCATGCGTGCATGACAGTTGTTCATGAGCAGAAGGTCTGATGGCTTGCAACTGCTGAAACCAGCAGGATACCTTTTCACAGGAGGACTAGTCGGGCTGGTTGCCACCTACCTGGTTTCCAGCCTTAAAAGCTTCAATCTAGATTGCATATTGATGTTCCTTAGGAAAGTGATAGGAAGCAGCAGAGGCAGGAAAGATCTCGGTGTGCAAATTTGGGAAGACCATTTGCATTTGAAAGATCCTCTGCACAGGCTTAGCACCTGCAACTTTTCTGCTGGTGAAAACTGGTGTCATGTGAGAAAAAAAAAAAAAAAAAAAAAAAAAAAGATTGTCTGGTTTATTCCTCAGGACTTGAGTACCTGAAATTGTCCTCTGTTAGGATAGTCCTGGAATGACTTTTTGTGTTTGGACCCTGTTTACTTGTTTTCTGCCAATACAGAAGTTTACGGAGATGTTACTGTAAGGCTCAGACAAAGGGCTGTTGCTGAAAGCTGTGTAGACTCCCCAGCAGTCTACTGATTGCCTCTTGGAGTAGCAAATGAGTTATTTTTCGACATCTGCTTTGAAAGGGATCTTAATGGCTATTATCTCAGCCCCACCACAGCGTAAATCACAGCAAAAGCGTTGGAGTATTTTGGGATAGGAAAAACTGCTCGATAATTCAGGGGTAGACTGGGCTATATGAATTCTTTAGGCAACTAGAAAAACTCAGCTGTGCCTTGTCCTATGGTGTTAGGTGAAGACTGACAATTACAGTTTATCCTATTTTTCTCACTCGGTGTTGCTATACAGGAACAGCTCCAAACTTGGCACTTGTTATTCTGTCATCAAACTAAATATTCATTGTGGCTTCTTTTCTTTTTTTTTTCCTTTTATTTTTTCCATCTGTGGTTCTGCCAGTTACCTTGAGGCATAATATTTGCATGTAAATTATTCAGTTATAGGAGGAAGGAAAAAAATAACTGTTAGGATTTGTTTGTGGGGGTCTCTTCAGCACAAATGCCGCCGAAGTCCCTGTGCCGAGTGCCCGGTTCAGGAGGTGCAGGCAGGTCCCAGCCCGGCACCTCTCGGTTTGTCCCTCTGACCAACTCTTTGGATGCTTCAGCAGTGCTCATCTTTCTTGACTGATAAGGACAGAAGACTGATTCAGACAATCTAAATTCTGCCTTTGGCCTTCGATGTCTTATAAAGAGGGTTTAATGAAGAGATTAATATAAAGATATTCTATTTTAATGTCCACATGACTCATAATGTTCCACAATGCAGATGCTGGATTAATAGACTAGGAGATGGTACTTTGTAAAAATTTGATGCAATTTGCTTTTAGTAAACTTTTAATACTTTTTTCTTCTTTATTTTTTTTTTTTGGCTGCAAGCAGGCTGTGTAGTAAAGATTGCAGAATACCAAAGCAAGTAACTCCTAAGGGGAGCTCTTCTTCTAAGGTTTGCATTGTCAGTGTTCACATAGTACATTTCTGCAAAGAAAAAAGTTTAACTCCTCTGTTTTCATTTGGCTACTTCAATTACCTCCATTCCTAGCCCAGAGTTGAGATTTTGCTGGCAGGAACTGGACATTGATATGGAAGCGGTCACTGATATGAGCCTGCACTCCGTTTTATTTCTCTGTGGTGTTGGTGGTTGCAGAGACATCTTGACAGCCCTCTTTAAAAGTCTCTTGGAAATTAGTATTTTTAAAAATTACAGAATTGCCTTAAAGTCTTTGTGGTGTCGACTATGTGTGAGGATGTCTCTGTACATGGAAATTATTTCAAATTAAGGAGAAGTATATTTAAAACGACAATAATTACTTTAAAATAGCTTCATATCTGGACATATTTACTACAGAGTAAATCTGCCTTATTTTCTGCTTTAGCTTAATCCACTTACAAAGTAGACAGGCTTATTTTTTCCACATATGTTGGGATGCGGGCAGAACGTGCAGCCTGGGAGAAGCCTCCCTCCGACTTTGGCATGGTAAAGCAGCACGTAAGGACTGCAGGCTGGTTTCTTCGAACACAAAGGGAAATTAACAGCTAGTGCTTGGTCAGGGGATTTCCTTAGCACCAGGGCTGTATGGTTCTCATGTCCCACGGTGAGATCACTGGCATTACGCCTCTGCAATTGAGATCACTATCTACATACTTACCAGGAGCAGAGGCAGAGAGGGAGCCGGGATGTTTTAAATAAGGTACAAGAAGCGCCAGAGGGAACCTCCCCTGCGTGGCAAAGCCGGTGGGTCCCTACTGCCTCCTGCCTGGGGGGCTCTCAGCCTCTGGCCACGCTTGGCTCAACCTCTTGCACAAAATAAACCAGTATCTGCTGGAAAACCAGGCTGAGCCCAGGTCTGCTTTGACAGTTTGATGTTGGGTTTCATCATGGAAGACAGTGGAGTTGTAGTGGGAACAGGGCACCAATAAACTGCCTTTCACTGTAGTTACCGCTGGCTTACACATGCAGCCTGGATTTGATCTTGACCACTTTTATTGATATTATAGTGTCTCATTTTCATTGACATTCATTTTACAGTAAGGTATCTGTCTTGATGGAAACAGTACACCTTTTCTGCAGATTAAAATTAATTTAAGATTAATAAAAATCAAAACAAAGAACTAATTGAGGGGGTTATTTTGTTGGGGTTTTTGATTTTGTTCCCTCTCCCCCTCGATATTTGTTTCAGTTTTTCTCTTTGTGTTTCCCATTTTGGCTGAAGTGAGCTGATGTACTGAGATGTGACATCAGTGTTGTGTCTGTTCAAAACCATGGTCTGTGGAAGCTCTATACTGTACCTGTTGTAAATAAACCAGATACTGGCCATTTATCCATGTGTCTGCAGCCCTCATTTCTCCCTCCCTAGGTGCTTTTGTAGGTCCTTGGAGCTAGCTGCTACAAACAGGCCTGTTTTAAAGTTCTCTGTAATTTAGGATCTCACTGAATGCATCTCTGCAGTGGATTCTGTCCGTCTGTCATGGTCTTCATGGCAGGTTGGTAATGCACCTGACTTGAGCGACTGTTGGGATCAAAAATGGCTCTTGTCCTTGCAGCCCTCATGGACAGGATAGGACGGGACATTTTATTTTATTGTCCTCTGTTAAGCAGCATTTCATCACAGTGATACCTGTTATCACTTTGCTCTTCTGACTTACCGTTATGTTATTGCTCCTTCCCCATTGCTGACTTCTTTTTCTCCTTTTCTTTCATTCATTTTCTTCTAAGTGAATTAATTTTGCACTAAAATATCACTTCTTACTCGAGAGGTAGAGATAGTGGTGCAGTAATGGAAATGAGTGACAGCACCTGTATGCAACATGTGAAATCCAAATGTCAGGTTGACAATGTGACGAGAAGGGAGGAAGCAAGAGGAGGCATGAGGAGGCAGAAGAGGAGGAGGAGGTACTCAGGCCCAAAGGAAAGCAATTTCTTTTGAGGGAATTCCTTTTGTTGGTGTTGGAGTACGTTTTTTTCAGCTATAGTGAAATAAACTGAAATGGAAATGACTTACTTTTCCTTTTTTCTATGGATTCTATACCCAAATGCGCAGGTGAAACAGGATGAAAGATAAATGGGGAGGGAGAGGTCTGAGGAGGAAGCAAACATTGTATTTGTGCAACTCACTCTATCATGTGTCAGCGGGATTTTCAACGTAGTTTATGGATTAACTAAACTTTAAACAAAAGTTACTTAGTGGGCTTCAGCTCATGTTTTTGCCTTCTAGATGGCGTTTTCTTTACAAGTACATATGCAGTTGCCACATGAAAAATTCACACATGTAGCTGTCGTGGCCAGAAATGGCCTTTCCTGCTTTTACACCAAGGCAGTGCCAGTGCTCCCTGTATGGATTTAAAGCTGTTCAGCCCCTCAGGAGAGGCCTCAGAATGGCTCTTGCAGCGTGGACTCGATTGAATGAAGAGGTGTTTGCTTTTCAAGAGTTCATTTTTCAGTGTTGAACTTCTTGAGCAAAGAAAAGCTAAAAAAATTGTGGTTTTTTCAGATTTGTCTGTCATCTTGCAAAGAATATTGCCCTGTTCCTGGTTAAGAGACCTGTCTCCTCTCAGCACGCCTTTGGTAAAAGGTGTTCATGTTTTCATGTGGTCTAAAATGCTGAACAGTGGGGACATACTGGTCCCCCTTTTTATGGATGCAAAGCATTCAGGCAGTGATTTTTCACTCCATGGCTGAAAGGACTTGAGATGATATGTCCTTGCCAAATGTCAAGCGTATCCGGTCATGCTGTGGCACAAGGGTTGCTCACATAGAGGTGACAACGACTTGTTTCACACTGAGAACATTTATTTTTCTTCTTCTTTAAAATCTTTATTTCCTGGCTGCATTTTCAAAAACTGCAAAAACATATTTTTTTCCTTTTTTTTTCCTGCATCACTAACAGAGAACAGACCAGGAAAACATAATCTAAAAAGACCAAGTCTGGTAAAGTAATAAACTATTAAAAAAACCTGCCCAGAGTGGAAAATTTACCCAAGTTTTTAGTGTCGGATATAGCTTTAATTTCTAGGCTTAACTATTGAAAAAAAATATAGGCATTTTACTATGAGTTTGTTCTGAGAAATATTTTCGGTGGAAACTGTAGGACTGCATGTAATTATACTGAAGCCCTTTAGGAAAGCTCTCGGCGAAGTTTTATTTAGCTAGAATTATATATTTTAGGACACCTACATGCAAGGATATCACTGTAATAGGAATTAACTTTCAAATACTTGCAAAAAATTCTCACTCTGTGTGGATGGGAAGAATCATGTCGTTACCCGAAGAGAACAGAAATTCATGTTGAATTGTGCTGGAAAGAACTATGTACTTTAGAAAAGGTGAAATCTATTTTCCTTTTGAAGTAGCTGTGAAGAAAGCAGCTTGTATCAGCGCTAGTTCTGTGTTTCATAACCCTATAAAATATGAGCTTGTGTTGTACAACAAAGCAATCCCCTAAAAACCTAGAAATCAAAATAGTAAGTCCTTTGATAGATGAAAGTCAGCATCTTTTTAACATTTGTTATCTATAATATTGCCTACGGACACTGCATGGTGGCAAAATGGAATATTCAGCACCGTTTTCCCTGTACAAATACCTAGCAGCTTCTTCTAAAAAGCAAACAGAAATTCATCTCTGTCGCCTGCAGACCACACGGTGCTTCATATGAAAGATTTGCCACCCTATCCAAAAAACCCGCATGTGATATTTGATCCGATTCATGCCTCCCCCAAGCAGTTTGCTTAAAAGGCCTTGGCTCCCCTTTGGTGAGAGGCCACCCTCCATCTTGGAGGGGTGCGTTGGGCAGCCTGCGGCTGGCGTGAGGGCTCACAGGCCGGATGGTGGCCGCCCTGCCGGGGCCATCCTGGCCGGTTTTGGCTCGCTCGGTGGTGGAAGGGCCTTCCTGG
This sequence comes from Charadrius vociferus, assembly GCF_000708025.1. NCBI lineage: Eukaryota > Metazoa > Chordata > Aves > Charadriiformes > Charadriidae > Charadrius > Charadrius vociferus. The sequence goes on along the minus strand of NW_009649320.1, from coordinate 1,344,478 downwards.
GGACGCAGGAGGCCGTAGGTCTCAGCAGCCCTGAGCAGAGGGGGTGTGGGGAGCATGGCCTCCCCTCCGGCCCCTGTGTTGCCCTGGGTTAAAGAGTGCTGGTTGGGGTGGAGGCGGTGCGGGGCTGACCTCTGGCTTTGGCGGGAGAGGGCCGGGGTGGGTGGGAAGAGCAGGTGGGGGTGTTTTATGCAAAAAGTTGCCCCCTCCTTCCTTTGGGGGCTAGGGCCCTGTGATTTTCGACAGGGAGAGGGCTCATCTGTGCAGGTGAGTGAGGTCAGCCACCTCCTGCCCCATCATCACATCGTCTCTGCCTGAGCTGTTGGCCGTTTCCCCCGTATTACTGGCAGAGGTCTGTCTGGCGCCATTCGAGGTGTTTGCAGGGTATCATGCTGCCCATGGAATTTTTTTCCCCTGTACGCATGGAGTAAACCACCCCTGAGCTGACGGGTAACAGCTGTTACCTTGCTTGGTCACAAACCTAAGGTGACAATTTTAAAGGACGGATTACTACAGGATTACAAAATGCATGCAAGGAGAAGTGAGAAAACTTTCTGAACTGGGTGTTTGCCTTTTGTGTCATTAACTTCAGTCTCGTGCGGTAAATAACGGCAGATGCCCTATAGTTTTTATTTCCATACAGAGCTTGATTTTAGGATTGTTCACTGGCCAGCTTAAGTGGTCTGTCAAGTGTACACCTCTTTAAAATACATTTTAACTTTTTAATCACGTTACTATTGGGAACTAACCTTGCGTTATTTCTTTTTCTTCATATAGTTTTCCCTACACAAAATGGAAAGGTTGCTATAGTGACTGGTGGTGCTAAAGGAATTGGTTATCAAACTGTGAAGCATTTGGCAAGACTTGGCATGCACGTTATAATAGGTAAAGTGATTATTTTCTTAATATATTTTTTGTTTCAGAAAGTAATTTTTTTTTTTTCTTTTAAGGAGTATTTTCTTTCCAGTACAAGTAAATGTATGGCAGGGGAAGGAAGGAGGGGGAAGGGGCCAGGGTTTTAGTAGCGTTTAACATAAATAAAGATTTGGTTTATGTTTTGCTCTGCAAGATTTTAAAGAAAAGTAGATGGGATTTTTTTTAATGCAAAACTTTGAAAACTTGAACTACCTTACATAAGAAGTAAACAATAATGTAATAAAAAAGACTTAAAAATATAGGTATCAAAAATATTTCATTATCTTATTACTGAGGATGGTCTATGCTTCAACTTTAGGGTGCACATGTTCGTTAAGAGGAAAATAATTTCTTGAATGAATATTCCAGCGTGTACTAAGGGATGATCCATGTTAGAAGGGCAGAGGAATTCCTTATAATTTCAACCATGTAAAAACTGCACATTTACTTCTTAGTTTGCCACTGTGGGTGCCCTTCATAGGCAAGACAAGAAAAGAAATACCCTGAGAGGTTCATTAATGTCAGTTTAAGATGGGCCGGACAACTTACTTTCTGGAGATGCCTCTTTCTTTCCACTGATAATAAAGAGTTTATAAGATGACTATGTTATATGGAGATGTCTTTTAGACATCTGAAGTTAGGATAGGTAAATTTCTGTAGGAAGTCCAAAAATATCCTGAGTACAGAATTTCTTTTCTCTACTACATACAATATTAGTGAGACTTTTTTCCTATTTTCTAAAGCTTTCTGTACTACATACATATATACTAAAATATCTACTAAATCAATATGTAACATCATGAATACTTATGTTTAAAATGCTACATTTTGCTCCCTTCATCTTTCTTTCACTAGATTTTTACCTAAAACACTGTAACTTTTACACCATAAGGTCACTGAAGGTTGGTATTTCATAATACACCTAGCAAGCTGGTGATGCCTTTTTATTTAGCTTTTATACAGGATGTGCTCTCTAAGGTTTTGTATACACATCTTAAAAAAAAAAAAAAAAGAAAAAAAAAATAAAGACTACACCAAACAATAAACAAGAGAATAGTAGCCATGTATTTTTAGTCTACTGCAGTCAGTAACACTAATGGAGTTGCCCTGGAATTGTACAGGTGTAATGCGGAATACCACTTACTCATAGATGTTTTAATAGATGTGTCAAAACCAAGCATCTGCAAAAATGCAAACAGATGCTGCTATATGTAGCTAGATGTTGGATGTAGCTAATGTAGCTAGAAGTAGCTAATGATGCTAGCATTAAAATTTCACTACAGAAGTGTCTTTTCATGTTTAAGGCAGATTGCAAAAATGTACTCAGTGGGAAAACAAAAAAGGCCAATTTTCTTCTCTTTGCATAGCATTATGGAAGCATAGAATATTGCTACCTTTTTGAAACGTATACTATTTAATGTTTAGGTTATTTCATATAACAAAATTCTGTATGAGATTTTTGGGAAACGGAAGGTGATATATAATTACAAAATCTCTAAATAAGCTGATTTTTTTCAATTCACAATCACCCTCTCATAGATCTCATTCACTCAGACTCACACCCATACTCTCACAAGCACCAAGCTGTGAGTGCTAAAGTGGGCTGGTGAGAATCACTTGTGTGCAGCGCAGGAAAATGCATGCCAGCTACTGAGTTCTTATCTTGTGTCTGTGGTTCATGGGCACATCTTTTATACCCTTTAGGAGTCATCAGCTCGTAGTAATTTTTCCTTATCTGGAGTATATAGGCTATGTCTATAGCCTATTTTCTGGGTGGGCTAACAGGAAAAGTAATGGTATAGGTGATATGCCACAACCATGATAGTATCCTCATGGTGTCAGAGTGCATGGTCATCTGCTGGCAAGTCCTCTGTGCTGTGGCCTTGCTATAAACAATACGGGAATGGTGTCCTGGAAACATGTCCTTTATTTTCAGTAAGGGGCATTTTTTTAACTCTTTGCTCTGTTCTTTCTTCTGGTGCTTACAGACACACACATTTCCACTCACTCTTCATTTGTACCAACCTTAACATTTGCATTATGAATGTCTACAAATGTAAATTAATGAAATTAATGATAGGAAGCATTTGATGAGTAAGATTTTCCACTGATTGAATTCTTTCAGGCAAACTCTGACCTAAACACTGTGCCCGGTGAGTCAACCATCTTTGCCTGTGAAATTCTTCAGAGCAAAGAAGGCCTGTCAGTGGAATGGATAGTCTCAGGCTTTGTTCCAGCTTCAAGATTAAAAAAGTCTCAAAAACACATTAAATGCAATGACCTTCTATCCTTGCTGCTAACTGTTGGCCCCAAGTGTCCAGAGTATGCCTAAAATACCTGCTGGCACATTGGCACGCGTTAGCACATTCAGCTTCAGGGCACACAAGCAAAGATTCAAGCCTCAAATAAGACAGCAAGTGGTGCTCAAGCTTTCTACTCTAGAAATGTTTTCACCCTGTATATAGGCATGAACTTATGTGAAAAAAAGTGTGGATGTTAGGTGAATTTGGGCTTGCACGGCAGACTCGTGTAGCTCAAAGTCAAACTTGCCCATTCACTGAATGCTTCTTTCCCATGACAGGGAATAAGTAATGGGAATACTTAGCAATAAGGAATGATATCCCTGCAGCAGGCAAATGAGTCAAACCTGAATGTCTGATGTTACGATGATTCACCATTTGTGGTGGATGTGATTTTGACTCCATTTCACATTTTAGAGGAGTAAATGTTTGAAGTAACTTACTTTTAAATCAAATCTACCAATGGAATGAGGAAAACAAATAAGTAGAAAGCATGTTACTTTGTGGAATGTGAATAGGCACTGTATGAAAAGGCAGTGTGCTCACTCAGAGCATTTTCAGCAAGTGATTGCACAGTGCTTTTACAGCTTCTTCATTTCCAGTCCCAGCACTGATGCACAAGACTCCACTCTCCCACTGACAGTCTCCCTCTGGGGATGCTGCTCACCCTGTCCTCAGGCTCTTGCTGGGAAAAAAGGTTGGCATGAACGCTGAAATGATGAAAGTCATTTTGTACAGATTTGTTTGATTGATTTCATTGAGACTTTTTGCCAGGCTGCGATAGCATTACTCACAGCGAGCAGGGCCTTTACTTCAGGAAAATCTCATGACAGACAGCAGACCCCTGGTAGGGAAA
>NW_009649320.1:1296412-1340318 GCF_000708025.1 Charadrius vociferus | reverse complement strand
GGGAAAGCTACTGCCAACGGTGAATCTTCAGACTCAAGCCACCCCAGGAGCTCCTGCTCCCTCCAGTGCAATTTAGTACTTGGTAATAAGGTTGCAGTTTCATTTTCAGAGAGAGAAGGTTAATGACACACTGGTTTTGGTGCATACTGACCAGTGACTGATACTGAGGATGGTGTTTTGTGTGCTCTTACAAGTAACTATGCTCTTAACAATAAGGACACTGCAAATCAAGACATCTCGGTCATTTTTATGATCCCCAATCATAAAACCCAGTAGGTTCAGCTCAGGTTCACAGTATTGGCCACAGTTTTGTGAGTCTGAATTTAGACGGATTAGAAGCATAAACTCTTCATATTCCTTCCATCCTTCATCACTGGGGTTTAATTTTAAGAGGATTCTGTGAGTGCATGTTAAAATTGTTGACTTTAAAAAAGAGAGCTTGTTTGATTTTTTTTTTTTTTTAGTTCATTAATAAAAGAAGGCTGGAAAAAATGTGTAATAATATCTGATATAGAAGTTTTGATGATCCTGCCTGATAATGGTGAATGAAAATCAAGTTTTCCAGCTTGTTACACATATGCTGCTTGGTACAAAACACCAGGTTCAGGACAGTGTAATCAACCTTTAGTGTCTGCGTGCATCAGTGTCACAATTTTCTAAGACAGGCTCACATTCTGAATGTAACAGTCTCATAATTATATATACTTATATATATGCAAGTGACTTATTTAAGCCATGTAATAAATGTAGTTTCATTACCAGACTCAGCACTTCTGTGTGACTTCTGTAAGCCCTGCAGGAGACCAAGCAAGAGATAATTCTGTCATCTCTTTCATTCACATTAGTTTCCAATTTTCAAGCTGGACTCTCTGCACTATAAATCAGACAATTCTTATACTGTATCATACTACAAAGTGACTTTAGAATACTACAAAGTGAATTTAGAAGGATAATTAGACCCTATCAAGATGGTACAATTGTTCATTTTCAAAGACGATTTGATTTAATTTCAATTACTGAAAATTTATATGGGATATTTTAACAGTCTTTTCTCACTATATATAGATGTATGAGGTACTTGAGTTATATTTTTTTCTAGAAAAGTATTTATCTCCCTAATTTTAGCCAGGTTTTGTTAGGCCTGAATGAGTTATAGAGATAGTCAGGAAGTGTCAAAATGTTACCAGTCTTTTAAACGTGGGTGATGGTTTCCTTTTTCTGGTATGAACACTAAGAAATGCATGCAGATTGTCTTATAATTGTCAGTCAGTTCCGTTTTTAACATATCAGTACACTGTAATCAGGTTACAGTGCTGTCTGTTATTTATACACTATGCATGTGCACACAGCCACACACAGCCACGCACAGTCTTTCAAATCAGTAAGAATTTTGTCAAACACTATTTCCTAATTTCTGTTTCCAGATTGTCACTGTCCTAGCTTTAAAAAGACTTTTTCCTTTTAAAAAAATTATTTATTAATTTTGAATGTTTCACCTGTAAAATTTATGGGGTTTTTTGATAATTGGCAGTGGTTTAAGACTACTTATTTATGAACAAGCTCATTATGGCATTCCTTGGTACATTTGAAACTATTATTAAAATAGTGACAAACATCTGAAAAGACACTTACAGCAAGAGAATTCTCTTTTGGGCAGTAATCTCAAGTAGAAATGTAACTCAATCAACTGTGCAGGTGTGTTGCATAGTAAAATACTTTGATTAAATGAGCTCAACCATCATGTGGATGAGAGAGATTTCGGTTGATGCGTTTTGTTTGGATTTCCAGAAATCTTAAGGCAAAATTCCTCAACGCTCTTAAGGACACCACACAGCTTGAAGGATAAGTACAAATATCATTACGTTCATACAGTAACATTCCATGTTATGACAGAACATAGACATAAATGTTTATTTTTTTAGTAGAGAGGGTGTTACCACTGCAGTTCAACAGGGATATGTGTTAGAACCCATGCTTTCAACATATAATTTCAGAGGAGGAGCAGAAATTGACATCACAAGTCTTTCAAATTGTATTAGATTATTCAGAGTAATAAAGACCAGGGATGTGTGTCAAGAATTTCGGGAAGACCATAAGAAGCTGAGTGTTAAAAGTCACGTGCAATTCAATATAGAACAATATGGAGTGATGGATATGGGGAAAAATGGAGGACATGGGGAAAACAACTCCAGAAAAAGAAATAATGGGTTCTGAGTTGACCATCATCAGTTTGGAGAGAGATCTTGAGGCTTCCTAGACCGTTCTATGAAAACTCAGTGCATAATAACTTGCAAAAACCCAAAACAAATATTAGAAATTGTAAGAAAAGAAACAAACAAAACAGACAGCATGAGTTTGTCACTGTATAAATCCTTCATGTGCCAGCACCTTGAATGCTGTGTTGAGTTCCGGTCTGCACATTTCAAAATGTATAGCATAGAGATTGAAATGATTTAGAGGAAAAAAGCTTATCACAGGTATGGAGAAGTATCCTTATGAGGACTTGGAGTCTTCAATCTGAAAATGTGGTCTGTCATCACTGGTTGCCTTCCACCAGGCAACCACTGTTCACTCTCTCTTTTCTAAAAGAAGTATGAAAAATCAACAGCTAAAAAAATGCAGTGCCTATGAATAGTGTGGAGATAATTACAAACTCATTGTAAATACAGTATCACCCATCAGAAAATAAATGAAAACAGTCTAAAACAAGCTGCTGTGATTAAAAACAAAATCCCTCAATAGCATCAAAGTATTTCTGGACCTGTATCTTCTGCATAGAACCTTAAACTATCTGTCTAATAAGAGAAGTATAAGGTGGGAAAATGTGACTGTTGGGCAGTGTTAGGAAGGAGGTTGTGCATAGTCCAGTGAGTGTGATTTTTATATTAAAAAAATGTCAGGCATTGTAAAAAATACGGAGTTAAATATGTTATGATAGGTTTTGGAGGAGTTAGTGCAGTTTTTCTTGACATTTATTTAATTTATTCATGAAGCATTTATTAAATGCTTTGAAGAATTAAACAACCATGTAAAATAATGTAATCTTGATTTTCAGAAGCTTTTGGCAAGGTTCACGCCAAAAGATTTTAAAGTGGCTAGCTTGTCTTGAGATAAGAGAAAGATCTCTTGTAGATTAGTAACTGATTAGGAGAAAGAAAACAACATTTAGGAATTATTTGTTAGCTTTGGGATGGAGCAAAGGGACTCCTGGTCTAACAGATGTATGTTCAGTACATTTATAAAAGACAGGCATAGAAAAAAGGGTGAACAGTGAGATGATGCATTTTGCATAAACGTGCTTAGAACAGTCAAATTAATTTGACTATTTATAATTAAGGGATTTGAGCATCTGACATACAAGGAGAGGCTGAAAGCTGGGACTATTCAACCTGGTGAGGAGAAGGCTCCTGTCCCCCTGCCTGATGAGGACAGGAAAGAAGATGGAGACAGACCTGCTTAGTGGTGCCTGTGACAAGACAAGAGGCAATGGGCACAAACCAAAAATCAGGAAATTCCATTTAAGCTTAAGAAAACATTTTTTTTACGTTGAGGGTGGTCAAACAGGCTGCCCAGAGATGCTGTGGGGTTTCCATCCTTGAAGATACTCAAAACCTGACCAGACATGGTCCTGGGCAATGAGTTGTAGCAGGGAGCGGGACTGGCTGGTTTCCAGAGGTGCCTTCCAGCCTCAGCCATCCTGTGATCCTGTGAAATCTTAACTACCATGAAGAACAGGGAAGAATCTCACAATATTGAATTACTGGGTTATGAAGGGATGGATAAATATTGAGTGTCAGTAAATGTAAGTACTGCATATGAGGGAAAAACTCACACTTGTAAATATATAAGTGTAAATATATAACAATAGGATCTAAATTAACTACCACCACTCAGAAAAATAATAATTGTGATTTACTGTTGAAAGCTCTCTGCAGAACATCTTCAATATTCAGTGCCAGTAAAAAAGGCAAATACAATCTTATTACTTAGCAGGAAAGAAGATGAAAACAGAACAGGAAGCGTCCCTCTTCCTTTGTAGAAATCATTGGTTCATCCTGTTGTAAATACTTAAAAGGAGTCTGGTAAAACTGGAAAAAACAAGAGAGGGATGGTGAAGAGAATGGGATGGCTCTGTGCTAATAAACAAAGTTTCTTTGGCTTGCAAACAGATGACTGAGGTGTGATGTCATGCAATGTATAGAGAAAGTGAATGAGAAGTGATTATTCTCTGTGCACAAAGTAGAGAACACCCAACAAAACAAACAAACAAAAACCAACCAAACCACCAAAAACCACCACTGAAGCAAAACCTTTTAAATGTAATTAAGTGTGTCATGAAATCATGGAGCTTGTTGTCCCAAACCCCTTTGGCAGCCAGGTGCTTGAATAAATTGAAAGTGCAATTAGTTGAGGTAGTGGAGATAGGTTCACTGAAAGGGTAGGTATGACCTTTCATTGAGGAAATCTCTGAAACTACTTGCTACTGGGAGGGTGTATCGGAAAGCATCACTCCTAGACTTAATGCTGTCAGTTATACTTCTTCCTTAAGCACCTGCTATGGGTTATTGTTGGAAACAGTGCATTTGTCTGGATGTGTCTTTGGTTTGTTAAACAGGGTCATTCTTAACTTCTTGTTGGAACAGCTGGGTTGCTGAAATCTAGGGCAAGAATGATGATTTCTTTTTCTCTCTGCAAACCAGTATCCTTCTTCTGACTCAGTTTTGCTTCTTTTCTCAAATGAACACTTCCAATGATACTTTTGCCTTTCATGTTAAAGAGGCATGTATTTAATTGTGACTGCTGTATGATGAACTGAATGACAAAGGACATGTGGTACCTCTAGACATAAGGAAGCTTTGTATCACTTTCTCAATGTTTGGGGTTTTTTTTTTTGTTTTTTTTTTTTTAATACCAGGTCACTTCTTTATATCTGGCTTTATTGAGTAACAAATTCATGACTTGGAAGTTTTATCGGGGAGACCCCAGATCTATATTCCTTTTTCCTAAACAAGATTTTTTTTTTTTATTGAAGACGTTATCAATTTCTTTAGAAAACACTTATATTGTACTGAGTTCAAATTTCTCACCCTCAGAGCTTTTTAGGGGCAGTCATTTCTCTCTCTCAGGCCCATGTTATTTGTTGTGCAGTGCTGTGCACACTCAAAAAATCATAATCCTCATAATGACAGCTGATAGAATCGTCATAGAATGGTTTGGGTTGGAAGGGACCTTAAAGATCATCTGGTTCCAACCCCCCTGCCATGGACAGGGACACGTTCCACTAGACCAGGTTACTCAAAGCCCCATCCAGCCTGGCTTTGACATGCTGGCCATGCTGCTTTTGATGCAGCCTAGAATATAGTTGGTGGACTTTGTTTTTCTCTTGAGGCTTTGGGTGCTCTTCCAAGCCCTGTCTTCAGGCCAGTGCTCCAATGAAATTGGTTCCCCTTCAACCATAATGCTACTCTGAGGAGGCACTTTAATACAAATTTTCAGTTGAAATCTTTTTTATATTCTAGTGCACAAAGGCACCTAACCATCACCCTCTGCAACTCCTTAATCAAATGGTATTTATACAGAATTTATTACAATACCACCAAGCTTCTTCTGGTAATACACTTAATACACAGGGTGGCTCTTGTGCTCCAGGCTGGAGGGGTCGGGTGTTTCTCCAGACCACTATGTCCAGGGTGGTTTGCATCTTCTTGGTGTTCATCTTAAAAAATTTTTATTTGTGGGGATTTTTTTGTGTTATCTTGCTGAAAGGCGGGAAGTTCTCCCCCTGCCAACTTTGGTAAGCAAGGGCTTTTTGGATTTGTGGGTTTATTCTCTCCAGTGAACCTTAAACTTTACAGGCTGTATCATTGTTCATAGACTATTTTAAATTTCTTTATAATGCCCTGCAGTACATTCCCTTGAAATATCAGGATTGCAAATTCCTATTTTTGCAAAACATGAATTGGAAAAGATGTTGCTTTTTTATCAGGATCAATTTTGTACATAAATTATGAGAATGAGTAGCACATTCTTTTGGAGAGATTTTCACATTCAAAGAAATTAAAAATGTTATATGAAGATTACACATAGATTTATCAGGACCCCTTAACTAGCGATAGTGTGAATGTTTCCCAGCTGTGCTGGGTTTCTGTGGGCTGTGTTTTTGCCATCCTTATTGAGGCTGAGCAATCCTCTGTGATAATTCTATTGAAATCCTGGAAATAACTTTTGGAGTTAGGATCTACTGAAGTGATTAAGATGACAGAGCTTGACCTTTAGGGTAAGATCCAAAGCCTATTGCTGCTGCTAAGAATTTTTCTGTGTACTTCTGTGGTGGCTTTAGATTAACGTGCTTTGACTTCTGGTGTTTGTGTAGATGAATGTTGAAGAGGAGAGTCAATTTTTTTTTTACTAAAAGTTGTATTTAAATCTATTTTCCATATATTTTGTCAACACGAGTTTCAGTATTTTACTAAAAATTAGAATTTTTATGTCATTAAATGACATCTTATTTTATACAGGTGCATCCATTCAGCCTTGAATTTTTTTTATGTTATTAATTTTATTTTCAAAATTGATTGGAGTCAGCATTGTTCTTGAATCAGTCTCATCTGAATTTCTGACTATTCTGTGGGGACTTAGTAGAAGAAAAACATCAGATGGGGCACTGAACAGCTTGCCTAAACAGTTCTAGAGACAACTATATCTATTTTGAGTTCCCAATAGACTCTTTAAATTAGCATGAAAAGCAAGATTATTATGGTTTTGGGTACTTTGATGATCTAAGCTCTCAAGACATTGAATCCCTTTTTCTCAAAGCTTTTGTTCAGGTTCCCTCACTGCATAAAAAACACGGTCTGTCTTCTCTTTCTTATCCTCGCCTCCAATCCTTGAATCCAGAGTAGGCAGATCTTAAGCTACAGATGCTATAGTGCTTAAAATGGCTAAATTCTGGCGTGCCGAACATATGAAGATCATGGTGAATCATTGGCAAAAAGTCCAGCCAGAGTATTCTCCCGTGTATCACAAAGTTTTTAAAAGAATCACTACAAATACGCTACTGAGGATCTAAATCAGCTGATGGTGGTAAGAATTTGACCTTCATATAGTAAACTGTCCCCCTCCTTAGGTCAGAGTGCTGTACTTCTGCTCAATATGCATGAAGGTTGTGCCCTTCAGTGACCCATCTTCGTCAAGACGATACAAATTATTTTTGATTTTTTCCAACCTAAAGCCAATTGTGTTAGCTTGGTGACCTAAAAAGTATTTTGCAAATTTCAAATAATTAATGCAGCACTTACAAGGAGGTTGTTCTTTTTCATGCCTACCACTCACTTGGCTTAGAGGATCCCAAAAGGATGCACTAGGAGAGAAGCCGTGCAGCAGTGCAATGTCCCTTTCCTCTCCCATCCATCCTCAGCGAGGGGATGCTGATTTCCTTAAGCTAACTCAGAAGCGTAGATTACTTTCCCAGTTTTATGGTATCTTTCTGATATTTGTGTCTTTGACCTTTTTTTAAGGATTTTGGTCGTTTGTTCAGTGTCCTTATTCTTTCTTATAGGATTTTCTTTGAAAGAAGTATTTCAAAACCCTCTATTACAGTAGCAGCTTTCACTGAGGTTATTTCAATTTTGCAGTACTTCAGGCTCCAGAATCTGGTCTTCAAACTCTGTTGAATCAGGATGGAAACAGACATTTGAAGTGACTGTTTAGCAAAATAATTATTTTTTCCCAGTGGTCTAGAGTGAAAAATATGCAAATATGAATAAAATGAGCTCGTTTGGAAGGCACTGAGCTTTAATGAATAACCATTTATATAACAGCAAAATAAAGCAAATTAAAATCTGTTGTGAACACAAGCTCTTTTAAAAGAACAAATTAAGTGAACATACTGAGAGTTAAATCAAGACACTGGAGGCTTTAATAAGCCTGTTCTCTGCATGAGGAGTGCTAAATGAAAGAGGAACCAAATAAGACCTTCACAGAATTGGCACCAAAGTATTTTTGTTTCTAGCCTAACTCTATGCGTTATAATAACACACTGAGTTTGAAATCTTACTGTGGTGCATCGCTTGAGATGAAACAGTGAAGAAAATTGATCCCTTGCCCGTAGCTCCTGTGCACGGATTTGCCCAGAAATGGCAGTTTCACTGGAGGGTTTGTTTGTTGACGCTGCATCTATATCTGGAAATTAGCATCAAGCTGAATGTTTCTGTTCTGTACAAGGTTGGATAGTTTTAAAGGAGAAAAAAAAGCAACAGCAAGAAGAAAATACTCCAAATGTCTGCTTTGTTGTTTTCTTTTGTTTTTTTCTTTCTTTCTTGGTCAGTCCGAGCAGTATAATTCCAGAGTTAATGAAATTTATAGAGAACAGTTATAGACCAGTATGACTCTAGGTTTTATGTGAGAATTATTTTCTCTCTAGTATCTGAGATGCTAAATGCCTTTGTTTTGGCTACATTTATGTAAATATTGAGTCCTCTTGCATATTATGAAAACAAACATGTATTGCAAATTATTTTTCTTATTGCAGAAGCACAGCAAAAACTCCATCCTGAAAAGAATGCATTAGCCTACCTCCTCACAGTCATCAGACTGTCCCAAAAATCTGTGTTCAGTACTCTGAACCTTCACCTAGTGCAACCAATGGATGACACATGATCTATCTCAAAGGGCTTACTCCCACTTTTGGAACACATTATCTGTGAGATCAAATTAATCCAGCTTAATAGCACTATAAAGCATGTTATAACATCTTAAAGTAAATACAAGCACATACCAGCTAATGTGAGGAGGAGGCTGAACCAGATGACCTCCTGAGGTCCCTTCGAAGCTCAACTTATTCTGTGATGCTGTGATTCTTTCCTTATCTTTGATAGAATCGATTCACTGTTACTAAAAAAAAAACTTGAGAAAAAAAGTCGAAAACCTGAAATTTCTGCTGCATAGCTAGCAAGTGAATGAGAGGACAGGACACTTGCAGAGGCACAAGATAAAGTCCATAGAAAGCAAGCCAGAGGTTTATATAATCAGGAAATTGGAAAGGAAACTTCATAAAATTCAAAAGAACTGTCGGTATTTATATGCAATTTAGGTAATAAAAAATAGATATTTTGATGTGTGAAGCTATGGAAAATGTTTGTGGATGGTTAAATGGAAAGTTGAATTTACTTAAAAAAAATTAACTTGTACTACCAAGCACAATATTTTGCTTGTGCTTCTGTTTTTTCCTTTGATGTAAGTTACTATAAAACAATTGCCAAGCAAATGTGATGCAATTATTAACTGTCCACCTAAGCTGAATGTCACAAAAGACATTTATTTGATGTTTAATTTTCTGTCGCTGCTTGTAAAACTTTTCCTAAGCGTTTGGGCCAAGGTAGTGGGACCTTTCCTCCAACTGTGAAATTCTTCATTTGGAAAAAGACCGAGGGCAGGTCCTTTCTAAACTATAGTGAAGCTTTTGTGGAATCTGGATGTGATGTAATTCACTTGGCTGACAGATTCGCATCTCAGTTCAGCTGGTCCAGCCAGCAGATGGTCACATCTTGTATGAATAAATGAGAGAAACAGGCAGAACTTGTGTGAACAGCAGTGCATTTGTACAGCCCTCTTCTAAAACGTCTGCTGACTGACATTAATGTGTCACGCCTTTTCACTTAAAACTTTGTACTGGTTTTACACTGTGGTTTTCATAGTGGCATGCTTATATTCATTGTCCTTAAGTTGATTGCCTCACTAATTTTCCATTTTCTGTATTGTAACAGCTGGAAACAGTGAGAGTGAGGGCCAAGAAGCAGTGAGGAAAATACAAGAAGAAACTTTGACTGGAAAAGGTACCATACTATAACCTTTCCTTTAAGGAACTCTTTATTCCTCTCTTTTTGCTGGCATCTTCTTTTATATGAGATCCCCTTGTGTATTGTTAAACTTCTTTTAGTTTGGGGAAACTAATTCTGAAAGTAAATTTGACACAAGGGTAAAATGGGTGGGATATTTAAAAAAAATGTTTTCAGTTTTGACTTCTTTACTGTAGTCATTGCAAAAGGGTTGTCTGCAAGTTACAGTCTGCCTGCGTGTGAGTATGGGCACAATGATTTAATAGCTGGGCAGAAAATCAGGATACTAGTCATTTCTGCTAAGGGAAGGAGGACAGCAGGTAAGAGTGGGTGTGCTCTTTTTCATTGCTGGTCTTTGCTCCCATTGTGTATGTAATCCCATAAAAAAGTGATTTTTTTGGGGGGAGGGAAGAAGTCTCTAAAAGAACAAGGCTGCCCAATTGTGTTATTTGACACATGGCGAGATCTTATAATCCATCACAAAATAAATAAAACTGTTTTCTTAAAAATGGATGGACCTTTATATCAAGCCAAAATTTCTATGTTTTTGTGGTTCTTCTGTTTTTTGGTTTTTTTTGTCTGAGGAGCAATCATGTTGGGGGAGGCATAAGGAGAGCATAGCTTGGTAACTATGAGAAAAGGCATATTGCGCGCTGTATCTGCTGTGCGATTATAATTTGCAATGTATGATGGAGGTTAGTGCATCTAATATTTCCATCTCTTGCATTCACTGGGTGTAGTTCCTACTAGTGTGTGATGATTCACTGCTGCCACTTTGATGTATCAGTTCTTGGCAAAATAATAGGGCAGCGCTGCTACTCCACCCTATTTAGGATCTTCATGGCTTCTTCTGAGATCTCATTCTGTTCTTGTGCCTCTAATAATTACTGTTATGATGATCAAAATACGTTAATTATTGTGTTAAAAAACCCTTTCATTAAGATTTATCTTTTGACTTAAATAAATGTGCACCCATCATAGCCTCCGGATACATGTATGCTAGTTAAAAGCGTCATAAATTAAAACATAGTCAGAAGGATCATGAAAGGAAAAAGGTAATTATTACATCGTTTAAATCTTTTGCTGGAAGTTTCTGTACAGAGACCAAAACCATTTGGAATTAATTACATCACGTGACCTGCACGAAGCTGAATAAACCAGGGTCTGTCTTGTTTTCTCACATCTGTGTGATCACAGGCTTTTCTAGCACCTCAGTCTTTCTTGATTTTCTGAATGAAGTAAGCTCTAACCTTCAGTTATAAACTTTGTCAAGATACAACTGGCAGTTTGAGGAAGCTAAAAGTGTATCTAAAGTTGACTGAAGTTGTTCCTTATTGTAATTATAATGTCTGAGACTTTAGTAGTCTCAGGTCCTGGTAGATTTGGCCTAAAAATGAACTGGAAGAGTATTGCCTTTTCAGAATTTCTTACTGATTGGGGGCTAATTGTATTTACAAGTGCATTATCCTGTACAAAGGACTTGTGCAAGTCTAAGCAGCAGTCCTGTGTTGGATTTGCACTTTGCTTTGTAATGTGTGTGCAGATACTGTGACCAAGACTAGGCTGTGTGGACGCATCACCTTTTCAAAAGCTGCAGTTCAATATCTGTTTATTCGCTGCATAAAAACATTATCAATTATCCTGAATGGGGTTTTTTGATAATTTTTTGTGGCCCATATGAAAAAAACTGCTTACAGAAACTGTTCCCATCTGGAATATTGGACTCTAAGGAGAACTACTTAAAACAGTATTGCTCGGCAGCCAGTATGATCAAGGATTAGGATAATATAGCTGTCCTTCTTTTGCTATGGACAAACTATATGAGTGGGTGCCATCAGTTTGCTATCCTATCAGATCTCTAATAAGAAGGAAAATCTCCTTGTTTCTTAGCAGGTTAGACAGCAAAAGGGACCGAGACCTTGTCCTCTCCTTGTTGCCTGGTTGAGCCATACATAACACAAACAACCCCAGAGACAGCTCTGGGAAAAGGCCAGGCTTGTTGAATGCATGTAATTACAGTGTTTTTAAGGCGATAGCATCCTTCTACGTCTTGTCCCACTGTCTGTGGCACTGTCTGCTATCTAAGAGTAAGTAGTTTTTCTTGACATAATCTACACTTCAGGGACAAGTCAGATTCAAAACATGTACATAATTGATTCCTATGAAGCAGCCGATAAGCAGTAACATGTTTCAGAGAGGATAAAGGATAATAATAAAAAGACTATGCACACAGGCGATGCTTTTTTGCAGCAGCATGGCAAGACGTGAAGAAAGGACTGACAAATTTCTGAATACAGGGAGGGAGGAAGCCCACTTTTCCATGCTAGAGGCATTCAAACCAGAGCCAATGCCAAAAGATGGTGGAATATTGGAGAGGAAAGCAGTTGTGGCTGTTCCCCTACAAGGCAGCAATGCCTTGTAGGACACAGAAAATCTAAGCAATATATCACATCACCTCTTCTTACCACCCGTCCTCTTCCATGGTGCTACATCAGAAACCTCCTTGGTTCCTCTCCCTGCTGATTCCAGACTGTTTAGGTGTCTTCCCTGGTTTTGGGTCTCTGTGCTGAGTTACCTGTTGCTAAGTGTAAACAGTGAGGAAGGACATGGGCAGCTGATTGGAAGAGAGTAAGGTACAGGTCCTTGGGACGTGGTAGACCCAATTCACTTGACCATCAGAACCTCCTCCATGATAAAGCAATCAAAGTCCTCAGATATCCAGAACAGATGAGAAGTGCTGCATTGTCATTAAAATTATCCCATGGGCACTATTTCCAAAAGACCAAGGGCAACAGATTGCTACGCTCTGAATCATAAAGCTGGGAGAAGCCAGAATGATGTGGGCATTTATCTTGCTTCCATTTGTTAAATTGGGAACTTGTGTTGTTAATAGTAGCAATTATATGGCTGGGAAAATTGTTGATAGCTAGGGATTACCACAGAGATATTCTAATTGTGTAAGTCTGTAATTTACGGATAGGGTGTGTCTGTGTTAGTGTGTTCGTTAGTTAGATCAGGAGAGCGCTTTTCAGGCAATGCTCAACTGTCGCCCGCTTGCTGAGCACGGGTTCGCATCAGGAAGGGCACCACAGTTCCTGACGTTCATTCTCTTTGGACAGAATTAACCTGAGAGGTGAGCTACAGCAGTAACAGAGCATTAGTGCACGGGAGCGAACTTCGAGCTTATGTGAACTAAAGAGTCCCAGGGACCTGTAGAAGTGCCTGTGTCAGGTGTCCAGCACAAAATGAGCTCTAGAGATTGACTCCTATTGATCCAAACCGCTTGTTAATGTAGCCATAATTGTAGTTACCAGTCCTGAATAAACTACATTGAGTTGTGGAATTGGGAAGTTTCTGTGATAAACTCAACTCTCAATGATACTGGAAAAAATCTTTCCATGTTCATAATAGAGTATATCTCCTGACTCAGTTACCCTCAGTTTACGTCTCTGCAAATGAAAGCTGGTTTTAGCCTGATGATTACAAGCATACAAATGCTGGAAACTAATATATAAACATGAATGAAAGCTTCATTCATTCCATCGTAGGTTCATGAATGCCAATGGAATCAGCAATTAGCAAAAGTTTATGCATAAATATCACTTAGCACAGTACCAAGGAAAGGCTCTCACAACTGCAGTGTAGGAGCTGGAGTTGCAAGTAGACTCAAAGGAGAAAAAAAAATTAAAAGTTAGTGAGAAAACAGGGTGTAAAAGTCATATTAAGCACAGACCTCTTCAAAAGGAGAAGCCTGTGTTTAATCTCACCCAACATTTTTGTGGCAATTCAAATAAAACCACAATTATAAAACTACGCACTAAATCCACAGCATTCATGAGGCTTCCATTTGAAGCCAGGTGAGAAAGGAAGAAGAGACTTTCTCCCTCGGAGTCAGAGGAATGCAGAGGTTAGCACGGTGGCAACCAAATTGTGTCATTTACAGCCTGACCCACATCAAGACAGTGTGGGCCAAGCAGTAGGAGGAACAATATCACCTTTGAAACACTGCAATTCACATGCATTCAACAAGCCTGGCTTTTTCCCAGAGCTTTCTCTTGGGATGTTTGTGCTACATATATATGGCTCAGCCAGGGAATAAGGAGATGAGAAGGTCTCTTGCTCCCTTTTGCAATGTAACCTGCTAATGAGCACGGAGATTTTCCTTGTTATTAGAGATCTGAGATCGAAGAGTTTACCCAAAAAATAGAAGAGAGAATCTACCCAATAGGTAACCAGCATAACTGCAGAATAACTCATGGGTGGTTACTCCACTGACACTTGCTGTATGTCAGGTACCAGTTTTAACAAAACAGTCCATGTTTTTCCACTCTGTATCAGACTGTTTGTTGTTGGAATTCTCTGAAGGCTAGAGAAAGCCAGCTGCTGAGAGTTCCCAAATTCCCCAACTTTTCTATTTGTTTTTGCCCAAGAGCCAATGGTGGTATTCCCAGCACATGGGCTACAGTTGTGTAAGCCAATTCAGCAAAGACCCATGACTTGTTAGAACATGCAAAAACGTCACCCGAGACTTTTTCTTTGACATGGTGTGTCAAAGATGTCGTTATGGAAGTGATCATCCAACTGGTCAAAAGTAGTAGAAAATATTTGTGGTTGAGTTGTATTTTCTATAAGTGTTCATAAGCATGTGTGAGTTTATATTTGCTTGTGTCAGATTTCATTTTCATGTTGTAGTTTTGAGGTGTAAAAGAGTAACATCCTGAGCTTGTGGCAAGAGCTGATGTGTCTACTCTGCCCCTTCTACCACATCCTGCTATTGGCATATCCTTTCTCTACCACTGCGGATGCTGAAAGACCTGTAGGATTGGTTTAAAGAATTTTCTAGCAATAACAGTGCAGTTTCCATCTCTGAGGTTTCTTTTTTCATGCTGGTGCATTATCTCCAGTATTTAGCTTTGGCAAGTCAAGGACTGCCCTCAGTTAGAGTTCTACAACAAAACACCAGGCTCATGAAGACATCTTGAAAGACAGAGTGGTGATATGAGTGAGAAGTAAAGAAGTCTTGGTCTGACAGTACGCCACTTTGTGGAACCCTGCGTGGAACTGTGCAGCTCTTCTGCTTTGTCACTTTATGGCGGGTATAAGAACCTTGCCTAAACGTTAAGATTTCTTTCTGTAGCCTCATCTATGGTTGTATCAAGTATATTCAAGCCATATGAAAATACTTGAATCTTGAAGAATATTGAATGTGTTAAACTTAATCTAAGTCTGTAAAGACTGGATCCTCCATGTGCTCAAAGGACTGAAGACCCCTTTTTAGAGCCTAAGAATATAACGCAGGGACTAATACAGTTTCTGTGTGCTCATAGCACTTATGTCCCTTACCCAGTAAAGTTGGTGACTTTTTGCTCTGTATTAAGCAAGAAAGATTTTAATACACAGAAAGGTATCTCCAGAGCCCTCTGATAAAATCATTTGGGTGAATAGTTTGCAAATCAGTTGTCCTGCTTTTCTGTTTGTTTTACATCATACTTTGATGCAAAAGCATGGTTAAATTCATTAAGCCTGCTTGCTTGCTCATGTCTTTTTTGTTTTCCTTTTGACTGTCAGTGTAACATGTTACAGGATTTTTTTCCTTAGTGCTTACAGACATTCAAAACAATAGAGATCCCCTATTTTTTGTGTTCCTTAAGACACCTTAGAAATTGAGTTGTCATCTTAACAGGGTGGCATTTCAGACATTAAGAGCAATACGAATGTGGTTCTCAGAGCTAAAGATGAGCTGCAGAGCTGGATAGTGAGATGGATATAGTCTTTCAAATATAAAATGTATTCATAATGCAAGCACAAGCTCTGCCTGTTAGTTTCCTAAATTCCCATTTCCATTGGAAATGTGAAACGTATTTCATTAACAGGCTCTGCCACCAGGATACATGATTTTCTCTTATTTAAATTATTTCTAATTGAAACTTACAGACAAAGAAGTGCACAGGTGTAGCTGTAGGCAGAATAACAAAGTCCTTTCAGATGTCTTGAAATGATTTTCTGACTGTAAATCACTGAAGCTTTGTGTGACTAATGGGACCGGAGCTCTGAGGTTAGGATTTTGCTGATTGTGCTGCCCTACTGAAGGCAAACCAGAGAAAGGGAATTTCAAAATGAAATTGCCTCTACATGGCCTGAAAAAATCCTTTTACAGGATTTTGATCCTCTTTTTTGTACCTGTAGAGCCACGATGTCAAGCAGTGGCTGGATAGAGGTGTTCCTGGGTTTGACACCTTCCATAGTATGCCATTATTTTTTCCAGCTGGAGCAGTAGTTGCATGCGGGTTGCGTGAGCTATTTCCAGACCTTGTCTGTTCTCAAGAAAATTGCCAGGGAATACTGAAAGACAAAGCCAAGAAAGAGGCAATTTGTTTTCTCTCTTGAATGCTTTCATATCTCTCTTCCAAGATCTATTTTATGTAGTCCAAGCTTCCGTGGGTCACATGTAGGGCTTTAGAAATTAATTTGCTTATAACGAGTAGAATATTTTCTGTGCAAATGCCATTGGCATCTGCGCTAGAGATCGAGCTGCCAGGAGCACGGAGAACTTGCAGCCTGAAGTAAACATGGGAAAAGAAGAGCCTATATTTGAAGCACTTAGGGGCTGTGTGTGTAACCTTCCAGGTGTGAGCTGCACATGAACCACCAGACTGTGGTCTACCTGAGCATGCGGGCAATGTTGGTCTTTCCTTGTTAGCTCTGTCCTTGCAGCTGTACGGTGAGGCTCCAGAGTGAGCGCAGCCAGACAGGAGCCTCTGCACCTCTGAAGGGCCAACACTAGTGTGTCCATGCTTAACTTGTGTTTCGAGGGCCATTTTTCAATGACAAAGAGTCGAAGCTCTGAATAGATGTCCCAATTCTTAAATGAGTTATGAGCCAGGCTCTTCCCAGTGGTGCTCAGTGACAGGACCAGAGACAATGGGCACAAACTGAAATGCAATAAATACCATTTAAAAATGGGAAAATTCTTTTTTTTTTTTTTTTTTCTTTTTTTTTGCTTAGCATATGGGCTGTTGGATATTGGCACAAGTTGCTCAGAGAGTTTGCAGTGTCTCCATCCTGGGAGATATTCAAAAACCATCTGGACACATTCCTGGGCAATGGGCTCCAGGTGGCTTTGCTTGAGCAGGGGCTGGGACTGGACAGTCTCCAGAGCTGCCTTCCAGCCTCAGCCACCCTGTAACTCTGTAAGTCTATGAAATTTTAGCAGCTAAAACCACATGAAACCCTCTCTGCTTCATTTGTCCAGCCCTGACTATAAATACTGTACCGTACACAGATTCCTGGGCTGCAGGGTCTTCAAGGAATTGTATCAGTGTTTTTACAGTGCCCATAATAAGACTCTTGGTAACAGATAGTGGTAAGGACAGCAATAATTTGACCATAATGCAGTCTTAAAAAATGGGCATTTGAGAGGAACTTTGGAGCAGTGTAAAACCCATTCTGTGGAAAGAGAGGGAAGAAGTGTAGGAACACTGATGCTGAGAGCAATAATCTGTGTGAAAAGGCCAGGAAATATTGTCCATGACTCTGGAGCAACTTGCCCTTCTTGTTATCTTTTTCTATGCGGGGCATAGACTAATATTAAGGCCTAAATTTTAAAATCCAAGTTTCAAATAAAATGTGTTCAAGATTACATGACAAATGACATCTCTGCCACATTTTCACATTTGGAATGGAAATTAACATGCTCATGTGCACTTTGAAACCCTTCTCAGCTTATTTAAAGGCTTGCAGGAAATGTGTAATGCCAGAGCATTTTTTATAGTCTTTTCTGGTACTTGATGCTAGAAAATCTTGCTTGTAAGAAGAAAAAGAAATACTCCTGAGGAGACTGATGAACTCTTGAATTAAGAAAAACAGCTAACATGAGAATCATTAGATGTCTAATAATCATGTATGGATTTGAATTTTTCCTTCTATATCAAAGCAATGTTTCTGGACAAGGTGATGTGAACTGTTACCAGCACCTGATTAATTTCTCCAAGATAATGGCCAGCTGTGTTTTAGTCTGTATTTAGTCTTAATACTATGTCTGCCACTGTCTTCTCTTACCAAGATTACTGTTGACTTCAGGCTGCTTGGAAGGAGTAGCTCTTCACAACTGATGTGACTTGAGGAGACAAAATAAATCAAATCATCTTTCCATCATTTAGTTTGACCTAGTTGAAAAATAATCCTTGCCAGTGTTTTACCTCCCAAGCATGGAAAAGGTGTGGGCCTGTGGAGGGAGAGAGATCTCAATGGCTCTCGCCAAGATTTGCAGTTGTTCTGTGTTTCCTCTCATTCTACTTCAGTTCACTTAGGCTCACACACTTGCACATTTTTTTTGAATAATTTACAGCTTCCTGGAACATGGGTCTCATTTAAGTGGTATGGTGTCTCTACTTCTTTCTCTTTAGGAATTTGATGGAATATCGGCGCGGGGGGGGCAAAAATAGATGTATGTATTGGAGGTGGGGAAAAGAAAACGTAGTATAAGGAAAAAAGCAGTTTCTTCTGTTCAAAACTTTGTCATGGCAGGTTGAGGCTCCTGAACTGGAGGTCTGTAAAAAGTTAATTTTTCAACCTAAAATCTTGCAAGCTTTCTCCTAGCTTATATTTTACACTTGAAAGTCAGTCCATGCAAAAATCCCATGGCCCTAATTGCAATAATTTTTCATGAAGACAGAATATTTCCTAGAGATGTGTCTGTTTTGACAGGAGTGTTTATTGGTGAAAGAGAGAGAAAAACATTTTCTTCATATTTTGCACTTGTATCTGCAAAATAAATCTGGGAAAGTGCCCCTGCCTGTAGACGGGATTAACTTGAAATGTGGTAGTTTGTGTTTGGATCAATACAGATCAAAAGCTTTTCATCCCAACTCGTTCTGGGTTTCTTATGTCCCAGACTACTGTGCTATCAAAGACAATCTTTGTTTTAGAACCTAGATCTTAAAATCTTGAGTTAATAAGCTGCTGGTTATCAAAACTTTCTGTTGATTTGCAAATATGTGCTATAAAGGAATTTCTTTTTTTGTTTAAAGAGAATTTTGCAAAGATTTTATTTAAAATGAAATTTTGCTTTAAAAATGGCACAAAATGGAAATGTCCTGTGGAAAACACTTCTTTCATGTGAATCTGAGCCTACTTTCCATCAATCTGTTTTTTGGTTTGTTTTTTTTTTACTTTGTGATGATGCAAAATTAATTGTTTGGTCCCAGGCTAAGTGAAATCTTCAAATGGAATTCCATTTAAGACTTTGTTTCTGAATGCAGAAGGCAAAGCATATCTCCAGTGCCATGAAGTCCTTATGCTTGGAAACCATGGGCCATAGGTAATAGAGAGAGATGTCAAAAAATCTGCTTATTTGGTGTAGAACTGGTGCATGTCTTACACGGCTGACGTAGTGAGCAGTTCTCCTGAGAATCTTACTGAGGCTCTTGCTCCAGTGAAGATGATCTCAGAAGGCTGGCTGAAGACCGTTATCTTAGAAGATATACAAAATTATTTTTTGGTCTGGAATCATGATCCTGTAGTTACCTTGACAACTACTGGTGATGTATAACTACATTGTGTTTGCCTCTCCAGATACCCTTTCAGGTGGTCCTACAGACAGAATATAGATTTTTTTTTTATTATCTTTTTTTTTTTTTTAATGCTTGAATCGTATCTCTGGAAACACGCTATTCAGAAAGCAGCATCCTTTTCTGTGTATCCTTCTAGCAGGATAAAATAGTATATTTGTTTTTTCTTGGAAAAGAGAACAATTTGTGGAAGTGTTTACATATTATCCAATTAGCTGCCAAAGAGTGACTTTTTGTATAAATCTGAAATTCAAATTGGTGCATTCATGTTAACCAAGCTGGGTATATGCAGAGATTAAGTCTGATAAATCTTGAGTTTCAAGTAATGAAAATGACGTTACCGAGGGTATCATTCTGCCTGTCCCCACCTCGAGTGGCGTGGGTGAGCAGAGCATACGATGTAACACTGCACGGTGCTGGAGGAAGGGCGCCAGAGAATAGCAACTTGCATTTGCTGTGTGGGGCAGAGCAGAGCTGCGTGGACTTTTTCTTCATCTCAGTGCAGTCAAAAGTAGAGAACTTAGGCTCATGTTTGCATTTATTGGAGGAGATTTGGGCCCCAAGGTGCATTAGGCACCCAGTAGCTCTGCTGGCTCCCACTGGCTATTCTGGCAGCATATGTGTATGGAGACAGGAAGGACAACGTAGCCACAGCAGCTTTGGGGAGCTGGCTGGAGCTGAGCTGAGAGGTCCTTCATGTTGTCCAAGCTCTCAGGTTTGCCTCCTGCCTCCTCGCAGGCAGGCTGTCCAGGCGGCAGCCTGGGGCAGAGCCCAGGGTCTCAGCCTTGTGCCGTGGGTGTCTGCAGTAGGGATCTTACCTAGTCATTTTTCCATTTAGATGAAGAAGAACTCACCAGGTGATGTAAATTGCTGGCACCAAAGTTAACTTCATGAGGGTAGTCCAGAAATACCATTCTTAGGCTGTGTGAAAATCTAGCAGCTATATCCTTTGTCTCTTAAATGTAATTTTACCTTCTTTTCTGAGGGTGATATTCTGAAATAAAGCCGTGCCTTTGTGCTTCCAAAGTGTTTGCATAGGGGTTATTTTCAGAAGCTGGATGCAAGAGGGCTGGTCTCTCACTTCAGCTAGAGCAGTGCTACCCACCAGCCCCAAGTTTAGGGATGAGGCCAGGACAGGTAATTTAATTAATTTCCTTCAGGCCATGGTAAGAAGCATGTGCTGTGGGGAGTTTGGGTCCAGTGCAGCGTGGTGATGCACGGCTGACAGTTGTGTAAGGAGTGGGTTGGAGCTGAAAGGAATGAGACCTCCAGACAGAATGGGTCTGTCCCTGCCTGCTCTCTGTCCTGTGCAGCCCGCAGGGGATGGACCTGAGCGGTGCTCACCCTGCTGCCTGGCTTCGTGGACCCTTGCCACCGGCTGCCATCGCAACCACCCAGAGACCTCTTTTAAAACACACTGTCTTCTGGTAGTCACAGAGGGGAAAAATCAGTGCTGTTTTTCTTTCAGTTTCTGTTTAGCACTATGTGAGATTATTTGTAACTGGTGATATAAGGAGAATTCCATCTCAGAGGGATTGTACAAATTTACACTACCAGCAGTAAATTATTCTTTGATTTGAAAAATAGATATTTTTATTAATCCTTTTTATTTTTAAAACAATATGACAATTTCCTTGTTTTGCAGATACATTCCAGATTTTGCAGATTAGTTTCAGATAATCATTTTTCTATATTGTTTACTCTGAGTTAAATGAAAGTCAGCATCCTACTACAATGGATGCTATAAAAAGGAATATATACGTAGGTGTTCAAAGAGCAGCTGAATTGGACAGGTAAAATGGGAGAACATAGGGGAAAAAAGGAAAACAAAGAAAGAACAGAATAACGGGAGAAAAAATCACAACATAAATACCATATTCCACTTTCTTTTTAAACGACCATTTTTTTTTTTTTTTAATTTAGTTTTAAATTTAATCCAGAATAGGCAGGTAAGACACTAACATACAAGTTAATAAATCCAACAAAGCTGAGAGGTACTAAAAAGTGAGAGGAAGGGGAGACTAAGGAGAAAAGCAACACCAGGAATAGAAAAGGATGAGGAAGAATATGAAGACAGAGAGTAAGAAGAACCTGGAAAGAGGTTACAGCCACATAAGTTTGAAGGAGTGTAAGATTATATCCAGAAAATATGATCTGCAGGGCTGGCTGGTTGTTCCCCATATATGCTAAGCAGACTGAGTAGTTGAGTCCTCGAGGAAAGAACTGGAGTCACTCCATATTTCAGGATTTTGTTGTTGGGAGTTGCATTCATGGCACTAACACAGTAGAGAAACTCTGAGAGAGTCACGTCCCGGTTAATAGGGACACAGCTTTCGCAGCCATGCCTGCTTACAAGGCACGAGCTGGGATAGCACACTGCACATGAGGCTGATGCTTTGCTTTCAGTCTCGTTTATAACCCCCAGGCAGTAAGTAAGAGGGTATTGGCTTTGTTCTAGCCCTCAGCTTACCTATTTTCCCCTACCTTTGCATAAATGAAAATTGCATATTTTCCTTTCCATTCTGTGTACTTAACTTTCCTCATCTTCTCCAAAGGTCTTTCAAAGCATTCAGCATTCCTGGCATCATTGTATTTCCATCTCTGTTTCTCTCCCTCTTCGCCCTTTCTCTTTTCCTCTCCCCTTTTCCCTCCCTTCCTTATTCTCCTCCATCCCTGTCTGTCTGTCTCTTATTTTTTAAAGTCTCTCCCTCTTCGCCCTTTCTCTTTTCTTCTCCCCTTTTTCCTCCCTTCCTTACTCTCCTCCATCCCTGTCTGTCTGTCTGTCTCTTATTTTTTAAAAGAATGGGAAATGTAACTTTGTAACATACATCTTGCTTTTTCATTTTCTGTTTAAGTTGGTATTTGTGTTCTCATAGGAGTTGCTTTACTTTCTTCAGTCTCGTTTATAACCCCCAGGCAGTAAGTAAGAGGGTATTGGCTTTGTTCTAGCCCTCAGCTTACGTATTTTCCCCTACCTTTGCATAAATGAAAATTGCATATTTTCCTTTCCATTCTGTGTACTTAACTTTCCTCATCTTCTCCAAAGGTCTTCCAAAGCATTCAGCATTCCTGGGATCATTGTATTTCCATCTCTGTTTCTCTCCCTCTTCGCCCTTTCTCTTTTCCTCTCCCCTTTTCCCTCCCTTCCTTATTCTCCTCCATCCCTGTCTGTCTGTCTCTTATTTTTTAAAGGAATGGGAAATGTAACTTTGTAACATACATCTTGCTTTTTCATTTTCTGTTTAAGTTGGTATTTGTGTTCTCATAGGAGTTGCTTTACATTCTCTGGTTTGCATACTGCAAGCAAGCAGTAAGTATCAATGGGAACAGCCTGTACTTTTGTCATGCCTTTTCATTTTGAATTTTAAAAACGATCCCAGGTTAATGGTGCTTGCATAGTCAGAAAAAATTGACATTTTTTAAAGGAACAGTGTGATTTGCTATTCTGCAAATTTCATCCAACATGGTAAGTTTTATTTAGTTTCTCTTTAGCTGGCTTCTGAGGTGGAGCCCAACCAGGAAAAACAACTGGAAGGATTGGAAGGGTACACATGGATGATCTGGATTGCATGATATCTTTTCTCTGGAAACTATTCTGTTAAATTAGTTTCAAAGCTGTCAAATTAAAAAACATAAACTAGGAGTGACATGTTATGTCCAGTGGGTGTTTGTGTCCTAGGAAGAGGTATCATGCTAGCCTTGGGAAAAGCCTAAAAGATAACTTCTGTTATTATTCAACTGAAAACCAGAAAAAGAATGACTGAATCATCAAGCTAATTTTCTCCAAATGGGATGAAATAACTCCTGATGCGTTTTTCTCTCTTCCTGCGCTCCTCTTCCTTCCCTCTTTATCCCAGTGTCTCCCTAGTTTCTCCCTTCCCAATGAACCGTCCATCCATGCTTTCCCAAAACCTTTATTCTAAAGTCTCAATTACATGAGTTTCTGGCTTCCTTTTTTTATATCTCAGACCTGCAAATTCTGAGTTTTTTTGCCAAAGGCAAGGCAGAAATAGGTGTCAGTGGGTAGAAACAGCAATTTAAAGGTATGAACTTATCCTCAAGTTATCCATCTATTTAATTTCACCACTGCCCCCAACCAGTTCCTTGACAACGTGGATCTCTTTTGCCTTTGATACAGAGCTCTCTGCTCATCCATTGCCGTCCATCTGGACCGGCGCTGATACAGTCAGGCATTGTCTCCTTGTCTAGCTTAGCAAGGAGATCCCTTGAGGAACGCTGCAAGAAAACAGCAGCAGGAAGCCCAGCTTGGCTGAAGGGTTGCGTGTTTTGAAGCCCTGTGTGTGCTGGCTGTGCTCAGAGGAGCAGCACTCTGCACAAATTGCTGTTTGAGAGCGTGCACGTGCACTCTGCCAGCTGCCAGGGAAATGCTGATGGTACAGCAGCGCCTCCTCCAAGTGCAGCTGGATGGCTACGTTAATGGCTGATGATAAAGGCCATCCACTTAGGTAGAGGCGTCTCCCAGCTCTCAGAAAGGTTGAAGCATCTTAAAAGAGCAGAGGACTGGCAGGAGAGGACACAAGCCTTGCTCAAGACAGAAGGACCCCCGAAGGCCATTGTGGCTCTATGCCATGGCATGGAGACGCAGAGGTTCCCCCTGCTACTCAAAGACTGAAGGCTCACACTACTCAATGTGTTTTGTAAAATCAGAAATTGAAAGGGCACTATAGATCACCACTACTGAGGTTTTGTAGCCGTGTTCATTCTTCCCCCCCTCTTCTGTGGCAGGTGCTGGTGTATGCATTTGAAGTGCTTCTATCAGCATATATTGACCCAGTTCTCAAGCATTATTAAAATCCAGAAAGTTCTTTTGGTGTTTTTATGTTCATGCTGAACATGAACAGCAAGCAGGTAGAAACCTGTGAAACCACTCTGGAGCTTTAGGAAGACAGAATTAAAAAAAAAAAAAATCCTGAATGCTACAGTTCCTTTCTTGGCATTTTTTTTTTTTTCAGTTGACTTGTATCCCTCCTTGCTAGGGACCAGGGAACTCAAAAGCACCTCCTTAAAAAGTGGGTGTTATAGGAAGATTAATATAATAATATGGCCAGAGCAGAACTTTATATTTACACAGAACTAAGAAGAAATGTGAAGGATTCTGCACCTAAACAGTTTGTATGATTACATTCAATAAACATGAACCACAAAGCTACTAGATGATTGCATCTAAATATTTCTAACCCTTTTTGGGGAAGTATTATAGCCTTCTAAATAATGGGGTTTGGGGCAGTAATTCCATCTCCTCTTGAAAAGAATAGTAAAATTTCCATTGACTTGAATGCAATCAGGGATTCTACCTCATAATTTCAAACAGTACAATATATTTCTGTTTCTTTCCATGTACTGCCTTAATTAGAGGCTTGCCCCAGATTCATCAGTGAAGCAACAATTCCAACAATTCACCTGGACAATTACTTGGAGGTGGCCCAGGAAGGCCACAATTTTGATCCCAGTTGGCCATAAATACGTACTGAAAAGCATCGAGTCTCATGGCCGTTCAAATCTGAATCACAATAGCTGTGCATACAGGTGCTCTTCCCACCCATGTATGCACTTACTACTAAAACCTCCACAACCTAAATTTCTCAGTTTCTTCAGTCAATAAGAACTGTAATTCAGCTGCACATTTTAAAATGTGTATCTTGTAATATTTTTGTTTTCAGTGAATTTACAGTTAATTGCAAGGATTTTTTGAAGGCTTCTAAACCCTGATTTAGCCTGTATAGCGCTGAATAGCAGTGTGATTTCTGTATATGCTAGAGTTCAGATATGCTAATCAGTCTGACTGCTTAGAACACGCTGTGTAGCACTGGGCTCTGATTTGCAGTGAGGGTAGCCTGTAAAGATTGGCCATTAGCTGAATTCAGTCACCCTTTGGCTATACATTGCCTGACGAAGAGCTGGAATCTCTGTATCTTGCATTCCCAGTGCAATGCATCTGAACCAGGCTTTTCTGTGTTAAGGATGAATTAAAGCCAAAAATATTCTCTATAACTGCCATTATCTTTTATGCATGGTAGTGACAGACAACAAGTCAAAGATCTTGGTTGCTTTATGCTATAACGCCCCCCTCCCCCCAAGTTGCAGGCATTTTGCAGTCCTTCCTTTAATGAGCTTATTTTGAAGAGGTCACACTCATCCAGAATGTTGTTTATTTTCCTCTGCTCTCATGCAACACCTTGCACTTATCTGCAATCATTCCTCTGTTAAGTGTTGCCTAATTGCATACTTTTGCTTGGTCTTTCGGGAAATTCCTAAGTATCCTCCCAAGCTAAATGTTTCTGTATTGTCAGTAACTTTCACCACCTGTCTATTCAGCCTGTTTTACAGAAAATTCATAACACCTGGCATCTACCACTTGTTTGGGTACAAAGCAAATGAACTACTACCTTTCTCTTGAGAGCACTCAGAACTGGCAGCAGGCAGAGACAACAGCTCTGCTCCTGAAGAACAGGGTCATTAGTCAACCCTTAGACTCAGGTGCATAGGGAAGGGTTCTCCTTGGGGCCCAAACAAACCTGACACTGGAAACCTGGGCTGGCTTTTTTTTCTTTTCTTTTCTACAGTGGTGTGTGCACAGAACAGCAAATGGTCAAATAAAACTAACAAGCATGATTAGATTAAACATTAGGAAGAAATTTTTTACTTTGAGAGCGGTAAGGCACTGGAACAGGTTGCCCAGAGAGGTTGTTGAGGCCCCATCCCTGGAGGTGTTCAAGGCCAGGCTGGACATGGCCTTGGGCAACCTGGTCTAGTGGGAGGTGTCCCTGCCCGTGGCAGGGGGGGTGGAACTCAATGATCTTCAAAGTCCTTTCCAACCTAAACCATTCTATGATTCTATGATTTGGAAATGGCCAGTGCCTCAAATCAACTTCATCTTATAATAACAGTTGTACTGAGCTTTGTGGAACTGAAGAATGAAGCTTATGGGTTGCAAAAGCAAGTCATTGAAGGCACCAAGAAGGCAGCACACTCGGATGCAAGCTGCTGCTGTGTGTCATCTTTGAACAGAGAGTATTTTATTCAGGAGCTCTCCTGTGTATTAACTACCTCAGTGTGTGGGTGTCAAGTCCACTGAGAAGATGGAAGAGCAAGTGGTTATACACAGAGCAATGGGAATGCTGTGTTGACTGATCAGAAACCTTGTCTGGAAAGTGAAGCTAATTTTAAGTGAATGCAGTAAGGAAATATATAGGAAAAAAAAAGATGAATAAATTAGGATAATTTTCCTTTTTGTTGGAGTAAGAGAAGGAATCAGAGAAATATGAGTTGCCAGCAAGAACATCTGAAAGGCTTTGTAAAGGCATTTATGAATACTTTGATGTGTGTCTTTAACCTAAACATATTGAAAAGTGATGTAGATACTAGCATGAACATAGATTGCTAGATAAATGCAAGATTTTTTATTTGCTCTTTCATGGGACCTGTGATTTTCACCTCACAAGGGAGAGTTTTGAGAAATGGGTCACAGAATCATAGAATGGCTAGAGTTGGAAGGGACCTTGAAGATCACCTCGTTCCAACCCCCCTATCATGGGCAGGGACACCTTCCACTAGAGCAGGTTGCTCAAGCCTTGAGATCCAAGCCTTGAGAAGCAGTAATGGTGGAAACAATAGCTGAAGGATCACTGGGATGCCAACTGCAGTGGGAGTGCTGCTGGCTATACTGGACACATTAACTGTATAAACATGCATCCTTCACCTTTTTTAGTATGATAAATAAACAGTAGTTTGCATAGAATCTCCATATTTAGTTTCAAGAGTGATTTAAATTGTTGACTAAAAGGTCACTGGTGCATTTTGTGAAAGTTTCAGAAAGCAGAGGAGAAGGGTGGATGAGATGCAGGAACAGTTTTTAAAGATGAGCAAAGGTTGGACTTTTTTATTGCAGTCAGCTCGGCCTCTGAATTCATGAGTATGCTTTGTGCTTTGGACTTTTTTTTAATGTACTATTTGTTGTTGCAGTGAAGATCTAAAAGCTTCATTTCACTAAGTGACTCAGAACTATAATTCAAAATTTATTTTGGCTAGAAATTAATCTTTTCTTATGTAAGCCAAAAGTAACAATTCATAAAGTAAATAATATTTTGTTTCTTCAGTAACATGTCAATAACAGTTTGTCTTTGGGAATTGCAGCCTTTCCAAATTCAATTTCAGCAGTCTTATGCATTTACTTACCTGTTTTAATTAAGAATTGGCAGGAATAAAAGAAAAAAAATTACTTGTTTCTGAGCTGATATGATCTTAATTGAGAATGCCTGGCTCTCACGTTGTCATTGATCACTTATTTTTGTGAATTATATCAAGGCACGCATAAGGAATATGTAATACTCCCCTGTGGCAATATCTAGCAGAAGGAGCTGAGAGCGCCCAGGTGTTTTAACACAGTGGTTTGAAAAAGCTCCAAAAATAGTATGTGGTTTTGGAATCCTTGGAAGAGGCAGGGGACAGCTTTCCAAACACCTGGACTCCTTGATCCATCTGTAGGATAAGCTCTCCTGCCTAAGACATTGCAGCATATCAATTGTCTTTGCCATGCTTGAAGAATGCCCACTTCTTCGTGGTGTAGCTTCAGAACAAAGGCGCAATGTTTCTGTGCAGACCCGGTGCCCCAGAAAACATATTCTTCCCTGCCTTGTTTCCGTCAGATTTGCAGAAAGACTTTGAAGGGCAGGAGTCTGGAGGAAGTGGGAAATGAGATGCT
Organism: Charadrius vociferus; assembly: GCF_000708025.1. Lineage (NCBI taxonomy): Eukaryota > Metazoa > Chordata > Aves > Charadriiformes > Charadriidae > Charadrius > Charadrius vociferus. The sequence goes on along the minus strand of NW_009649320.1, from coordinate 1,312,191 downwards.
TGAACAAGCTTTAGAGCTTCTGTGTCCTTATGTATGCTACCTTATGTCCTTATGATGCTACCCACAGAGGGAAAAGTACAGATACTTACCTAAGTAATGGTCTGATTTTTAACTAAAATGTAGTTTCTAAGTAGAGCCTTTCAAAATGTGCAGTAGTAATAGATCAGACATAAGCTGTGTGATGTTAAAATATACGACAGAAGTGGGGATTTAGCTACATTTTTGCTGCTTTCCCACTCATCAATATCTAATGAGTAGGGTTAAACTGTGACAGGGTATTGGGCAACGTAGAGACAAGTGACATAAGAGGCCAACAGGTATAGCTGTGTAGGAGGGAAAACACGGACACCAGCAAGGTGTGAGGAAAAATACAGTTGTGTCAGTGAAAAAGCTTCATAAATGCATTATTTGAGCTGTTTCTTTCAACTCTCATGTACACTATAAGCAAACGGACAGATTTTGAGGAAAAAGAATTCATCCAGTGTACTGAAAAAGTTGAACCCAATGAGAGGTAAGATAAAGTGGTCAGCAGACCTTTCAGCCGACCTTCATGGGAAGAGAAAAGAAGCCTCAAAACTGCGTCTGATGCAACTTGGGAAGAATCTATCCCATGCTTTATGAAGTGGTTAATTTTTTACCACTATTAAAAATTTGCTTGCTGTTGCCAGGCCTACCTTCAGCTTTTTGAAGTGCCTAACTTCCATTTTTGTATCGTATTGTTCTTTTATCTCCCAGATCAAAGGGCCTTGGACCTATTTAGAAATATTAGACTGTATTAGGCTCAGGTAAGGTCCTTGCCATGACTTTGGGTGATATATCCACACGGTCCTTTTGAGGCTGAGAAATACAATCTGTCCAGGTTTTTTTTAGAACTATGTATAAACTAATTGACCTTGGAGGGGCTTCTGAGTGGTGGCATCCTCACCTGGTACTGAGGTGAAACAGAGGCACACATCAATGCTGGCCACTGCTTTTGTTTTTACAGGGAGAAAGTCTAGATACTCTGGAAGGCTAGTTCTGCTGAGCTCTGGACAATCAGGGAAATTTACAGCATGATCTCACCAAATTACTTGAATTGGAAGGGGTCATCAAGTCCAACCCATTAGCAACAAGGGTATTTTTTTAATTGTTCCATAGGAAACAGGTTAGGATAAAATACTGTTAATATATGTTGCACGAAGTATTATTGAGATCTTTGATTTTCTGAAATTTTAAGTTGGTGCTCAAGAGGAGAAAAAATCATATTTCAGTGTTACGAGAGTTGGAGATTTCTAGAGCTAGCAAGGTGGTTCTAGACGGAGATATATATTCCAGAGGTTTGTACAAGGCATCTCATCAAGCCTTCTGTATCAAACCCTCAGTTTCTTCTGGTGTAAAGACAATAAACAAGATCTTCCAGATACAGCTTTTAGGTGTTTTTGTTCCAAAGACGCCAGGAGACAGATAGCATGGATGTCCTCCCTAGACTCTACACCATTCACTTAGCGACAGATCCTTTTGCGAGGAAGGAACTCAAGCATACTTCATGCAATTTTTATTCCTTGGAAGAAGTGAGGCCTTTCATTACTCAGCGTGATATCTCCTTTATGAGAAACAGTCCTTCGGGATGGCTAATGCTGGGCACGCTGTGATTCAGTCCATCTAACCTCATCTATACTATTGCTTAAACCCAGTGACTGAGAAAGCCTTTGTGGACTGTGTTGAGTAACTTGTGGTTCCTCTCACTTGCTGAAATATCTCTGAGGCAAGCTTGGACAGTTAGCATCTCTAAACTGCTGGTGGCTGGGAGCCGATGGGAAATGCTGTGGGAAGCAGCAATAACTGATGGGCAAGGCGAGCCCTCCTTCTGCTTGGTTTGGGCAGCGATCCACCATGCTGAAAGCAGCTCCTCTGTGTCACTGCATCTTGCAGCTGACTGTTAGACAAGACTCACCAGACCTGGTCCTGGGGAATTGGAGAACCCTTTGGCAGGCCATGGGGAAATACGGAAACTGGCAATTGGTGCTGCCAGCCAGGAAGAGGTTAAGGGAGTCATCGTTTGGGCTGGACTGGCCACTCCGGTGGAATGACAGATGCTGCCCCCCACCTCTCTCTCTTCAAGGAGTGGAGGGAGAGAGAGAGAGAGACTTATGAGTTTAGGAGGAACTAAACTACTTTAATGAAATATTAATAATAAAAGAAAAAGAAAATAATGAAATATATACAAAACAGTATCAAGCTCCCAGGATGACAATCATGTCACCAGCAGGCACTGGGGAAGTCCCAGACTGGACTCAGTGATGGACGAGAACTGGATTCTGGATCTGGATTCAGGATGGGGATCAAAGGCAGACGAACATACAGAATCCTCCTCACATGCCGGCCATTGCAGAAAGAGGGCTGACCCTTTGATCCCTCAGCTTTTATACTGAGCATGAGGCAGATGGGATGGAATACCCTGTTGGTCAGTTTGGGATCACCTGTCCTGTCTGGTCCTCCCCGCAGATGGGACCCCTCTACGCTTTTCCACTTCTGACCCTCCAATGGGGCAAATACCAAAGTTAGCTGCCGTTGGGCGTTGTAGCAATAAGTATAAGAAGGAGCCTTTCTGCATACCATTCTTTGACATAAATTACAACTAATCAAGTCTTATCACTCTGAGAGCGAACATTGTCTGCACAATATGCTGTTAATTTCAGTAGTTAGAAGAAGCTTAGCTGCAAAGTAAAATTGCTGAACAGAAAATTGGTCCTGTTTTACCTCAAACCAGGACAACGGGCTTGAACTCTGGCTCTTCTGTGCCTGTCTGGTGCTCCCTGGTGTTGTGTGACTCACCTGACTGACCTCAGCCATTTGAGAGTTGGTTGGGTCCTCCAAGTTCTTCACCTGAACACCTTCACTAGTGACAGGAGAGAGACTGGCACATCTAAAAGGCAATTTTCTCCACTTTAGACACCTGTTTTAAGAATGGCAGCATAAATGACTAGCTGGAGCCAGGCAGCTAACATCTAGGCAGCTGTAGTTAACTGAGATCACCCCTCTTCTTTCTGTTCCTTTGCTGCCATGCATAATTCATTCCTTTATAGGGAAGACAAGTGTTTGTTGGAATTAGTGAAACAACAGTTTAAAGGCTTTCAGGAAGGTATATATATTGAAGCATTTCAAACTGCTGCACAGCAATTTGTGTCTGTTTGTAGTAAAAGAAAAATTATATTTTTTTTTTTTTTTTTTTTTTTTAACATGAGATAAGGGAGAGGGTAATTTAACAAATAATACACCTACCACTTCTAGACAGACTCAAGAGATGTGTATGTTATGGTAGCTGGCCTCAGTCCAGCAAAGCCATTAGCCATGGGTAACTCTAACAAAAAGAAATCTGCTTAGCTCCCCCTCCTTATGCTTTTTAAGGCATTGATCCTCTGTGTTGGTCCATTTAGCCCATTGGGCTGGAATATTTGAGGACCCACAAGGGAAAAGCCACAATCTGGTTCAAGGTTATGTTTACCAGTCCCCCCGCCCCAACCCAAAACCAGCCAGACAAACTTTTTCCCACCCCCAAGCCCAAAGAGGTTTTGTAGTCTACAGTTTCTGTGCATTACATGCCAGCCCTCATCCAGTCCTTTATTCTCCATGTGTGAGTGAACTTGTAGGGACTCAGACGTGTCAGCCAGGATTCAAGTCCAAACTCAAGACAGCCATCGTTCACAAGCAGGTTTCTGTGGTGGTAACACTGTTGGGTCCTCCAGAGCATAAGCATTATTCATCACAGGCACAGAAGGTCAGGCTTAACATTTGTAATGTTAAGATTTTTTTTCTTTTTTTAGTTTCTGTTTTACTTCAGGGCTGGGGGTAACTTGGATCGTTGAAAGAAACACTAAAGGGCATGAACTCAGTGGTGCTATTTATGGAGTAAATGGTTTAGATAAGGATCTATCATAATTTTTGTATAGCTTTGCCAGTTTTAAATCTGTGACAAGAACACATCAGTGGGTTCTGGGATTTTTTTTTTTTTCCTGAATGTGTTGGAATTGCACACTGCATTTAATACTTCTCTGTGTTCCTGGTGAACACTGTTGGCTCCCCATAGGACTTCTGAAATGAACGTGTTCTCTGGGGTGTGGGTTGGCATAAATGTGCTAGGGTACATGATCTGGGAGTTAAAACCTGCATTGAAGCTCTGAAGTTTTAGGTTTGATATTTGTCTCAAGGCTGGGCATGAACAACTCATTTTCTCCCCTTTGCAGTTCCTCTGCATGTGTTTTTGTTTAAGCTAGAGACACAGTAAAATCTTGGGGCTGTCAAACTGTCCTCTAGTCATGCCAAATAGTAGCTATGCATCAAAGAAGTACTTTTCTATATAGGGTTTTGGAGAAGTGCTTGTAGGTAAACTGAAGAGAAAGGGCAAAAATTTAAAGAGTTACTTTTGTGGTTGATCTGTTCGTCTACCAGTGTCCTGGTTTCAGCTGAGAAAGAGTTAATTTTCTTTCTAGTGATTGCTGTGAAAGGAATGTCAATAATACCTATTGTTTTTAGTTGTTGCTAAGTGATATTTACACTATTCAAGGACTTTCTTCTGCTTCCCATAGAAGTGTAGACAGAACAATGGAATGGCCAATGAAATATTCCATACCATAGATGTCATGCTCAGTATACAAATGAGGTTTAGCTGAGGGGGTGGGAATCCGCAATTACTGCTCTGGACGGTGCCAATTCACCAGGTGGTGAGAGTGACCTGTGTCATTATTCTTATTTTTCCTTTTCTGTTATTGTTTCTATTAAACAGTCTTTCTCTCAGCCCATGAGGTGGTTTTTTTTCCTCCCTTTCCCCTCTTTTTTTTTCCCTCTCCTCCACCACCCTTCTTGGGGGAGGAGATGGGGGAGTGAGAGCGAGCGGCTGCGTGGTTCTAGTTGGTGGCTGGGGCTAAATCATGACACCCTGTTATCTACGAATATGCCTAGTCATACCTTATGTATCAATATAGTGTGTGCTTGCTTCATTTGCTTTGTGCAGTGGGATTTTCCTTACTGCCTCAGGAAGAAGCTCTGACCTCTATAAAACTCTGCTGGGGTGATGGCCATGGCTCTAGCATCAAAGCCACATTTGGAAACACACTTCTAGCATGCGTGCCCAGTATCAATGTCTGTATAAGTTAGACACACTTGTCCGTTCTGGAACTTCCAGAAATGTAATTTCCAGGCCAGCCTAACCCTGTCTGTCTGAGGCCAAGTGCACAGGCCAAGTCTTCGTTCCCTGAAATGTAAGTTTTGTCTGTCCTAGAGAGATTTGCAGAGTGTTGTGTGTGCCTGTACTTACTGCTGAGGTGCTTATGAGCAGCATCAGTGTAACACAGACATGCCTCACCTCTCGCACTCCCTATTTCATACAGATGCTCCAAGCTTACAGCAGTGCCATCTGCTCCTTCCACAAGTGGAAGACCCTTTGCAGAAATGTTCCTTGCTCTGTAAAGGTCGCAGTCTGCCACCACCATGAACACTGCCATCATCTGTGAATAGTTGAGCTGAAGCCATCTTTAAGCCAGACAGAAAAATAAATCGCTCACAGCGGAAAGAGCACTTCAGCATGATCCAGGATTGCCTCAGTCGAGACCCCCGGGACTATTCATCCAGTGAGCTACTCTTCACTATGAATTGGAGTGACAAAATCTGGCCCAAAGTTAGTTCCCCAAACATGTAAATATAGACACTGCTACAGAAACACGTGCAGGGGCACAGGAGTCTTTTTTCCTCCCATGATCTTTCCCAGCGAGATCTTTCCCTGAGAGAGAGACTGTGGCAGTTCAAAGCTTCACTAGCATTGCGGGTTGACAAGGGGAAACATTGCTGATCCAGCTCAGAGAAGCAGGCAATTTGCTTCTATAAAATTACACTTAGTAAAGCTTTTTGGAGTTTGTGTCAGGCATACGTGAATCACTCATATCTCAAATGCTCGCAGTCATGAGAGGGAGAGGGGGTCATATGAGGATGAGAAGCTATCTAGCCATATACAGTAACCTTTGATGAAGTGCACAAGCTGTAGAAAGGGAACCTGTCAGCAGCTCTGTGTAGTAATGTGGAAGTACTGACTGCCTGTTTTATTGTGTTTCATAGAGATTTGCAAAACACTGAAACCCAGAAAACATGAGTTTGCATTACTACATAAAAGCCGACCACCTGGTCCCTGGTGTGGTAGGAGGATCCAGGCTTTTGTGCAAGGGGCATTCCCTTGGCAGGTTGGTTTCATCTTCCCTAGCTCTGCTGACAACATACTGTGTGTTCTCAGGCAAGCAACTTCCCTGCTTGCACTTCTCTCTGTGCCCAGTAAACACTGGTGAGAGGGTGGGGGAAATCAGGCCAAGGTTTTTTGTGAGTGGAGAATTGGATTCCCTTGGCATAATGCTTGAGACCACTCACTCAACCTTAAAAACCAGGTGCTCTCATCCCCACGGCATGAATTAGCCATGGTAATTTTTGCTAGTGGAGCAGTAACAAAACTGCTGGTCAGACATGAGCATACGGTGCTGCTTTTAGGAATATTAGTGTGTTTCTCTAATAGTTTTATTGTGTTACACTCATTTTCCAGGGCTTATTTTACCTTTCATTTTCGTACTGTGTCCGTGCAGTGCACAGAGGCTCCATCTTCATTTTTGCCCGCAACAAAATTTCTTTCTTTAGAAATACCTCTAGTGTTGGGGGAGAGAGAGATGATTGCTGCTGTTGTTAACTTCACATAACTCTTCAATGGTTCCCCCCTCTTTTTTTTTTTTTTTTTCTTTTCAATGCCAGTTACAGATCCCAGATGTCAAATAGCAGCAGCAGCTGGCTTCATGGCAGATCCCTTAGGCTGCAGCTGGATAAGCACTCCTGGACTTATTCTAGCTGTGTCATATAGATGGTCTGCAGAGTTCTTCTCTGAGCTGTCATGCTTTTCAAATGCCTCGAGCTTCTTTATTCCCTTCTCTTATTCTGGTAATACATGGAGCCTTGGAGAAATCTCTCATGTAATGTGTACAAGGTCGGTGGATCAAAAGGATGGCCGATGTGTGCATTATTCCTTTTACATAACTAAATGATTCAATTAATAAATAATACCAAATATTCCCAATACAGTATTAGATTAGGGATGACTCTGTCCTTGAATACCCTGTATCTATGACAATAGAACTCTTGTATGAAGATGAAAGGAGAAACATTAATTCAGGAAGTCTGATCTCTCTCTTTAAAATGATGTACTCAGTGTCCAAATTGCTTGAATGGTGCTTTTCTCTTCATAAAGTCAATGTGAGTAGATTGATTGAATGTGAATGACAGAATAGAGCTTCAGATTTCAACAACAGAATAAGAGACAAGCTCAAATAAGAGTACATTTTCAGTAGAAGCGTACATGCACAATATACTGGATTATCTACAAAGGACAGTTAAAAGCAAATTAAAATCTCATATTTGCCTTGCTGGATATATTTTAGGAGCACCTGTGCTGATGAGTTTTCTTTATTAGTTGTGCTGTACATTACATTTAACCAAATGCTTTTAGTAACGTGTTGTAGCACTGCCAAATTTACCACTAACATTAATGAAATTATAACAAATGTATGGTTTTGCTTTTAATGACAACATATGTTTTGTAAAAGCAGTATAATTTGAAAGTAAAGTATAATTTAGATATTCTGATAAAACTTTAGTATCCTTACTCAGGATCAATAACAACTTTATAGCTGAATTATTTCATCTGAGATTATTGGGGCATATGCTTAAAGCTTCAAGGTAATATTTTAAAATATAATTCACTAATAATTTACCACTCCAGTACTGTCAAGGATATTAACTGACTTGAAGTAGTTTGTTCTAGAAAAAGAATTGCTCATTGACTCATCCCCTTTCTTTCCCTTTTGGGCAACACCAAGAAAATAGTTTTCACCAAGTGAGGCAAATGCACTTTCTCTAAACGATCTAATCACTCCTGTGCTCTACTTTATCTCACTTTTGTTTTCTCCAAATATTACCTGCAGCGAAAATGGAGGTGATTGTTGTAGGTATTTTAGTCCCGTTCCTATTGTACCTTTCAAGAATTATTGATAGGGCTTGCAGACACAGTGCAGAATCCAGCTCAGAACTCTGGGAAAATGCAGAAATGCCGTCCAAAAGGAAGTATAAGCTCACAGAATTTTCAGTGCCAATGAAGGCAGCTCCACTGTTACTTATTTTAAATCTAAAGCAGTGTACATGCTTCTGCTTTATAGTTACTAAATTACATCTTGTGCATTATCTCTGAGTGGGGCAGTCATATAGCCTTCACTTGCGTGGCTTCCTCTAGCTGCTTCTGCATAATTTTTAGTTAAACTTGCCACTTCCTACTCCCAACTTCCAGCTTCCTAGAGATGCTTCATCTTTTCAACTCTCCAAAGGACGTTGCAAGGTAGATATAAGTATGTGCCATTCTCACTGAACTTGCTAATGCTTCTCTCCCTAGCACAAAGATACTTTTATTCTCCCATCCTAAAGGAAATGCTATGTATTGGTCAACGTTGATGCTTCCTCTTGATGAAACCATGCACAGTAGACTTGTTGTGGTACTTCCTAATAGGAGACTCCTCTGAGCGCATTCTTGATTTCTCTGTCCTTGCTAGTCCGGAACAGAAACCTTCTGGGGCTTTTTGTCTCCCCAGCAGCTCTTCTATTGCTGTTACAATTCTGAAGGAGGCACTCAATGCAATTGTTCAGCTCCTTTAATCTTATTTTTTGTTGTTGTCAGTAAAGTTCCTGCTGGTCCTTTGTTGTGCTTCCAGTTGGTCTAATTCCTCATTCTCAGACTCACATGACTGACTGACGAGATAGAGTGGCAAAACATCTTGACTGCTCTGAAACAGACTATTGGAAACCTGCAGAAACATTATCTCCTCAGTGTTTTTCCGCGCTCTGTTTCATGTCTTTCAGCAGAAGGCATTGTTCCAAAAGCTCTTCCAAATTATCCTTTTTGTAACTTGTTTGTGGTATTGTTTTTTTGTCAGTTTCTTTCTGATTTGGCTATATTCAGGAGGTGCAGTTATATCTAAACATATTACAGATAACCCAGAAACTTCATTCAGCTTCATTCAACATGTTGTCAAACTTAAGACAGTCAGAAGGATTCCGCTTAAAAATTGGGGGATACAGGAAACTTCTTTTGGGTGTTTTTCCCCTCATTTTTTCCACCTGTATCAGCTATCAATCATTTAATCTCCAAATCTTATGCTTTGTCTCTCTTTCAGCTTGTCTAAATTGCTGACCATCACCATCATCTTTTTTTCCCCAGCTTCTGATCATACTTGCCTCTACTTCAAGCTTTTATAAAATAAATTCTTCTGTTAATTCACTTCAAAGAGCTTTTCTTCCATCTGCCTGTTTTATCTACTCCTATGCAACTCTCTCTCTCCTGAAGCCCCAGTTTCTTACATCATGTTCTGTTACTGCACAACTTCCCCTGTGATTTCAATGGTCATCATCATCCTTCCTTTTTTCATTTTGTTTCTCTAAAGCTTCCCACTGAAGTAAATGTACTTTTAATTATTGACTTCAGCACAAAGAATACCAAGCTCCACATGTGTCCCTGCAGGACTGTTACATATGTGATACTGAACTAGTTTGTGCTTTGCTTTGTAAATACTTCTGATCATACAGGCTACTTCTCACCTGAGCTTACTCATGGAAACTCAATATGAAGAAGGTAGATCACTTGATGGCAATGAAAATTTGTAACGATGTAGAGCTTTTTATTTAGGTTTTTTTTTTCCACCATAAAGCATCATCATAGTGCCATTAAATGTTAGTGAGAGCTTGAACTGTACATTGTGAAAGAAATCCAGATGCAAGATTTGTGGTTCAGATATGATACATTAAGTGTACCATATTAAAATAATCCTTCTGAAAGAATACCCTACTAGTACAGATGGAGAAAAATTGTGGAGGAGATCTGTCCTGGGGAACGTGTAAGACAAACTGTGATATTCCATCTTCTGTGTTTTCATGGGAGAGAAGGTGAAGACGGCCTTTTGCATGAAATGTCTGGAAAGAGATAAGTGGGTTCTTCTGCCCGTGAACCTATGTTTCTTTGATGGTGCTAATATAGCACAAAATCATAAGGAAAACTGCATAGGATTTCCTATCTGAAGAGGAAATGTTAGTCACAAGACGAAAAAAACAAAGTCAGCCAAGAAGCAACAAGTCACTAAGAGATGGCATTGATCTTACTGATACAGGCTAAAGGAAAACACTTATCAAGTAAAAATATGGTACTTCTATTCAAGTGATGACAACTGGGTTTAAACACTGTATTAAAATGCTTGAATCGTAAAATACTGCAGTGCCATGGTGTGACATGACTCTGTTTCAATAAAATAGACTGAATCTGGGTTTGTGTCTTAGATAATACATAGCACCTCTGCAGCTTGTTGCAGAATTCAACCCATGTGTACCTGAAAAGTTCTCTTTTCATGGCCTATGGATGTCTTATATGTAGTAGATCACGATGAAACGCTGCGGTAGCCAAAAAAACCACAAGTATCTGCAGCTCAAGAGGGTATCTGTTGACCGATTAAGGGAAAAGAAAATAAAGAAAGTATTAAAATATTTCTGTACATGATGGAACCAGTCATTCATGTGGCAGATACCACATTATTTATTCAATATGTGTTTTGATTGCCTGGTGGGGTTCAGGACTCCTGTGACTGATATTACCTCGGCAACAACTGACTGCTCCATCATAATTCTCCGTTAGAATAAAGCTACAAAGCAAGGAAAAGCCTGGGGTTAATTTGAATAAAAGATAGAGAAAGGCATGTACTGTGAGCTGCATTCTGTGGCACAGTCTTAATGTTGTGGAAAAATGCTAATTTAATCTGTTCAGTAATGTTGGTGAGCTTTCTAATGTCATTCAATACCACTTTATATTAGCATTTCCTCCATCTGAATTCTTTTCATACTTAATTATATATTTTCAGGTTGTTTGGTCAGAGAGGTGACACAACCAGAGAGGGAACACGAATGACTGCAAGATGTACTGTGTGCAGTAAATGTTGATGTCATATAGCCATTTTTTTAAAGATGATAAACAGCAAAACCTGTAGGCAAACTGGATTTTCTATTTGAAATTGTGAGTTGACTCTGCATGAAGCCACAGCATTGTATAGTAATTGTTTTTCTTTTCCTATATTTTCTTTTTTAATATTTCAGTAAATAATGTATCTAGTTACCAATTCCATATTTAATCACTTTCGTAGAGATCAAAATCCCGTGGAATATGAAGCACTCCTTAGCATGTATTTTGTAATTAGCTGTAAAAATTTACATAATGAATTAAAGATTTCATTTATGAATATGATGTTTGTCTGTGTATATAAGCCACAGACCCATGCCCAGTGCCCAGTATTAAGCAGCATTCACCACTCACAGGCCACAGTGACAAGTCAGTGGAAAAAGCCTGTAGTGTCTGAGAAGATGGCATAGTCTGAGGATGACACAATTATTGACCAACTTACATTGACAATTTCTTCAAGTTGTACTAGGGTGGGAAGAAAATACATGATGAGAAGAGTTTTCATTATAGGAAATGATCGTGGTAGTTTCCACTGACTAACAATATTACTCTAAATCTTCCTTTAGAGTCAGTGCTTGTTTACATCTTAGAAGCTTCTGAAGTACGTGGTGATTTTCTAGACACTGCAGTAGGGGAATTGAAAAAAGCCGTCCTGTCATTTGAAAAACCCAGCTGAACATGAAGTCACTGCAGGTGTGACTCCTGCTGTCCTGCAAAGGATGATGTGCCCACTGGGGAGCCATCAGATACAGTCATCACAACAGCTCTACTAGGTAGCAAAGTAGGACTAAAAGTAATGGACAGAGGAGTGAAGAATCCACAGTGGTGGATTTGCTTCTCTGAGCACTGAGACAGCCTGAAACTGGGGCTATGCCCTGCCCTGCCTAAACAGCACAACCAAGGCCTTATTTCTCTCGTTGAGAAGATGGGTGTTCTTCATTAAGGCATGTTTGCTCATCTTAATAAGCTGTGTGAATCTATTAAGTAGGGAGGCTTGACTTGAATTGATTTGCTTTGTTTAAACATGCTCTAGCTTTTGCTCATGTATATAGCTCATAAAAAAGAAACCTGTTTGAGTTTAGCCCAGTATCCCATGGTGATTACTTAGAAGTGCTGTCATAGCCAAGAGCTTTGAGTCTAGGATTTTGTTGGCAGCAGTGCAGCTGCAGTAATTACAATGATATGGAAAACTGAACCACAATTTGAAAACCAAAAGGACTATTGCAACTCTTACAGTTCAGAGATTGCTGAGTAATGTCCATTCAATATATGTAGGTAAAATTTGTGATGCGTTATTATTTTAAATAATTAATGTGGATCAAATCTATTTCAGAAGCCATTCTGTAGCTTAAGCATGCAGGTAGGAGGTTTATTTGGCTGTTTCGTTTAACCAACCATTTAAGAGTCAAGTAGAAGTTTTAGTGAAATTAATTTTGGCTACTTAATACTTACAAAAGCCTTTGAAGGTATTTATTGCCATATGTGCATTAGATTTTATTCATATGGGTTGAGGAACGACCTCTTTTTGTCTCATAAGCAACTTCTCTTGTGAAAAGTATTTCAACAACTTTTTGGACCTGTCAGCAGTATTTTTTTCTTGATCAGAACCTGCAAAGGCAGATTTATGGCTTGGATTTTCAATAGCTCCTGCCAGAGTGAGGCACTGAATCCCCCTGAATGCTGTGTGCCCTGAATGCTGATCCTTCACATTGACTAAAGCTGTCATGTGTAATAATAATGAAAAGCTATGTGTATTTGGCATGCACAACTGTGGCCTTGATTCAGTCAGTGGGGATAAGAAAGTTTTTGACCCGGCTCTGACTGGAAGGCAGTATTGTATTCAGCACCTTCTCTGAGGCTGAATTCAGATTTCTTAGTTGGGATTTCTTTCTATGGAAAAGCGGTTAATTTGCTTAATTCAAATATTTTTATTTGTAAGATATTATTTGCCCCCATTCTAAATAGTTCTTCTTATTCTCCTGGTGACAACTAGAGATTGAAAATACTAGCCTTTCACTGGAAAGTCTACCTGTGAGTGTACCAAGCTTGATTCCATTTCTGCAATTCATACTCTGATCTTACTATAAATACTTGTTTAATATTTGGTTTAGCCAGTGATGACTTTGAGACAGTGATGGCAGTGCAGGAGAAACAGATAGAATTAGAAGGCTGGATCCTTTTGTCGTTGATTGTAATGTACGAACAAAAGAAAAATTATGTGCTCTGGTGATCTGTAATCTTATGAAAGAAGCAGTTGAAAAGCAAAACAAAGTCTGAGAATGCATCTTTTTTTGAAAAAAAAACAAACCCATGGGTTACATTACTGGTATGTTTTTCCTCAACACACAACTTCATATCTGATGTAATCGAAGAATCCAGAAAAATGACATTGCTGAATAAGTTCTGGTAATTAGCTTAAACAGAGACAGATTTATGGAGATGCATGCTATTTTGAGCAACCAGTAATTGTATTAGCTACACCTCACAGACGAACTTTGTCTTCTGTTTAACAGCAGGTTTGCCATCCTGTCTAACCAGGTTGTTTGGTAACCTTGAAGAGACAGTTTTCTGCTTTTGAGAGAATGTTTGAAAGCTGTGGATATGATTTTTATGTATTTGGGCAATCAATCAATTTTATTGCTTGGCTGCCTTCCCAGCTCCTGGTTGCTTTTACTACTTAATTTTGCATCGAACAAGCAAATAAATGTTCTAATCATATATAAAGAGAACTATTTTGATTGTCATGTTTTGAATTCTTAACAACAGCTTAGTGTATTACAGCTATATCCTATCAGCATATTGTGGCAAGTCTTGTGAATTAATTTCAGTAATGAGTATGAGGAAAATGCCACTAAAACGCTGCACTGCAGCTCTGACATATTTTTCATAGCTATTTCCTTGTAGTTTTCATCTAACGAGGATTCATTTTCCTAGAAAACGAGTTTTTCATTCTGTTTCGTAACAGCAGTGTTTCCAAAAAGCACTGGTTTGAATTGCACTGCAGCCTCCCTTGCTCTTCCACAGTTTGGGTGTCTTAAGGAGGTTGCCGATGTCTTTGATACCGGCTGACACAAGGATCAAAAGGTCCTTCTCAGCAGAAGCAGGGTCCTTGGCCCACACAGCAGCCACGCAGGGCAGCGCAGCGGGCACACGTGCCCGAACGGGCAGCGGGCATCTTCAGTACAGGTGCAGAAACTGCCCTGGGGAGAAAACATTCAATAAATAGTATCTGTAACCTCACTAGGCCAGGTGTGGAAAGAGTTATCATCCAGGCATTCCAAACTGAAATTTGCTGCTGAGACATGGGTTTGTTTGCCATTGCAATCCCTGTCACCTCCTCTCCTTTTCAGTTGCTTCATACCTTCTTCATGCTTGATCCCATGCCAAGGTACATTACTTGGAAAAGCTCAGTAAAAATCTGGTCAGCTGCTTCTGAGCTGCGTGAATGGCATTGATGCAAATTGTTGGCTAGAAAATGTTCTCTCCCGATGTTTCATTGGAAGTGGTTGGCTTCAGGTGGGGTGGAGGGAGGTGGCTCCAGTTGGCAGAGTTACAGTTTGGCCTGGAAAAGAAAGAAGAAAAAAAAAATCTCACCCCCCAAATTACATACCTGTTAAATTGCTTGCTTTGCATTAGAAAAATTTCACCGTTAACCTTAATAAATTGTGATAGCCCATAGGCTGCACAAAAGTAAGTAGGCGAGTCAAGGACTTGCCTTAACTCTTTTTATATGTACACCCATTAATTGTATGCATCAATACCTTTTTTCCAAAAAAACCCCTAACTCGAAGACAAAATGGGATAAAAAAAACCCACCCTAACATTAAGGCAATCAAGAATGCATACTTTGTGCAGTGCTGTACAAAATAAAAGAAGTGAGCAGTACATTAAAACCCTTAACTATGAATATACATACCTTTTTAATGACACTCTGAAAATCAGACCTAATGCAACAAAATTTGTGTATGTGCGTACATACATGTATGTATACACACACATAAGGTATTGGAAAAACTGGGGAAAGTGTAAGGGTGGATCAAGGAAATGACTGAACAACTGGAGAAAGTGCCTTAGAGGGAAACTTAGGTGTTACCCAAGTATTTGCCAAGTGTATTTGCTTATGCACAGCTCTACATCAAATTCCAGACCAGAGCCAGCTTGCATCCTGCCAGTTTAGACCCCAGGCAAAAAAATTGTGCTCTGTTTCTGTCTGACCCTGTAGATTTTTCCTGGAATGGCACAGTCCGTTGTCATAAATTTTAAGAGAAAAAATGCAAGAGGTACTAAAACTAAAGGGCTGTTAGCCGCAGTGGGGAGGGAAAAAAAAAAAAAAGAAGCATAGCAAAAGCAATTAAGAACATGTTAGAGAGAGCTGAAAACTAACTAGTTGTAATACGATGTTTCTAATGGTTATAAAGGTGATTGTATGATGTGTGGTCTCCTATGAAGACTGGAACTAGATCTGAAAACTCAGGGGAGCAGGTATTACCTGACCTACGTCCCTCAGTTAAATGCAGAAAAGGTCAAATGAGAAATCAGCTTTAATAACAAGGGTGATAAAATATAAAATAATATAAATAGAATAAAAATTTCTAGAAGAGATGGATTTTTCCTCTCGTCTAGGCTTAGATCAAAATAGACTAGCTTTCTGAAAGAGAGGTTTCTAGTTCTGAAGTATAAATTGAGCTCACTGAGTGTCTGAGAAAACGGTTATGATGCAAATAGGAAAAGA
>NW_009649320.1:1275639-1296350 GCF_000708025.1 Charadrius vociferus | reverse complement strand
AGATAAGCAGATAATCAATTTCATTTTTCAGCATCATAGTAGAAGTAGAGTGACAGGCTCAAAGAATGCAGTCTCCTGTGGGTACCTTTCATTGTATCTGGACACCTGCTTTTACAGGAAACTAACATCACTAGCTACTACTCTCCAAGATACCTCTGACAAATGTAAAACTGGGTAACTCATTTACTTTCTTAGTACTAATAAATTGCACATAGCTGCTAGAAATTATGAGTGAAAAAATCGGGAAATAAAAATGTTTTTATTGTTCTTGTCATACTTGTTTATTCTAATCATTTAGGCAAATATTCAGATTCCAGTATTTCTGATACAGTCAATGAAGAAAGGTCACCTTCCAGAGCTTCCTTTGAAAGAGCCCACTGCCTTCTTCTGACCACCAGGAAACCAAAGTGCCTTTCTGAAGCACTGGATTTGCATGTGTAGGGTTTGGGCTACAGAATTCTCTTTAGAGAACCAAGTGTTTTTTTCTTCTAAATTTCCCTGTCATTCTTCTTATCCTGTACATAACAGTTCACTCTGTCCAGTAAAATATCTGTTAATTTCTGTAGGAACAGAGTTATGCCAACACTGTGTATTGGGAAAGGACTCCAAATGAATTAAAATGGGAGACAGAAAGAATACCCAAATGCTAATACTGTAATACTTTCTACCTACTAATAAGTCAGCTAATTAATGCTTTATATAACTATAAAAAGGACCAAAAGCATTTTGTTTGGTTTTTATCATTAAACTTCTGATCTTAAATATAAGTACTGTGTTCAGACCATTGCATACATGGCTTGCAGTCAATGTATAATTAACTCTAATTTTCAAGCAACTTCTGCTTGTTTCCTGCATGTGTTTCATTAAAATGCTTTCCAACATATCAGAATTTCATTAAGGGGAAACCAGAAAATAAAAAACACAAGGAGTCTACTTGCTGTTCTATTTAAACGTGCCTTGCATTTTCAAATCCATAAGCATTATGCCAGAGTAAGAACATGTTCATCGGTGACAGCACTGATGTCTAAAGAATCCTGTTAAGATGTCAGGATTGGACTCATGAACTTTGAGTGGGGAGGGTCAGAGCAAGCTTCTCTATCCAGACTGCTGGTCACAGGGCCGGTGGGATGGAAATGACCTCTTTAACGTTCCGCTGATTGCTGTGAGATCCCCCAGGTCTGGCAGATCCTGGAGAAGGGATGCAAAGCAAGATGTATGTTTAAATAATAGGACAGAGATTAGGGCCAAAAGAGGGTTATCTGACTACACAAGCTAGCAAGTGGTTGGTGCCGACGTAGCCATCAGCCACGGGGAGATGGATTTCATTTACCCACTGTGGGTGAAGTCAAGCAAGCTTGCACTGAAGATCACTGCAGGAACTATCTGAACATTGGAAAAAAATGTTGCTTTCAGTGGTAGGTGCAAATAAGCAGAAAAACTTTGAATTGCCAATTCACTCTCCCATTATAACTGAGAGTGTGGTAGAGGACACTGGGGTGATAGGACACTAGAAAAAGAAATCACAAGTCAAAGGAGAGACAATGGATCGATGGAAATTGTGATAGGACTTACATGCAGGGCAATGTACTGCAATGACAAAGAAGGAAGTACAAAAATATGTAGAAATATACTATAAGCTTGTGTTAATATGGTTTATCAAACAGGAAGGCAGAAATAAAATGAAATGTTGAAGACGTCAGCAGTCAGGACAGTAAGGTTTATTCTCATGGCTACATAGTTCCAGGACAGGAGTTTGCTGCCAGAAAATCAGCCAGGCCAGAACAGCTACAGATCCACAATGTGCTGGTTGTGGCTGGGACACTGCATTGGGAGCATTTGATTCCTCTGATTAGATGCAAGTCAAAAATAGAGGTGCAGCCCTCCGAGAGCTAGGTACTGTTTACAGGTTGTAACATGACAAAACTTGAAAGAAGTTTTAAAATTATTTATTACCATTAAAAAAAAGCAAAGAAAACAAAGAAATCTCTATTGCACACAAATCCAGACAACCCCCTGCCCACACTCCAAAATCCCAATCTTCTTCGTGCTTATCTTTTCTAATAGTTCCTGACGTCCACTGAAGCATCTTTTGAGAAAAAGTTGTTTAAAACTTTGATAATTTACCTTCTTCCAACTAATTCAAGTCCAATTAACTGTTGCTGTTGTATTCTTCGCATTACTATAGCTTACCCTTTATTGTGAAAGCTGTCTTAATTTTCTTTTGTTTTCTTGGCATGTTTTATCTGTTTGGGTTTGGTTTTGTTGTTTGTTTTTTTTTTATTTGCTGTGATCAGCAACCTTTGCCTCAAAATACTGCCCTTTCTTCTGCCCTCCCATTTTTCTTCCTATATTTCCCCAAAGACCTAGCAAAGAAGAAGGGGTCATGTGTTAAAAA
Source organism: Charadrius vociferus (assembly GCF_000708025.1). Classification (NCBI taxonomy): domain Eukaryota; kingdom Metazoa; phylum Chordata; class Aves; order Charadriiformes; family Charadriidae; genus Charadrius; species Charadrius vociferus. The sequence continues at coordinate 1,293,955 of NW_009649320.1, read as the reverse complement.
GTTGCTGTGATATTTGGTGATGACTTTTTCTATATGCCCTGTACGGAGGACAAAAAGCATTATTTAAATATGAACTTTTCCAAGCCTGTCATAGTTGATTTTTCCCTGGGTTGGTATAATGAGACTTAAAAGAATTTTAACAGCAGATTTTCCAGCATGGCTTAGTTGAACGTCTTGATATTAAATTTTAATCATCTCAAATGAAGCTCTGTGTGGTGCAATGAAATTCAGCAGAAGTATACTGTGCTAATAAGCTGCAAACTGTTAATACTGAGATGCTTTTTGTCTGTCTGGTATCAAAAGGCTTCCCTGAACAATACCATAAAATAAGTTTTCAGCTATAAACTCAAAAATCATCTGTTAAAAATAACTGAAGAAAAGGAGGACATCAGTGGATTCAGTGTTATTAGGATGACTAAAGGTGACAAAGATAAGCCACTGCTGTAGAAGCTTAGGCTTTCATATATCTGGGAAAAAGATAAATGATCCGAAGATGTATTTGGTGGTGTATACCCCAAAGAAATTAGGAAATATCAGTACCAACTTCTGTTGAATTCCTTCTGAAATACAGGGTGCTGTTCTGCTCTGCATGTTCGACAAAGGTGAATGCAAACTGAAATAAAGAAATCTTCCTGAGGTAAACAGAGAGTCTGCTTTATCTTTTTAAGATAGCTTTGAATGAACTTGGCTGGTTGTATCCAAAAATAATTGAATGTGAGAGAGGATGGCCTTACTGCCCATGGATATGTCAATGGGGCAAATAATAAAAGCAGTACAAATATATTTACAGTAAAAGACAATTTGCAAAAACAATGAAGTATAAACTATCCAATAATAGGTTTAGGTTAGAAGTTAGAAAAAGTTTCCCACCAGCTGGAAAAGGGAGGTTATAGATCAGGCTTCCCATATGAGAAAAAAAACGTGTTTCTAAAGTAGAAACTGATAAGTTTATGAAGGGCTGTGATGTGGTGCATGTGGATATACCCACGATTTGTGATGATCTGCCCACTCCATGCTTCCTAACTTTAGCTGCAGATAGGTTGCTTGTATGTAACGTTATACAGTAAAATAACAATCAGTCTTCCAGCTCTTTTGCGTTCTCTTCCACAAACCCACACAAACCCATAAGGATTAGATAACATCTTTTATTGTTTATTACTGCAGTGATTTCTATAGCTTAACCAAGATTTGGGATCTCTTGTGTAAATAGAAAGTGATTAAAGAACTTGCAATAAATAATTTACCACTAATTAAAGTAAGTCAACCATTAAATTAATTTAGAAAATTGCCATTGTATTTTCACTCTTAAGAGTTCCTAATAATTATTTGTCACAGATCAATTTTTGCATTTCAATAGCAAAAGAATGAATTACAAATGTATATAATTATTTTGCTGTACTTTACCCTTCTTGATAAACTCTGGCAATTTTGCTTGCAAAACTGTTTGAAACCTTGGGTTCAAGCAGCTCTAAAACACTCAAATAGCACTGTATACTTTCCCCCAGCTAATGCTACATTTTAATGGATCGAGGACAGAGACTGCTGGAATAAATGTGATAAGTGGCCAGGAAATAGCTCATAGGTTACAGAAATGTCTATTGCATGGTCTGATGATTTTTTAATGCCTTTTCAAAATTCATAATGTGATGGGGTTTTTTTCCCACTGTATGCTTTCCAGGTAGATTGGGTAGTGTGATATGAACTCTGAAAAATTTGAAAATTTTCAGTTCCAAGCTTTTTTGTGAATCTGATAGTCTTAGCTTTTTGTTATCATCATGGATGAAGTATTCATACCTGTTTGGTCGTCCCTGTACACATTGGTATGCTATCCACATTGCCTTGCAGAAATTCAGAGCTGTGAACATAACTGAAAGACGAAGCATTTGCCACACCAATGTGTCATTATTTGCCTACTTTGATGTTCTCACACATGATAGTTCGTCATTTTACTTCAAAGGGATCCCACTAAACTGTAACTGCAGTAAGGGCCTATGGGAATCTCTGTTTATAGGAAAAATCACACCTTTTTCTATGGCTCTTCTAATCCTGTGATGTTTTAAATGTATAAGCCGTGTTGCATGATAATCTTTCCTGACTCACCTGCGTACTTAGATTGGGATTTTTCATGAATAGTGGCTTTTCTAGAATTGTGTTTTACAAGGCTCTGCAGCCTGTGTTTTTCTTTCTGAGTGTTTGAAAGGAGTGAGATCTGCTCAAAATGTGAAAGTGATAAGTATTGGTCACTTGGAAAATATTAGAGCTTTTCTTGCTGTTTCTCGAAAAATTTGAGGGATGTTGAGAAAAGTACATTTTTAAAACATTTTTCTAGTTGATTTGTATCCTAAGAAAATTAAGTTGGAATATCTGTGTATGATCCAGTGTAGTTTTAAGGTTCCAGTAAACCAGACATGGTATTTGACCTGCATTTGATTTTGGCGCTACATTAGTAGAACTCGGTATTAACCCATTGGATTTTCATTCCAGATGAAAGTTTGCATCTTCCATCTTGCTCATGTTTTTGCAGAGCACTTCAGCTTTTGAGATTTTTTACCTATGGTATGTTATAGAATTAATACCACTTGTATTTCTTTCTTTTTTTTTTTTTTATTACAGAGAGTATCTCTCAACATTCTTGGATTCCAAGTCTGACTGTTATTAATAGGTGGCTTTATCACAAACTGACCACAGTGTAACAGAAGGAGTCCTCTGAGAGAGCACAGATATGTTCTTTAAATTGTAGAAGTACCAGCTCTAAGTTTCTCTCTTGTGGCAGTTATCAGTTTTGTCACTTCACCACTTCCCTTCTAGTAGTTAAACCAAGATCTTATAGTTTAAAGTAACAGATTAGATGTTTCTGCCAGGAATTAATGCACAACACACATTCTTCTCAAGGTCTGTATTTCCAGCCACTAGAAGGATTGCTCTCACTGTCTGTAAATACCAAACACATCCTCTTCCCCCTTCTCTCATTGAAAAGCTCCACAAGACAGAATTGATTTGGAAGGACGGATGTGTAATTTATGCCCTCCCTTACCATAAGCAAAGCCAGATTTTAAAGAGGGACTGAAAGAATAGAAGATTGCAACTGCAGTGGAGGGAAATAGAGAAGTGACAGAGAAAAGGAAAGATGTTGCCTTGGATTTCTGCTTCAGGCTAAGCTGTCCTGCCAGGTGTTACACAACATACACCATGACCCTACTCCCAGGAAAAAAAGGAGCAGTACAATCTGGTGTTTTCTAAGAGTGGATTCACTTCAGCCGCAAAACGTAGTAGTCAGGAAGCCAAGGGCCAAGGGGAATAAGAAACTGGTTTCGTTGTGGGCAAACTAACCATGTCAATTTAGAGGAGCGTGGAATGGCTCCCTGCTCCAGGCACGGAGTACAAATGTGTCTTCCTCAGTTTCATGGGTGAAACATAACCTGTAACTTTTAAAATGTTGTGAATGGTCACTCAGATACCTTGGTTGCACACTTTTTGCCCTTTAATGGTTGCTGCTCACTCCAGCTGAGGTAAAAAAATGATTTGCTGGATACTGTAGCCACCATTACCAGTGATAAAATAGGTGTCAGCATTGATAATTCTGAAAAAAAAATATCATTTTTTTTTAAATCTTTGCTGATGTACTAGTTGCATACACAGTTTTTTGAGAGAGTTTTGAAAACAAGCCTACATTAAAGTGGTATAAAATCATAGCTGTGAGTCACAGTTTATGCAGAGACAATGTAACTTCTGCTTATGTTAAGAAAATCTATCTTAAAAGAGCAATGATCAAAAACGGGTTGATTAGAGCTAAAGAATGTAGCAATTTGGAACAATGCAAGTCAAGCATCTTGAAGGGTTTGTTTTCTGTTCGAAATTTAAATCTCCTGAAAAGCATTGCCAAGCTGTAACAAGTCCTTTATTCCACAAAAACAAAATGATGTGGAAAGTGAATATCGCCCTCTGGCAAAATTACATTCCAGGTTGCCCAAATGTCTTAAATTGTTCTCTGTTCTCTCTGGCTCGGGCTTCACTTTCTTCCTCATTGACTTAGCTGAGGCAATGGCAAAGAAAACAAGAATGCAGTTGTTTCCAGAACAGGGACAGGAAATATTCATGATCAGTTTACCTTTTTCTTCATTACTTTCCTAACAGTTTAATAGAGAACGGGTGTTAGTGGGCCTGAAGTCTTTCTGCTTCACCTCGTTCTTTTTGGGAAGATAATTTTAAAACAGGTTGAATACTGTGGGAGGTCATCCACACAGACTGTTTGGATGTGTGTCAGATAGCTGTGCCTATCAAAAGGGAGGAAATTATAACTTTCTCACTGTGAAGTCCAGAAACTTTGAAATTTGTTATTAGACATATACTGAACCATTTGAGTAGAAACAGGTGAAACTCTGCCTAGATAATATCGGGTGAATTTCTGCTTAGGAAATACCAATAAACTTGCAGTATATAAATCTAAATATTTATCCAAGGAGACACATTAGGGAGCAAAGAAATTCTCCAGTGGTGTCATGAACAACTCTCTACCCCCTTGGTTATCACGCAAGATAACCATGGTTGTCCTTCTTTCTCATCAGAGGACAGGAAGATGCAGCTGCAGCCACGCAGGTTTTCCACATCTCAAGATAACTATCCCTGTGGAGAAGCAGCATCATCCTTGTTTCTTGCTTGCTTCCCACAGCTAGTAGCCAATCAAGCTGTGCCATAACTCATCAAGAAATTATAGGTTCGACTCAGGAATGAATAACTGTAGGGTCAGGCCCTGTGTCACACAGGAGGTCAGAAAGATGGGCTATACTGGTGCTGAGCTGTGCAACACCCAGCGTGGGGCGAGGCTCCCTCTTTTTGCCTGGAGCCCTACGGCACAAGTGTCGACGTACTTCAGTCATTCCTGTGTTTTCTTTCCACCTCACTGTCTGCAGGCTTCATCCTTGTTGAGCTCTTTAGAAAGATTTTGGGGTAATTTCTGCCTAAAATATAATCATCCCTCTTTAATTCAGGTCAAGACCTGCATCGTTTCCAGGCCCGCTGGAGAGGGGATGATGCCTCCCAGCTCTTATATGCAGCAGCGCCTTGTGCCACTGTGCTGTGCCTGCAGCCTGCAGAGAGCTGCTGCCGGCAGCTGGGAAAGGGGTATATTTCTCAGGAAAGCAGAATCTGATGGTTTGCTGTAAGCAAAACCCTCCTGAAAGAAGATTTCTTCTGGAGAGCATGGAGATTGGGAGGAAAGGATAAGGGAAGATGAGGGGAGTGAGGTGAATGTGTATGAAGGATGACTGGACTGGGATTAGTTCCTCCTTTGATGATTTTAGAGGCTGGGCAAAGGAAAAATCCTTAGTTTTCTGCACCCATTAAAGCTGTCAGGACAAGTAATATGCAGAAGTCGAGTATAGGGTGGAGGGGGTCCCTTGGGAGAGCACCCTAATGTTTCTGAGCAGCTAATATTTGGATTCAAAGGGTATTTCTAATCCAAACATCATTTGTATATTAAAGCTGTTTCAGAGCCGAAGTGGCATCTGGACATTTGCCTCTTTACATCCACTAGCTACCACCACCATTATAGTGCAGATGGCAGTATGTCTGCCTTGGGGTATAACTTATAATAGGCAGTGAAGGTTTGCAGTTGCCAGAAATTGAATTATCAACAGCTAAGGGTCTGAAAAAGTGGGAAAATTAAATAGAGATAAATCACAGAGCATTGATGGCTGCCATCCAAGAAGTCTGAAAGAACCAAACAACAAAGCAGCCAAGCTGCTAACCCGAATATATAATTTACCCTTAAATTAGCACTCTACCTGCCCATTAAAAATGTGTTGTTCCAGAGCTTTATACACAGCTAACCAAATTTACTTCTGTCCCAAAAATAGTGGCGGAGGAGATCTGTGTCACTTTCATGAAGTAACTGGAGGAAGCACACGGCCGCTGTGCCGGCACAGGGCGCCAGAGCTGGGTGGTCGCTCCGAGTCCGGCTGCAGCCCTGGTCCCCGCTGTCCCCAAGCGGAGCTGACGTATTTTCCCAGGCGGGCACCGGCTCATCTGCGCTGCCCTTTCCCGGATGAGGAAGGGGAGGCGGGAAGGGGACCCACTACCCTGCCCAGCGCCAGGTTGGGTTGTACAATGCTCGCCGTGGCATCCGAGGCTGGATTCAGCCCTCTGCAGGTGCAAGTTGAGCTGAGCCCTAAACATAGACTTAAGGAGGCACTATGGTGGGTGAGAGTCTGCTAAAAACAGGCAGTGTGGTTTTTATGTGTTGCGGCATGCTGCACCAAAATTTTGCATCACAGCCTTTTGATCTTGCAGCACTGCTAATCTGAGGCTCTGCAGCAATTCAAAACATATTCAAAAGGTAGCATTCAGATCCAGACCTGCTGTTAAAGTTAGTCTGCTAGAATACCATGCTTGATTGCATAAAAGTTGTTATCTGATTTCTTTCCCAATATGTGAGGGGTTATCTTCCCCAAAAATGCTAGTTTGGCATAAGCAGAAATCAGAAGTCTTCATGAGTCTTTAGATCCATGCCAGTTGTAGTTCTCTACCCCCCGTCTTCATAGTGTCAGGATCACAGCTATCACCATATTAGAAATCTATGGTGAGGAGAGTTTCTAACTTCTTCATTAACCAAACACCGATAACACATCAGAAACCATACGAAGAATAATGTCATACATTAATTCTCTGCAGAGGATGCAAAATTGAAAAGAGGTCTTGTCTTTCTGAGTTTATGTTTCTTAAGTAAGAAAATGGAAAAAAAATCCAGTTTACCTATATTTGAGTTACACTTGGGTATAAGCAGACTAACGAGAATCTGTTTTCTCTCTCCCCCCTCTCAAAGGCTTGTCCTTGAAGGGTGTGCACCAAAGGAAAAACCACTGCTGTGACTATTGCCTCCGAAAAGATAGACCCTTCAATCTGCTGGTTTCCTCTCTGCTAACTAGGGAGCAGATGTACACAGAAATAGATTCATACGCTTGTTATGCATTTAACAATGCTATACATCCCTGCTGAGCAATCCAGCAAGCTCGGCTGCCATCATGGTAGTACGACTGATGCATTGCTCCATACCTTGCAGCCCTTCTGCAGGTGAGAAATTCAGACCTGGAGGGGTATCTCACCAATACTCTTTTAAAATGAGTTTAGCTGATGAAAGTGCCTCCAGAAAGTCAAAGATTGAATGAAAATGGAAAGACTTAGCTCTACAGGTAGTCCTTTCCCTAGAACTGGTGTAAAGGGCAGTGGCAAAGACTGTCATACACAAGCCATATTTTTGAACAGGAGAAAGACTTAAGTATCCATTCTTGTTCACCTGTTATATTCCCCAAGCTGTACCTTTAGAAAAACTATTTTATTTTGTTTTTCCTGAAAAAAACGAGTTTTATGCAGTTAAAAGTATCTGTTTCTTTCCTAAACAGTCCCCAAATGAGAGTGTACCCTTTCCAGCCAGACATAGCCTTCCCAGGAATATTTCTTCTCATGAGAGGGAGAATTTCCACAGACTGTCTGATGAAAACAGTTATCAGCATGAGTTGAGACTGGAAAATACACAGGATGCACGTTCCTAAGAGTAGAGATTACTCAGATGTCCCAAAGTCGGTCTGCCTTCAAGAAGAATGAAAATATCAGAAACACGGAATATTGAGATGGAGGAGAAGAATCCTGTGGCTCCTTGCTCCATGACTCTGGCTTACATTGCCTGAAATTCCAGGTCAGCATTAGCAGGGAACTGCTATAAAAGATAATTGCTTTAAAGCCCCGTGCTAAATACGGACACTACATTAGAGTGATCATGTTGAAAGTTCTGGAGGACCAGCAAGGGAGGTGAGATGAGAAGAAGAATAGCAAAGTAACAAAACAGGATTGCAGGGGGCCGGGGGGGGAGGGGGGGAGGGGGAGAGGGGGAGAGATCTAGAGGTTCCTAAAGATGAATTGATGTCAAAAGAAAAAAAAAAAAAAGCCTTTCTTATATGAATACATCCCTGAAAATAAGAAATATCTATTTGTATAGAAGTAAAAAAAGAAAGGAGGTGGAGTCCAGCATACAGGGCAGCCTCTGAAGCAGCAATCAAGAGACTCTGGTTCTATTCCTGGCATTTTATTCTTCTGCACTTCTTTCTCCTATCACTGTGCTAGCTAGTAAGATCTCTGCAGCAGGTTAGCAGCTGTGAGGGCTGTGTGATTTATAGAACAGCAGCAAAACTGCCAGTTCTTACCTGGGATGCATAACTATAGTGTCGTTATTTTAGAAATTATAATGTCTTGCAGTTTGCTTAAGCTCGGTGTCAGTTATGTGCATGTACGTACATAGCGACACCAAACCCAACCGCCACAATTATCTTTACCTCCTTTGACTCTCAGGATGTGTTCATCAATTAGAGTGTGCAATGCTATCTCAATTTTTGTGTTGAGGAGTCACAGTTATTTCAGAGGCATTCACAATACGAAAAGAATTTAAACACTCCCTGCAAGACTCCTTATCTTTTTCCAGCATGAATTTTCTTTGTGTTACCCAGCTATCTGTGAGCCTTTGGCAAGATCCTCCTGGAAGTTCTTACTCTCTTTTTTTTTTTTTTTTTTCTGATCTTGAGTATGGCGAATAACATTGAGTCATCTGCACGCATCCCTGGTTCTCTGATTTTTCGTTCATTCTCTGTTTGTTCATTATTAGTTGAAACTGAACATTGGGATTCAAATCACCTAATTTTTGAGGTTCATAATGCAGAGACTGAAATCTGAGTAAGTGTCCCCAAGCTCCCTTTGCAGTCTGCGGCAAGGAATAAACAGTTGTAGGACATGATTCATCTCATCTTAAACTAGATTTGTGAAACAGGTCAGATGAATCATATCTTAGAAGCCCTCTACAGACCTAAGCTTGCTTAAGCATGAAAGAGAAACAGCCTAGTGTCATATCTGGAGAAAAGGAAAAAGTGAGCCTATGCATCCTGATTCTTGGAGGAGTGAGAAAGGATAACAGCATTGCTACCCAAGGTTATTTATGTTCCCTTACCCTAACCCAGATAACACCCCAGGTGTAGGTTGGCATGAGCCAGGGCAAGCAGTTACACCAGCAGACCTTTGTGGAAGGAGCAAAGAGGGGCAGGGGTGCAGGGGGAGAGCAGCCACCCCACCGTGTGATCAGCAACCAGGTTGGCTGTGACTGACCTGGCCCTAAAGCTGCGTGACTGGTGGAAGGGGCAGCCCTTGCCTCTTGCATCTCCTCCATCCCACCTGCCTGCTCCTCCTGCCCGCCCCCCCGCCCCAGCTCTGCTGCCTCTGCTGCCACAGGGGAGGAGTGACTCACTGATCCGTGTGAAGGCTATCTCTGAAAAAAAAGAAAAAAAGGGAGAAAAAAAGAGTTGATTGAAGCTGAATCTGAGAGCTGCTCAAGCTTGCCTCATGGATGCTAGTACTGACATGGGAGGAAAAGCATAAAACTTCTGGGGAAAAGGAAGGTACTGTTTGCAGAAATATGTGTTATGGATAGCTCTCATGTCTAGAGCAAAAGATGTTGTATTCTGGACAACTCAAAGTTATGCTTGCCTGGAGCTTGGAAAGATTATACCATCCTTCTTTGTTTTATTTCCTTTGACTCTGCAAAGTTTTTGTCCTTGAAGTACCACAAAGCAGAGACACTATCAGCCTCTCTGTGTTACCTCAGAGGGTGTGGAGCAGAATATTTGCTGAGGTGTTTTCATGGTAATACCAAATCTTATTACAAACATACTTCTTCACACTGGAGGTTTTTATTTTGGTGGTTTTGAAATGGTAAGCAGCTATAGTCAGAAGACATATGCTCTTTTCAGGAAATGTAGCCAATGGGAGAGTTGTTTTGCCCTCACAAAATGATTCCTTGGTATTAAAGTCTGGCCATGAATTGAAAGTTGATTTCATGTATGAAATATCTAGACAGTGTACTGACAAATTGTCTGACTAGAAAGGATTTTTTTTCAGATCTCCAAGTATATATTTGATACTGGCTTATGCAAAGAAGCTCCCGCGTGGCAGACTGGGACATTCTGAGTTTTGACTGAAACCTTTGATACTTGCCATAAACTAGCACAAGAGGTCTTAATCTATTTTTAAAAATCAGTAATAGCAGGTATAATTTAAAAGACTGAAGGTTACAAGCCAGTTCACATCTCTTGACAATTACATCCATGAAAGGACGGGAGATGCCAGACCCGCATCAAGGACAACCACGTGCCCAGCTCAGTTCTGGGCCACTGTGGGAGCTGGAGTATCATCAGCACTGAGCTATTTCAGTCCAAAAGCAGGCTAATTGGATTTGGAAGTTCATTACTGTAGAAACTAAAACAAAAAGTCTGTTCTACAGATATTGTGGCTCTAGGGGTGCCTGTAATTAAGGAAGCCCTGTTTTAGCAAACCCCTGACTTTCTGAACAGCCTCTTCTTCATTGAAGTTCATGTTGAATCTCTCTCGAAAATGAATACACCAGGAGTGCGAGGGCTTCTTTTTTTTTTATTTTATAAGGTGAAGAAATTAGATTTTCACATTAAAAAATAAATAAATTGCTGAGGGAAGCAAGATTAGGGGTGTAAAGATACGAGCAAGGTAGCTAATTTGAAACTAAATTGAATTTGGTAGGGTTTGGCTAGCTTGGAGAAAATGTTTTGAATAAATAAATTATGCTTGCTTGTGAACAGTGAGCTGTTCATATAGAAAAAAAATTCTGCAAGTCAAGTGGGGAATGGCTCAAGAGAAGTGCTGGTACATGTTTTAGTCAGGGTACATATCTAATAAAATATTCTGAAGGAGAAAGCTGCCAGCAAAAGAGAGCTACGCCTTTTTTTGTTTCCTCGGTGGTACTCTTTCATATGTATGTATGTGTCCTGATCATCAAATTATACAAGTGATTTTTTATCTTACCTTTTAAGCTATGCAACCCAAAATGCATTGGGAATGTGCAAGTCCAGAGCTGAGAAAACAGAAACAAATGATAGCTCCATATACTTTACAGAACTATACCAGTTTAAATCAGTTGAGGACTCAGCATCTTTTCTAGGAAGACTCATGCTCCTAGCTTGTGCTCTGAAGTACATTTTAGTTTTTTTTCATCTTGTAATAGCCTTGCTGACTTTTCCTTAATAGCTTGACTCTGTATTACTTCCAAAAAGCTGTTTGCTTGAGTTTCATTCCTGATGGAAAGTGTCAATATGAAGACACTGTAATGTGTGTGTCACATATGTGCCATATATTTTGAGGTTTAAAATGAGATATAAGTCACAGTGTAGAGAAAAGCCACTCTAAGGAGTAAATGTCACCCAAGAAGAAAAAGAAACATATCTGCAATTCACAAAATATAGTGATGAAATTTAATATAAAAATCTGTTCACCAGGGAGCAAGAAGAAAATACATCTGAAAGTATAGATAATAGGAATGAGGGTATTCTAAGCCATTTTCTCTTCTGTCCATAAATGATGAATCTTCAGTTTCTTACTGTGAGCTCTTCTGTCCCCATGAGGCAGAGGGATTTTATGTGGGTTTGTCCTCTTCTTTCTGGTCCTTGTGGAGCAAAGAAAACATACTTAGCTGTGAACAGGATCAAGGCTGCCTTTCTCAATCCTCAAAAAAAGATATGAGAAGCATTTCCACAGGAATGCTTTGTGGTTGTTTTTTTTTGCCAGATATCAGCCCTGGTGTGGCCATGTCATTTTACCACCATTTCTCCACAGGGCTCTAAAAGGGCCTATGCAACTGCCAAAATCATATTTCTTTTCAACCTATGTGAAGGCACACCAGTAGATACTAGAAAAGATGACAGCAAGTGTTCCCAAAACAGTTGTTCAGTGGGGTAAAAACAAAGTCTGCCCACAGCAACAAGGGAAGATATCAGAGGACATTGTCTCTGCAGTCAGAAACCTGGGTGAGGAGCACCTGAACTCAGGAGGAGGAGGAGGGAGGTAGCACCTAATTTCCAGCAAGCATATAAGGAAATGTTTTATGTAACTATTACTCTATTTGTTACTGTAAAAAAATAAAGCCTCCCCAGTCAGTAATCTGGAGGAAATTTTACCCATGGTAAACTGAGATAATCTTTCTCACCTTGATCCCACAGCTCTTGTCCTGCTGCCACCATCTCCTAAGGTTACTCTTCTGACAAGTTGATGGCAGCTTATTTCTTTTTAAGTCCTGTGAACAGAAAATATCAAAGCAAACAGCAAAGCACTACCTGCGTGTCTGGAAAACCCAGAGCATGCTATGACTGTTGGAATTGTGCTAAAATGGTAGCATATTTCAGTAACATCGTACCTGGTGGTACAATTAGCAGAGTCATGCATGGGCATTTCTGTTGCTTTACATGGACCACCTCCTTTTTATGTTGCTGTTACGTCCCATTGCTCTGGCAACTTGACCTGTGAAGCTGTTCAGGTGTCTGTCCTGTGATGAGCTGGTATTTTGTCAGTAATGGGAGCTACTGGTAGTGGTGGAACTGAAACACTGTTCTTACCCTGGAATTTTGCTTATTTCGATTAACCAGTACACAAGACCTACTGGTGTGTTAGTTGAATTTAACAAGTTAAAGGATCACTGGGCTAGGCCATACTCTTCTCTTGTGGAAGTTGAAAGTATCTAAGCCAGACTGCCGATTTTCCGAGAGCAAATTTCTTTTTCATTTTACTCCTCTATCTCTGAGAGAGAAAGCATCTCTCAGAAAGCTGAAGTCTCTTTTGCCTGTTCCTCTTAGTACAATAGGTTAAAGCTACATGGTTAAGAAATGGCACCATGAAATGCCTTTCTTTACAACAGCTCTTTGGGCAGACAATGTTCAAACCATCCTGAGGAAGAAAAAAAAAAAAAAAAGCATGGATTACTAATATTTGCCTAATGTGAATTTCTGTTTATGTCACAAACATCAATGCAGAGCTCTTTTTTCACTGAATAGGCAGGAGGATGACACACAGAGGCTGTTCACAAAGGCTGACATTAGGCACAGGAAGCTAATCTCCTTAGACTGCCTTTAAAGTTAGTGGCACTAGAATGGATGACTCAGAGAAGGAGCAGCTGAATTTAGGTGCTCTCACTTGCCTGCTGGAAGGCTGTAGACAAACTAGTCTAACTGAAGTTGTGAGTGTATCTGTTAATGACCGTATCGAACCGTATGTCTTTAAATATGCTCACTATTTTGATCCATGGCAGTGCACTCACACACTTTGGCAGGTGGATGTGTTCCATCTGTCTTTTTATTCAATGGCATATCACAAGCATCAGTTTGAACGGTAAATCTGTGCTAGAGTTAGCCATGGTTTATTATTTCTATTAATAGTCTATGAAAGATCAGTGATGTGAAAAAGTACCACAAAATTATTCAGACTAATATAGGAGAGAGGAGAAGACCAGGGGGGAACTTGTAAGAAGCACAACAGGCATCAGCTAATGTTTTGGTCCAGTCACATACATAAAATAATTTGAAGGATTAGGAGCCAAAGTTCTGCAAATTGTCACCATAACCACAGCTGGAATTAAGGGTCAACCAGTACCATAGGTATGATTGCACATACTGGGATTTTCTGTGCATTAGTCAATACAATATTTAATTCCTGTGAATCTTGGCTGCTCATGTAGAATGGGGTAGATCCTGGACTGCTTGTGGTGTAGAAGCCAGAGAAGTCATCAAGTGCACAAGGGCAGGAACACGGCATAAATAGGAGACGCTGTGCTTGCTGCATTTATGATGACTGTCTCATTGTACAGCTCAATATACAATTGGCTGGTACACGCCTTTTTTGGTTTTGGTTTTGTGTTTGTTTTTGTTTTCCTAGAAGTTCTTTTAAAGTAAGCATCTTACAGTCCCGAATAGCATGCAATATTCTGTCATCATGCGTATCTTAGAAAAACCTACATCCCAGCCCTTTTGTTAGTTCCAGACAATGTAGGAAAATTCTATTAACAGGAGTCACATGCTGTCAACGAGGGCTTGTGTTCTTCCACACTTAACCAGTTGGTAGACTGATAAACCCCAGGTTTGTGTGAGGAGCCTAGAACCATGTTTGCATTTTCCATCACAGTGTTGGCATGTAGCGGCCACAGTTTTGAGCTCAGCTAGTCAGAATTTCCAGAAGTTCATTCCCCTCCCTTAGCAGCCCTGTTTGGACTGAGAATGACTTTTGTTTTGGCTGGAAGATGTGTAAGCAGATGAGCAGAGATTTCCAAGAAAGATGAGTTGATTCTGGGACATCTTTCTTTGCAGAGAGGACCACAGGAGAAGGGAGATACCAAGCTTGTCTCTGAAGGCTGGACCAGCCAAAGCCACTGTTTGTTATTGTCAGCAAGGGCAGTGCAGTGACAAAAGGGAAGGAGGCTCCAGTCAGTACTTTATGGCTCCTCATCCCCACAGTTCATGCTTTTTCTCTCCTGGGATTTGCTCCACTTCATTTCCACCTGCCACCTTGCTGACAGAACTTCTCTAGCTCTGCAACATAGCCTCTATCAGATGGTAGATACTTGCCTCATTAAGAGCACCTTCTGATAAAAAAAACCTCCATTGCACTGTCCAGGTCCTTAGAAGCATACTCAGTTCTTTGATGAGCAGGACAACATTTCTTCTTGCTGCTGTGCGGATGCCAAAGTGTAACAGACAGTGTAGCAGAACACCAGACGATAGGCCAAATTCCTCAGTGTCCCCTGCGGAGATACAGTAGCCAGAGAACAATGCACCTGTGTGGAGCTTTTGCAGCATGTTTTTGAGCATGAATATGTGACTAATGAGCACCATTTTTTTATTATCTTGTCTAGGAACCATTATTTGTGCCTTGCTTAAGAAGTAACTCTTCCTGCTGGTATCTTCAGATACTGGATAGATGGGTGGCAAATGCAAACAGGCAAAGCAATCCTTTCTGTAATCCCCTTTCCACCATGAGCTATGAGTTCTCAGCTCCCTGCCAGAGTTGCAGCTTTCCCTAGTATGGATCCCCTGCTTGTGTTTCTAACACAATAAAGGAAAGTGAAAGCATGATGGAAAACTGCTTTGGCATGAGTAATAAAAGAAAGTTGACTCTGACTTATGATTTCTGCTGAAGTGGAGCTATAGCTGTACATAATAATTCCAAGATGATGTTAGAATTGAATGCAGAAAAAGTGGTAGTTGGTAGGTGGCCTCCATCTCATCTTAATCTGATTTAAATCAAACCTAAGTGATATAGTATTTGGAAGAGCCCAAACATTGCATTTTCCTGTGTTCAGCTGATTAGTGAGTATCTCAAAAGTTACAGTCCCTGGTCATTCACTGCAATATCTGCCCATTCTTTTTGCTTCTGAATTTTCCTTCCATAGTAGACCGAAATTCCCATTTCGTGCTTTTTATGCCTCTGTGATACAGACACAGAAGAAATGTGCAACCAGAGTTAACTGAGGTGGCCTGAAAAGCAAAGGAGGGGAACTCTAGCTGTTAAAAAGAAAAGTGTGCTAGTGTGAAGAAGGAGACGGACAGAAATGGCGAAGTTGACCTGAAGGTGGAAACTCAGGGGAGTGTGAGCACCCAGGGGCTGTGTCAGGCTCTCCTAATGCTCAAGTTCCTGTGGGCTCCCGTGGGGCTCATGGTGTCAGAAAGTTCTCCAGGAGCCACCGAGTGCCTGTCCTTCAGGACTTCTGACTGCAGTTACCACAACCAAGCAAGCAGAAGGTGCGCAGTGCAGGCACAGGCACTGAACTGCACAGGTGCTCAGTGTGTGTCGTGTGCGGTCAGCCAGTGTAGCTTTGTGGCATTCGTGTGTCCTGATTGAGCAGCAGCCTTAAAAAACATCATACTGACTTCTCGTGAAGATGCACCAGGCAGATACATGTTTGAAAGAAAGCAATTAGGCAAAGCAGCAATTGTAGCACCATCATATACATATCTATTCATATGTGAATAATGGCATCAGTAACTCTAGCTGTCTTTTGGGAAATTATGCTCCTTTTATATTTTATTAGCTAATAACTTTCTGACAACTGAGTCATCAAATTACAATAAAATAATAGTGAAATATTTTTAACAGTGAATATTTTAGCCAGTGTCTGACAGTTATGTACTCACTCGCTTTCATTGGAAAGATTATTTAGGTAAGAACAAGGAACATATCTACTGAAGAAAGAAATACAGGCATGTCTGTCATTCTGGAAGAACCTAAAAGCAAGGGGAAGTATAGGAGAAGGAGAGATAAAATGGGATAGACTTAAAAAATAGAGTATTTCAGTACCGTTAGCTGCAAATATTGTATATGTAAATTCTATTCCCCCTTTTTGTTCTTAATGGCATACAGCAAATCAAAGGATCCAGTTAGTTTTGAAAACATATTAAACTCAAAAGCATAATGACTACTATTGTCAGTTATTAGGTGCTTGAATAATTTGAAGTCTAGTGGCAGACAAAGCAAAAAGGTAAGAAGAAACATATCTAAATACTAATTTTGGCATATGCTTCAGTGTGCTTGTTGTTATCGCACATGTTTATTCTTTTTGCTCATACCTATCCCATACAGAAAACCTTTCGCCATCATTGTTTCTGAAAAGTGATTCAAGTCACATTGCTAGTTCAAGTTCAGATTTGGTCACTTGCTTACATTATTAAACACTGGTCTTTATTAATTAAGATATTTTAAAACATGGTTTCCTTAGTATATTTGTGCATGCTTTGAAATATTCTAAAAACTAACCATTGTCCTTAGCTTCTAGATGTGTAATTCTTCAGTACACTACTAAAAAATTAAATACTCAGACCATGGGACAAAGAAGAAACTGGGTTCAGGGCCCTGCTGCTGAGTCAGCACATGACTTGGAGCCTTGTTTTGGCACTCGAGTAGAATGGCACCTCAGTTGGTGCAGTGCTCGTGCCAGGGAGGTCACCTCCCTGGCAAAGAGTCGCCATGCACAAAAAAGCATGAACAAGGACTTTGGCCATTAATGTTTCTGCCCCGTGAGCAAAAAGAAGTTTGGGGTTTGATTTTTTTGTTTGTTTTCTTTTCCAAAGCATGTTCTGATCTTTTGATGGCAAGTGCTTTACAAATACCGAATGTGATGACATGCTTCCCAAGTAAGCAAGTAAATAAGCTTAGTAATGATAGCTTTGGCCTAGTGTGCCATTACTCTGGGCACTGTACAGTCATAATGAAGGACAGCAGTTGCTCTGCAAAACTACAAAATTAAGGGAGAGGAGGTCAGAGGGACACAGCAAAAAGTTAGTTCCCAGGAAGGATGGGATTGTAGCGGTCAGCCTGAAAAGCACTCGCCTTGGCACACTGGTTATCTAACCACCATTGTCATTGACAATGCAGAGAAGGACAATTTCGAGGTCAGATGAGGGGAGAGATTAAAATTTAGCTCAGTGAATGCTCTCAGGAGCCTTTCCTTGCACATACAGTGTCATTAGCAAAATCCAGGAGAGTCAATAATGTTGCCACAGTCCGTACAGGTGGTGAAGTGGTTGGACCTTGCACTATGCCACTAAATATTGCAGCTAATGAAAGTCCAATGCCTTCTGTACCAAGACGAATATTTTGTATGGAAAGGGACTCCTTCATTGGCAGTGTGAGTGGCCGCCTCCTAAGAAGCTGATCATGCTTTCCCTAATCTCTTTCCTTGAAGAGCTGCTTGGAGACGTAGAGTAACTGCGGAGTTTCACCTAGGTCTTTACTCCATTCATTGTTGCACTAGTTACTAATAACTTAGTACAACCAGGTTTTGTGCATCTGAGCAAATACAGTGCTGTTCACGTGGTTTTATATAGCTACTAGGCCACAAGAGGAATAACCTGAACAACCCTCTGCTTTTATAGGAGTTAATAACTTTTGCATTTCCTTACCACTTCCAGATGCAGGACATCAGTGAAATTAAACAAAATTGCAGACCTCCTAAAGGTCTACAGGGAGCTCAAGAAATTGTCCAGTGTTATTCATGGGTCAGTGTTATTCGTGGGTCAGTGTTATTGAAATGGTATGACTTTACAACCTTTTTGAAAAAAAAAAAGTATTTACACTATCTTAAACTGGAATTTAAGATTTCTTTCTTTTTTTTTTTTTAATGGAAAAGGCTACTGAGTAATTTATATAAATTTACTAAGACAATTTCAGCAGACTAATACTGTCTAGGTTCAAAACATATAAGGATTATTAAAGCACAGTATTGCGTAAAACTGAGGGGAAATGAAGGAACTGTTCTTCTGTAACGGATTTTAATAAGAGCTGTGACTGTCTTTTGTTATTTAGCTTGCTGTTGTGCCTGCAGGCCTTCCTAAACTCTTATTTTACAGACACACTATAAAGAGGCATTATAGCTCACAGCCTTGGTTGTGACAGGATGAAATAGTTTGGTGAACATTCCTGATGGACCAGGGAAAGA
>NW_009649320.1:1235372-1275411 GCF_000708025.1 Charadrius vociferus | reverse complement strand
TGGCTCCATCCTCCTTCAACCCACCCTTTAGATACTTGTATGCCATAATAAGGTCTCCCCTCAGCCTTCTCTTCTCCAGGCTAAAGAGTCCCAGCTCTCTCAGCCTTTCCTCACAAGGGAGATGCTCCAATCCCTCAGTCATCTTAGTTGCCCCTCACTGGACTCGCTCCAGCTGTTCCCTGTCCCTCTTGAACTGGGGAGCCCAAAACTGGAGACAGTATTCCAGTTGTGGCCTCACCAGTGCTGAGTAGAGGGGGAGAATGACCTACCTCGACCTACTGGTCATGCTCTTCCCTATGCAGCCCAGGATTCCATTGGCCTTTTTGGTGACAAGGGCACATTGCTGGGTCATGGATAATTTACTGTCTACCAGGACCCCCAGATCCTTCTCCTCAGAGCTACTTCCCAGCAGGTCCACTCCTAACCTATACTGGTGCTTAGCATTCTTCTTCCCCAGGTGCAGGACCCTGCACTTGCTTTTGTTGAACCTCATTAGGTTCTTCTCTGCCCAGCTCTCCAGCCTGTCCAGATCACGCTGGACGGCAGCGCGGCCCTCTGGAGAGTCAGCCACCTCTCTCTGTTTGTTATCATCAGCGAACTTGCTGAGGATACACTCTGTCCCCTCATCTAGGTCATTAATGAATATATTGAACAAAATTGGACCAAGTATTGACCCCTGGGGGACGCCACTGGTTACAGGCCTCCAACTAGACTCTGTGCCACTGATCACAACCCTCTGAGTCCTGTCACACAGCCAGCTCTCAATCCACTTCACTGTCACCTCATCTAGCCCCTTTCTTGTCAGAAAGGCTTTATTTAGAGTGTCTGAAGAACTGTGTATCTTTAATTTTCCTTTATATTAAAGGCTGTTTCTTTCATAGGAAGAGGTGGGTGAAGACATGTGTAAGGAAGGGGGTGGCCGTTCCTTCCCAGGGAGCACAGGGAAGCAGCCCTCAGACTGCGAGGTGGGAGGATGGAGGGGAGCAGGGACAATGCAGTGAGGACCCGGAGCCTCAGTCCTCAGCTGTGGTGGCCAAAACTGTCCTGGGAACTGCACATCTGTGCAGAGATTGCCGCAGCTCAGGAAGTCGGGAAATTTGTTGAAATCAAACTGGACAGTAAAGAATCACCCTGCAAGGACACAGTGAGCAAGGGGAATCTAGTACAGCCTTTGCCTTTCTTTCTGCTTGACTTAGTCACTGGAGGTTGCTCAGTACTGTCTGACTTTCTAAAGTTGAAACACCTTTAGGTCTTTCTTAGAAAAGCCACTTTATGGAAAAGGTTCAGGCAAATCCACCTCAGAACCCTAGTATACTGGGTCTGGCTGGGGTGGAGGTGACAACATCTAGCTGACTTGGAGTCCCACAACGGCAAGTAGCAAACCAGAAGAGAGAATAACATCTGCACTAGAGACTCACGTTTTCTTGCTTGAAACATAGCTAATGCTGAAACAAACCAAAAGCCTGGCATGCAATATGTATACTTTCTAAAAGTAGGTACATAAGGTCACAATTTTCTTTCTTTTTCCCCTTTGCAGAGCTTCTAAAGAATTTGGATTGTTTGTGTGGGGGTAGCTACTGCTGTTGGTGGGGCGCAGTGCTTGTTTTCACTTCATAACCCTGGTGGTGCCTGTCACGCAACGCAAGGCAGTGCTGTGAGAGTCAGGGGGTGAAAGCTGAACGACTGCAATAGGAGGAGAATTTTCAGATCTGATGGGTTTAAAGTTACTGGGGGATTCAATTAATCTTTTTTTTTAAAATTTTAATTAATTAATTTTGTAGTGTTCTAGTGAAGGTCAATGGCTGACTAATGCTTTGGACAAAGGATGCTTTTGTTAGAGACATGTTTTCTTGGAAATAAAAACATGCCAGTATTAAATGTATTTTGAGACACTGACACCCTGCCCCTTGACCAGCATTGCTGGCGTAGGCAGACTGCTGACCTCCTGCCCCCTGCCACTCTGCCCCTTGACCAACATCGCCAGCGTAGGCAGGATGCTGCCCACAGTATCCGTGTGAGGTGTGATCCTCTCAAATCACACTGCTATTGTTGAAGCCAAGGGGCAGCATGACTCTTACCCACATTCAAAAGGCATTTATGTGACTGGTTGTTGCTGCCAGATGACCCAGACACCAAGTGTCCTTGGCTGTCCACCAGGCCATGCCATCACTTACGATGCCATGTTTGCTATCGGTGATCAGCTGGGTTTCAGTACGGGCACTGTATTGCTCATCTTTCCTACTGCCTCAATAAGGCTTTGTTTTGTAATGCATTGTCAGAGTCCATCACTGTTCAGACCGCAGACACTCAGCAGATAATCTGGAAAAAAACATAGGGCAGTGTGTTTGGCATCAGAAACACAGGGAAATATTGTGCTGCCTAATGTGGCTTCTCCTCTCCCTATTTGATTTCTAGCTGCTGTGTCTTGATCATCTCAGTGCTGAAGAGCTGTAGCCCCTCTTCCTAAATGGTAGCAGTAGAAAAAACAGTAGAACTGGGACATACATGCTCTGTTTGATACCCTTCTTCACCTCCCAGCAGCAGCATTCCTCATATTTGCTCTGTGAAGAATCAATAGTTTAAAAATAGAGGTGAGGGAAGGAAGGAGAAAGAAGGAACCTTCTGAGACCAGCTACACCCATAATTTTCAAAAGCCTGGCTTATTTTTAGAATCTTTACTTTCCTGGTGACATTATCACAGGAGTCCTTGTTGATGTCAATAAGTGTGTTTTTATATCATTGTAACTGATTTAACTCTGTTTTTGTTCATCTCCTTTTCTCTCCCAGTGGAGTTTTTATACTGTGATTTGGCTTCCATGAAGTCTATACGGCAATTTGTGCAGCGGTTTAGAGCAAAGAATTGTCCACTCCATGTCCTGGTGAATAATGGTGAGTTCTGTTTTTTTCTTCACATATCTGCAGGTGAATATGTGGCAAATGGGGCTCTCGTCTATGGCTTCACATTTCAAACTGATCGTCTGAATCACATGGCAGGTTACAATATGGCTGCATAAACACGGATGTCTTTCTAGGCGTTAAATTGCATTTTTTTGAGAGATTGTCAGCTGAGCAGACTAAACACTTCAATGCCACCCCTGCTCATGATGTTATTGCAAGTCTTGTTCCTTTGCTGTTTTTTATCTCTCTAGCACTAAAAATCATGTGACTGCACGAGCATCAGAGCATCCATAATTAAAAAAAAAAAAAATAGAAAGGAAAGCTGTACTTTATGTCTGTAGAAAACCTGTCCTTTTGCCTTGATTTATTTTTTTCCCCTTACATTTTCCCTGTTTGAACACATGCATTTACTGTGACTGTCTGGCGGCCTGGAGGGGGGGGGGGCGAGGCTTAATCCATCTGAAATATAATCTAGCAAATTATCTAGAGCAGTGACTGCTTAGATCAAGGTGCTGCTGCAAAGTTGTCCATAAAGCTGCATCCTCAGTGGTCAGAGAACAAATTAAAAGGATAACATTTGTCTTGCATTCATACAATTATCAAATAAATCTCATTACTCGTAGGGATTTTAACTTTTGTTATTCACACACTTGCTGTCTAATTATGTTTTATAGCCACAGTATTTTTGGAAACCATCCCATGCAATAATTTTCCTCCAAAATCCCTGCATGCTCTGCATACGCTTTCCTAAAGGGGAATTTTCACCTGTCTATTTAACGAGGGGAAAAACCCGCCAGCAACAATTTAGGCTTCTTTTAGAAATTTTCTGCTGTTATATGCTGCTGTTCTTGTTTTCCCAATTATTTGCATATATTTTTATTAAGACATCCCAAAGAACATTTTCTGTTCTCCTCTGCACCCTTCAGCCCCAGTGAGGGCAAACGTGCTGTAAATAAATGGTTTTGTTACATTTGTTGATGCCTTAAAGAGCTCTCAGTAACACAAGCAAATATTGCAATAAAAATTCAAAAGTATTTTATTTCCTGATTGATATGAAACATTCATGAAATGTTCAATTAAATGGTCGTTTTTATTTGATTAGTCAAAAAAGCCTACCATTATTATTTTAATTGTGCAATAATTAAAGGTAGTGGATATTTAATCCTTGTTACAAAATCTTTCCAGTTTTATGTGCCTACTTTTAAAGATGCAGAATAAAAACTGTTACACAGATGGGAACGACACTACTTGAAAAAAACAACATTTTGTGGAAAAAAAGGTTTTGAGTTCTATGCACCCGTCATGCATCCCCTGCCCTCCACAGGTTTTCTGCACAAGCAAAGCCAGGACTGTGCAGCAGGGGCTTGGGGGCAGCTTGTAGGAGAAATGATGGGTCTGAAACAACAGCACAGCTGGGAAGCCCTCTTGAATAAAGGATTTTGTTCTGCCCTAACTGGTGTTGAAGCAGGATGGATGAAAATTGTGGTTAATATGTCAAGAAACAAAGTTATATGGAAATAGATCTCCTAATGTGCCTATTACAATACGAGACCAAAGAGCGTAGGCCCAAAGATTCTTTGAAAAAAAAGCTTGAGACTAATATTTGCCTGAATCAGTCTATATTTTTGTGACCTGCAAGAAGGGCATTTGATTTCTCTTACTCATGGCCACCAAATGCAATTGGCAAGAGAAATCTGTTGGTTGAGAAAATCCTGTTAGAAACTACAATGAAATGAATGGTCCAACTCCGCTTTTTGCTGAATCTTTAACAGGATCATGTCCAAAGCTGCTGTAAAGCCTCCTGTACAATTAGGTTAGTCTTTGACCGTTACTTGGCAAGTCACCAGCCTTCACTTCCGAAAGGTCTTTCCTGCATTTGTTTTTTTCAGTCCTTTTTGTTTGTTCTTGTAAAAAATCTATAGCATTTAGTTTTGTTACTAGTTCCGTAGTGAAAGCCCAAGTGATTTCTTGGTACACAAGAGGAAAATTAACATACCTAATGGAGGAGAAATGGCCTAATGCAACAACCTCGAACAGTTTCTCTTGGCTTTCCGTCAGTGTTGAGCACATCCGATAACAATGCTGATGTTTGGACTAACTGGTAGGCTTTTCCTTTTCCCTTTCCCTTCCTCTTTCCTTTTTTTTTTTTGTCATTTTTTTCATTGTAATGCAATGTGCTAAGGAGGAAGATTCAGTCCATTGTGGACTGCAGGGCTGGAGGCACTACTTACTCAAAAGCCTCATCACTGTTGCCACCTCCAGTGCCTTCACCGCATGATCCCCTGGACGCAAACTTGGGTGCCTGGAAGAGGAGAATGATCGCAATATTTAAATGTCTGATGGGAATGAGTTGTTGGGCATGTGTATGCTTTATGTCAGAAAACTGTTGTCAATAGGAAGGCATTTTGCCTGACCATTAGATGTCTGGTAGGACACTTCATAATTTTCTTATGTCTCAGTGTATGCATCTAGAATAGTAGGTTTCTTAGTATCAGCTAGTACTTTTGTATTTCTTACAGATCTTGAAACTCTAGCATTCTTGATGTGAAGAGGTAGTTTTATTTTGTAGCATATGGGGAAGAGCCTGTGGGCCAGGGCATCTGCACAAGGCATTTGCAGGCAGTCATATGCTTTTAAGAGTCTGACCCACAGTCTGTTGGGGCTAATGGAAAGTCTCCATTATGTTTTGAAAATCAGATTTTGTGTGGGCCCTGTGACTCCTGAATCAGACCATCGGCAACCAAATAAGAATTTTTCTCTTTATCTTCATAGGTCCAAGCATTTTATTGTCAAGGACTGTACCCTTTTATTACATTTCATGTAAAAATGCCAAGAACTGTTACATTGCATTTTTGGCACACTAAATTAGTATTATTTAATTGCTTTAAATAAAAATCTTTTAAATTGATTGATATAATCATGTCTATACGTTAGTGATTTTTCCACATCTTATATCCATGAATATGTATGCTGTATGTAGGTATGAAGGTATATGGTATTTGTGGTGGGCTTGTGTGAACCTATCAAAACCCCAAACATTTCAAGATGAATTGAGGAAAGTTCTAACTTTATACAGTAATGCAAACTATGAAATTAACATTGAAATATTATTAAAGACAGGTGATTTGGCATGAATTATTGTGCTAGGTAAATAATCAATACTCCATATCTGACCTAAGATCATTATGAAATTTAGCAGTTTTCCAGGTCACTGGTGACTTTCTGAAAAAATGTATCCCCATCGCTGGCCTAGCTCAAGTATCTAGTTGGAAGTTAAATTAATACTAAAATCCTGAGCTTCAAAGTATTCTCCTAAAGCTAGACATGCAGGTCCCACAAAAAAATCAGTAAGGTTAAGGTATCCAACTAATTCAGGCACCTGTCTTAAATGAACATTTAGGGCATTCAGAATGGAGATTAGTGCACTAGAGTCACCTCCTCTCTTTTTGTTATAGCTGATTTTAGCATATACATTTAACTTTCTAATTTCTAATTTAAAAGGAAAAATTTGGTTGAATGCACGCATTATTTCAGCTGACAAATAAAGGCCTGTTGTTCCATTACTATGCTTTCTGCATCAGTAATGTGCATGCTCAGCTCTTGGTTTTTAAAATAAACAAAACATATTAAAGATGCAAATAGAGTATTACATAAACATTTTTTAAAAAATATAATGTGCTAGCGCTGAAAAGAGAAAATGCTTTGACACTGAAAACAAATTCATTTTCTGTGAAAAAAAAAAGTAATCTAAATAGCTGAACTATGGGCCACTGAAGGATGGATGCAGTACAAGCAGTTTAGAAAACTTAGTCTGACAGGTCAGAAGAATACGTCTTCTAGTCCGCTAATTAGCGATTGGGTGCCAATTTTTTGTTTTTGTTTTTGAAAAGAACCGTGTCTTCGTACAGTTGAAAAGCATTTAGCAAATTACAGCATGTACACTAGTGTAATTATTTAATACATTCATTAAAATGGTATTGCTGTTAGACTCATTAGAAAGTCTGCTATCTTCCTGTGGTTGCAAAAAGGACTGATAGTAAAACATTTTATAAAATTCCACAAGCACTAGTCACTGTTTCATGGCAGAGAGGTTTTTTCTAACTTGAAGTCAGTCATTTTTTCTGTGTGCTAGAAATGTTTCTTAGCACCTTGTAGTTAATGTTTTTACTTATACATTGTTTACAATACTTAGTGATCTTAAACTAAGAGAGCTAACACCAAAACCACAATATCTTTAGTGATAACAGAATACCTATGGATACCACACATGCACTACTCATATCTAACTCGTTAGTTTCTAACTGATTAACAATGTCTAACTATCTTCTCTGTTGCAGTTCATTGAGTGGTTTCTGATTTTGGCTACAGGTTTGGAAAGGAGGGGGAGAAAATTACGAGGACATTTAGTATATATCCTGGCATGCACACAAACACAAAAAAAGCCCTTAGAGATTTGAGGATATTGTTAGCCTATTGTAGACAGATTACAGTTAATATATTTCAGGTTGAAGCCTATCTAAGCCAATTTAAAATCAATATTTCTGAACTGCTGGCTAATTCAGATGTTCATATTTCGTACTTCGTGGATTATCTGAGAAATCTCAGTCTCTTGATTTCCTCTTTCCCTCTATAAGCTTACCTTATAAGCTTACCTCTTTAGTCCCTAGGGTACAATAAAAAGGTGTATCAGTAGGTAAGTATGAGAAATATATATTTTTTATGTTACCTACACACAGTTGTATGTGCAGTCCAGCCATAATCCTTTGCAGGGAGCCATTTGAGTAGTACTGTAGATGCTACCGTGGTTGAATTAAATTAAAACCAAATTAAATTATTCTTGTGTTTGAATACTTGCAGGATTAGAGCTTCAGAAGAAGTGTGAGATTTGAGGGGTGGAAACAGGTGGATATATCAAATACAAACATTTTTATGGGTACCTACCTATTCACAGTTATCACTGATTAGTTGGGTTTAACAATAGTTAATTACATTATCACAGTGGGATCTACGAAAAGATCCTGTCCCACTGGGTTAAGTAAGAGCCAGCTCCCCACTCTGTAGCAGCTGCAGGCTGTAAAAGGAAAAGGAGAGAAACCCCAGAGAAGTGGAAATTCACTGGAGAAGGCCTTGAAGGAAAGTTAGTGAGGAAGGTTGCTGTTGGCTCCAGTGGAACTTGGATTTCATCAAAAATAATGCTTCTCCTCAAGCCACACAGAAAGGCTGTGGTGAACTCAGGATCTTGTTCCAGTGTCTTGATTACAGTATCATGTTTCATCTTTCTCCTTCCTTGAAGACAAATTAGAGCAATACGTAAGCAAAGCAGAGATGGAAAAAGTGTAGAGGGAGAGAGAGGAGGACAAGCAGAAGGGCAAGTGGCCTATATGTAATGGATGATAGATACTAGACATTGTGGGAGAGCTGGGCCTTTGGGAGATGTTTAGAGCTGGAAAAGGTAATTTGAGGTGCTGGGGGAGATTGGCTTAAAATGGATATTCCATGGATTATAGGCAAAACTAGAAGATTCATAAGGGCGCTAACATGCAGCATTAATGTGTTATGAAATGAGAAGATATTCTCAAAACCATATTTTTTGAAGAAACTCAGTGCATGGCAGATGCCATTTACTCGGACTTTTCAGAAGAGGTCATCTTTATAAGAGAGGTGACTGGAAAGTGTGTGGAGATCACACACTGGCTGATCACACACTGCTCTTTACAGGTATTAGTCGCTTTGGGTACTGGAAGTAACTTGTTTGGGCACATGTGTCAGAGCACCATGATACTGCTGACAGTATCCAACCCAGCTTGTTCAGAGCAACCAAGGATTGAGCAATGCCATCATACCTAATGCCCAGATTTTTAGCAGCAGTCCTCAGCTAGAGCTTTTCTTATACTTGAATAGCATTGTTGTCTGCCAGAATGCTAAGTATCCTATATAAAGATATCAGATTTCATATAAAAGGTTTATTTTTTATTAGAAGAACTAATAAGTTAGAAGAGTAACTTTGGGCTACTTCTGACTTTCAAACTGTAAGGATTTCATTCACGAAAATCCTGGCTTTTGTTTGATACCATCTTTGTCTTTCTAATTATTTCCAAAGCTTTTTCTGTGTTTGTGACATCAAACACTTTGTGAAGAGGGAAATATCTCCATCTCCACATGCTGCAGGTTCTTGACCCATTTGCTTTTATGTCCTGAATGTGAATGTTTTATCAGTGGAAGACAGACACAAAATTCAGTTATTGATGGATTAGGAAACCCAACTGGTTCTACTTAAGTGTGTGGAACATTTGCCACTGGCTTTCCTGAGAGGCAGGAGTAAGCCATGTTTTATTCTTACCTAATCCTTGCATAGCTTACAGGTAAAAATATTTTTTATACAAATCACAAAACAAGATGCTTTACTTGTAAGAGAACTTCCTATTGAATTAGAATGTGACTGACTTTCCTATTTTTTGATTGTGAGTGGGATAACTCACCTTTGTGCCAACCAAACACTTATTGAGCATATTTTTAGAAAACAAAGTTGGTTGGGTTTTTTTTTTTTTTTTTCCAGCCAGATCCAATTATGAATGCTCTGATTTATTTTAGTGTGAAAACAAAACCTCAGTTGTGGATCATATTTTCTTTTTTTAGCAGATGCATTTTCCAGGGAACTAGCCTGTGCTTTGTGTGTTCCCTTTGTAGCAGCGTGACACTGAATCAGAAAGTGAATCTGTTCTAAAGGAGGTATTGCAGCCTGTTCAGTCTTGTGCTGAACCTAACAAGATTTGGTTGTTGTTGTTTTCATAGCCCTTGAATGTGAGTTGTTTGCAGGTTTTTTGTTTTGTTTTGGTTTGGTTTTTTCCTTTAACCTACTGATAAACTAAGAGCTTGTCTTTAGTGGAAAGATGCATTGCTTTATCTTCTTTGGCACAGTCCACTAATACAGTCCTCTTCTCCCTTAGAGCATTATAGGTGGGTCTGGGAGCACTAGCAGTAGACATTACTCAATTTTCAGTTCTTTACTAGTTAGCCAAGCTATGAATGTTTGGCCTAAGAGTTTCCATGCCAAGCATTTGCCTAAGGCTAATTTATTTTTATTTTTTTTTTTTTGTAATGCCAGAGAAAAGAGTTCCAAGAGTTTCCAAGAACGATAAGAAAACATCTTGGGGTGGTTTTGTTTTTCGGGGTTTTTTAATGTCAAAAATGATGGCAAGATTCTTCAGAAAGGCTCTGGTGTTATCACAGTTTGGAATGGGGACTTGAATACAGGCAAGATGCTGCCTTTGTGTCAGAGGCAGATGCACCTCCACCATCCATGGAATATTCCCATGCTGGGCTGAGTCAGAAGCCTGTTTGAAACCCATCTTTTACGTTTTAATTGCTAAAGATGTTGCCTGTACCAAGCATGTCCTGAGTTGAGACTGAGCAGGTCTTTCTGCTGGAGTCACAATGGCAAGCCGTGGTGTGAAGTACTGCGTGCAGGCAAAGTCACCGGCAGCGAGGCTGGCACCAGCATCGCCTCTGCTCCCTGTGGCTACCTCTGAGCTGTGGTGCTGATGGGCAATATGGCTCACTTCAGGCTCCTTCTGGTCTCTCCACTGACCAGACTGGGGGCCTGGGTCCTCTGTGATCTCCGTGGTAAGTTTCTATCCTGTGAAAAGCAGACTACAGGGTGGGGAGAGGTGGATGGGAAGTGATGGGTGTCTGGGTTTTACCTTGATATACAGCTGAAATGTGGCTGTGGAGCTGGAAAGTGATTTCAGCACTCTCAGGACCTAAAGGTCTCATTGGACATGGCTGGTGAGCTGATGTAAATGGTGACCTCACTTGGCTAGTGATCACATCTCTCTGGAAGAGCTGACTTGCATTTTTAGGCATAGTGGCAAAACCTGTAGTGTGGAAGAGGAAGAAGCCTGGTTTGAATGCAGATGGGACAAGACCGTAACTTATAAGAGAAGGAGATTTATACAAGAAGCCTTTGTGTGGAGAACTGAAGTAAAAAAGAGGTGGTCAAGGCTGGGAGATTGTAAGGGAGAGACAGCAGAAGATGGAGTGAAGAGCTATTGTGGGGAAGCAGGACTGCCAGGTGGGAACCATTAGGATAGGGGAAAACTTGATGGCAATACATTTGAGTTTGCTGATTGAAAGAGTCTTTAACATAATTACTGTAGCATATATTCTTGTTCAATATCAGGAAATTCATAGGAGAGCAAGTATGGGGGGAGGAAGCTGGGGTGGGTAGGGAGGACAAAGAGAAGCATTAGGCATGTTTGAACTATAAGGAGAGGTCTCAGAGTTTGCAAGTGCTTAGACACCCCATAATTCAGGAGGACTGAGTCCTTATCTTCAGGTCTAGAGTCTCTGTTGTGCACAAACTGATTGAACCTTTTCTTGCAGTGAGGGAATTCTTGACTGATGTCTTTTTTGTGAGTTTACTGACATTTAACAGAGATGAGAATTATCCCCCCCCCGGGTGGGGATGTGATTGGAACCTTTCTCTTCTCTCTGGCCACTGACTTCGAGGTAACTTGTATAAATTAATTCTCATCCACCCCTGTGCCACATCTCGTTGATATTGAAGAGAGAATGGGGGAGCTGGTGGGAGCCTCAGAACTATAGATCGTGGTCCCATAAGGAAACCAGCCTCAGAAGTGAGGGAAGGGTGAGCCAGACGTGTGACTGGAAGATGCCTGCAGGATGCAGAGTGAGATCTCATGAGATTCAGACATAAAGGAGCTAGAGTGGCTGGGTAAGAAAATTAGGGAGAACGAACTTACTGTTTTCAGGGAAGCAGAGAGGCAGATGAAGCTGATATGTGTGTCTGGGGCTGAGCCTCTGCCCTCCTTCCCGCCCCTATGCTGTTCCTTGATAAGATCAGTGTTGGGTCACCAGCTTTTGGGGGTAGAGGAGGGAGGGGAGGGCAGCCCAGAGCTTTGTCTGGGAAGGGGCACACTGTTCTTGGCTTAGGCAGGGATGTGCATTTTGGCCAGCACGGGGACTTGTTAGGAAGCCAGCATGCCAAAATAGCAATGGGTGGTGCAGAGCCCCTTGCAAAGGAGCAGGAGACAGGAGCTAGTGGGAACTTGCTCAGTGCTGGAGCAGAGGCTCAGGCAGACTCCTGTGGAGGACCTTGTTCTGGGAAGAGGCAGGAGAGACTGAACCCGCTGGAGATTGCTTTCCTCTGCAGTCCAGGGCTCAGTCCCAATGCTGCCCTGCTCTCAGCAGCAGTTTAACAAACTGGTTTTCACGGTGTCCAGTCCTCTTCAGGGATGATCCATGCACGGGACACTGTCCTGCCACTGATGCCAGAGAGGCTGACAGCAGATGTCCTTGCAGATGTCCAAGAGGACCTAGAGCCCACACATCATTGGTGTGGAGTCTAAGTGTCATCTAGGTGTCTTTATTACACCATGGGATAAAATTCCTTGCTTTGCTTCAGTGTCCTCCCAGCTTGCTTTAGAAAACTGTACATACATATATACAGGACTCCAGAAGATAGCAGGAAGTGCGAGAGTCTTTACCTCCACCAGTCCCTCTGGGGCAATAGGAAACAGGACTACAGCATTCATTTGGGGTTTTTTTGTTTGTTTGTTTTTCTTCTTAACTGTTTGGATTTTTGCCTTTTCAGCTTTCGCATACTGTTAATCTGACTTCTGTGTGTGGCCCTGTCTAGACTTGCAACGCTTTTCTGGGATACTGGTAGCACTGGGCTCTGTGTTACAGACCTACCTCAGCAAGCAGTGTTTCACAGCAGTGCTGTAAATTCACCTCTCTGCAGCCCAGAGGAGGCATACCTGTAAAAAGCAGTTATGTGGGTATGGTTGTGTCTCCAGTAGGTGCTTCTGGGGGCAATTCTTCTAATAAGGCATTCCACCTTCTTGTCGCTCACTAGCCAGGAGAGATCCACAGGACAGGCGTATTCTGGGATAGCATAACCCAAATGAACAAGGTGGAACGAGCAATCCAGTATAGGCAGCCTACCCAGGGGATGCTGCTATACAGTTATTGAGATGTTCACTCTCCTATAGCTGTCCCTATTTAGGAGAGAGGTGGGCTATACTATTCTATAGCTAGATTGATCCACTCATGCATGTTTTGGTGTAGGGGTGTGCAGGGCAGAGCAGTTTTGACATTCTGTTAAGTGAGGTGGGTCACCTCTTGTGGCTGCAGTCATGGGATGGAAAATGCTGCTAAATGAATCAGCTACACCAGTACAAAGCCTGTATGGAGAAAAGGCTTTGTGCTTTTACTTGGAGTTAACGACTCTATTAATTTTTCCCCTTGGGAACTTTTCTGGTACAGTACGTATCTCTTCCTTGTAAATAGCAAGAATTGAGTGAATGTGATTATATAGGTTCGCCTCCTGCTGTGAAGGCGTTACACCTAAGTGTATGTGGCTGACCTCTTGCGTTGTCTGTCCAGCCTTTGGGTTGCTGGGTATAAAAGGACTTGCATGTGGGGTCACTGCCTCCAAACGCTCTCCCCTGAGCCTGGCTGGGGTGGGAAGACATTTTGTTCTGCATGTGAAAAGGAGATTTTAAATCTTTCTTTTGTGGTGACTTTGAGAGAACCACCTTTAAAAACCTCCAAGTAGCTCACTGTAAATAAATCTAGATGAGTGAAATACTTGTATTTTTAAAGCTTTTAAAACATATTTTATGATGGAGCTGAAGGATGTCTTTGCAGTAGGAGGTACAGGAATTGCAGCAATGTTTACCATCATCTGCAGTACAGGCAGGCATGGTACAAATGTTCCTGTATAATCCAATAAAAATACGGTATGCCTGGCCTGTAATATTTACAACTGTCATAAACTTTTTGGTTATGCTGTGTGCACTATCAAATCCATTATGCTTTTAAAATCACGTAAGACTAATTCATTGATGGATCCCAAACCAAAAGTTTAATTAGAAATTTTTATAGAAAGTCTTGATAAATGACTGTCTACAATGACAGTTCTCTTGAGGTGTATTTGTTCTTTGAAAGAAAAATATGACTATGGCCTAGTCACAAAAGTAAAAAAAGATAGATATTATTTTTTTTATTCAGTATGGCTAATTAAAATTCATATAATTTGAACATATTACAACAAATACATAACTGCAGCACATTGGAATGTATTACTATATAAGAAGAACAGTTGTTCATCACAGTTATGCAGCAAAATATTTTCCTTATGCTAATTTATTTCAACTCTTGCAAAATCACACATCAGTGTGTGATTTAGACAGTTTTCTGCATGGATACTGTCAGTCTTTTGCCTGAATATTTCAATAACAGCTAATCAATTACACAGTAAAAGCTCATGTTCAGCTTACTTATGAATTCATTTTCTAATGCCATGCTGACATTGATATTTTTTAAAATAAATCTTCTGAAAACAATCCAGCTAAATCAGAGGGAAAAAACATATAAGAAAGTTGTATCAGAATTGAAGTGTTTGACATTAATAGTCTGCCACTTCAAACTTCATATGCACTCCAAAAAACTGAGAAGACTGACTATCCGTAATTAAAATCAGAAAGATACTAGGTTGTATGGATTCTGTACCAGAAGAATAAACAAAATCGTTCTTAGTTTACAGTGAAGAGGTAAGGTAAAAAAAAAAAAAAAGGCATTTTTTAATGTTTCAAATAGTATTGGATTAATTGAAAGAATTAAAAATAGAAGCAGCTTTCATTCTTAGAGTTACCATTTGGGGCCCTTGAGTAAAGCTGATGACGTTTCTGGACAAAAGAAAATCAATAGGATGCCACTTTTAGTATCTACTGAATGATAGGTAGTTAATAATTTAAAAAAGAGAGCTTGCAGCTACACTTACAAGGTGTTCCCTTTTGTCAGAGAAGCAGCCAGGTTCAGTTGCCTGTTGGGTATTCCTTTGCAGTAAATTAAAATGGCTTCTACTCAAATAAGAGAAACTGCCCTCAAATTGCAGGGCAAGATTTTTTTAATAGCCTTGATATGAACCACCTCAAAGATGAGAGCCTTTAAAAGAAAATCTTTCAAAGTTGTTTTGGATTAATATTATTTGACCAGCTCTTGAAGACAAAAAGGGAATTGTAGTAGCAGCAAATGCAGGCAGAAGTGATTGTGTCTGCTCAAGGACTTGCCCATAATTTCTGCTCAGGGGAAGCTCTTGAAGAATAAAAAAATCATTTTTGGGAATGTGTATCTTAACAGTTGTGCATTGCATGACTCTGTAAATTTTTTCCATCTCCTGACCTGAACTCAGATCCGTTTTCTGCTTCCAGGACGTGCAGCACAGATGGTGGGGACTAATTGGGGTGGAGGGCAGAGCCCCTGTGTGCTCTTGAAATCCTGCGCCTCTCTGGAGGTCGAGGGGGCAGATGCTGTAGCACAGGCGTCCTTGGGGCTGATGAGAGCAGCGACAGCCTCCCCGGGATTGCCTGCTGGGCGTGAGGCAAAGCCATCTACAGCACTTCTCTGCAGACAAATTCCTCCACCCCTCCCCATCTGACATGGCCGGCAGAGGTGTGCGTGTGCATGGAGGGGGCTATAGCCCTGCAGCAGCCCCGGCAGATGCAGAAGCAGCATTTGGGGTTCACATCAGCTTTTCTGTGCCAGGGTTGTTTTATGTTGGCTGCCTTTTCTTGGGCTTGCATTTTACCGGTGTTGCTGCAGATAGACCTCTAGTAAACTGCTTCCTCCTGCCTTTTCCAAGTGTCAGAGCTTTGGAGGGCAGGATGGGCCTTGGAGAGATGCAAATCGTTTCCTTGTACCAGCCCATGTGCTCAGAGATGTGGTGCTGTTCCTATCTGCCCTCTAACAACTTGTGCTAAGCCCCATCTCTGCTAAAACTAGCACAGTAGCAGGCTGAGACTTGGTCGGGGAGCCCAGGGTTTGTTGTCCTTCCCACCCTTTCCTTCTTCCCTGAAAACAAGAAGTTGCAGAAGGACTTGTTTCACTTTTCTGTCTACCCGTAACCTTCACACCAGTGTTGAGTCCCGGCCGCTGTTCCGGATGTCATTATATGCCGTATATGCAGATTATGGAGGAAATGGAAATCTGTTCCCAACTCTGAGCAGTTGCACCATGCATCAGAGGAAGCACTGCTGAGGAAGGAGGATACAACAGGACACCCAACAAGACACCCTCTAAATTGTGTCTTTCTGTTGTTAAAGTTAAGATTTGACGTGCAGAGAAACCACACCTGGCAGCTGGGTTTTCACGTCATTCTGAGGGATCTGGGAGAGTGCCTGTAATGACAGAGAGACAGTCAGAGCTTTTGTAGAGCCTGGTCGTGTAATTTGTGTTGTGTTTCTTTCATCATACCATCAGCCAGCATTGCTCATCTTCAGTCTTGAGGTCTCCATATGCAGGTAGGCTGTGTTACACCTTTTGTTTGCTCTTTTGTCTTCTCTCGTTTCTTCCCCTCACGCTGCTTCTCCAGTTGCTCCATTAAGCAATAGGCAGCCATAGGTGAATCGCCATGGGTGTTGGCTGTGCTAAAAAGATCCTGAAAATATCTCCTCCTCAACCTGAGCAGCAGTAACAAAGCAGGACTGTCAGGTGGCGGGACCTCCCTGAAGAAGGAACGGTGCAGATGCACAGCATGTGCAATTTAAAATGGTAATGTACTATGCCATCATTGGGCTGACGTCAAGAAATTGAATGTTAAAGGCTTTTTAATGGACACATGAAGTAGCACAAGGGTGAAGCTGACACTGTCTCATGTCTGTGAGCAGAGGTGGCCTTTCTGCTGTGTCCTATCCATGTATTTTAGAAAGAAGTCAAATGGCCTGCAACATTATTATCCTTGGGCCACGTCCATCTACATTTAAATTACAAAGGGCAAGTCCACTTGTATTATAATTAAATTTTAATAAAATAAGAATAATTTATAGCTTTCAATTTCACATCATAAATGAGCAAGATAGCTATCCCCCACATGGCCTCTGTTTATGCATGAGCTCAGGATTCTCTGCAGGATGCTGAAATCAACATTGTGTGCTAGGGATGTGGATACTTATTTTAAGCACTGAGTTTGAAAATTGTGGTTTGTAGAAATATATGCAAAAATATTGCCAAAATAAGCATTCAAAAACTCATTTCAATATGCAGCTGCTTGTAAGCACAGTAATTAAGATGTATTGGGTAAATTTACTACATCTTTTCTCACCCACACCAGCGAGACAGAAGTTGCAGATTTCAGACGAAGACTCAACAGATCTTTAAACTCCAGCCAGGACCCAGCAGAAAGCCGTCTGGGAAAGCAGGTCTGCTGCTTAGCCTGGTCTTGTCTCCACTGCTCTGAGCTCTTTGATGGAGGGAATGTTGTTGGGATCACCCAGCTCCCACCTACTGTAGATGGATTCATTATTGTTGTGAATCTGCAGCGTTGCATTCTGGCACAGCAGCAATGGGTTAATTCAACTTTTAATGTCTTCAAAACACTTTTCACAAATGAACTCATTTATCCTCACAATCCTGCAGGGAGGGAGGGAGAGAGTCAACCTACCTGTTTTCTGGATGAAGGAGCTGATGTGGGGGTTTCGACGTATTTCTCAGCTCTTTACACTTTACATGCCATCTCCAATCACTCATTGCTCTAAATGCCGTGTTTATACTCTGCAGCAGGAGATCCGTGCTCCTTCTAGCTTGCTCCTTCTCTGAAATAAATCAACAGGTTTTACCTCTACTTTCTCCTCCAGCTGGGGTGATGCTGGTCCCCGAAAGGAAGACAGAGGATGGGTTTGAGGAGCACTTCGGCTTGAACTACTTGGGACACTTCCTGTTGACTAACCTCCTCTTGGATACGCTGAAGCAATCAGGAACGCACAGTCACAACGCTAGGATCATCACTGTCTCATCAGCCACCCATTATGTAGGCAAATTGCACCTGAACGACTTACAAAGCAGGTACCGATCCATTTTTGGTATTCAGTGATCTGCCGTAATGGTGTGCAGATTAAACTCCAAGAGAATTGTTACAGAATACTGAATGTGGGGTTTTCTTCTTGCTTTCTTTTTTTTTTTTTTTTAGTTAATGGTGGTTTTCAAGCAGTTGCTTAATATCTTTCAGGCCTGAACAAAGCTTGCAGCCTTCGGTCAAAGATACAAATAATTTATGAGCTTGTAAACTGAGTCTTTTATTCTGAACCTTGAAAGCCTTGCTTTCTTTTCTGATGTTTACACTGTGGTGACAGTTGTGGTACAGAGCCTGGACTCCTCACTGCCTAATCAGGGAGACTCTCAATAATTGAGATGTTATCAAATGGCTTGGGCGAATGCTAATAGACTTCATCCTGAAGTGAATGCATACGTAGGAGTCCTGATCCTGCCCTCAGATGGGCACAGACAGATGCCTGTGGCTGCTAGCTCCCTGCCCACTGAGCGTGGGGCTCCTGGCTTGGCTCTGGGGGGACAGCTAGCCCCACTTGCCCGGCTGCCTCACAGCTTCACCCAGCCCACACGTTGCCTGCTGCTCCTTCCTCCCTGGCAGCTCTGCCCGCTGGCCTGCACCTGCTGGCACACCGTCCTTCCTTCTCGCTGCCTCTGGCCTCCGCCTTGTCCTGCACCGCTCCTGATGTCCCGGTCCCCAACCTCTGCCTCCCTCACAGCCCTTCTCCAGCTTCCCCACCTGCCTCCTGTTCCTGGGCTGTCTCATCCCTCCTGTCCCCATGGTGCTTCCCCTCTCACACATCAGCCTGGTGATTCACTGCAAAAGCTGGAGCCCCGGCTCTTGTCTGGGTCACCCCCTGCACTTTCCTGAGATCTTACTGAGATCCAAGTGCGCGGCCATCCTGGGTTTTCAACCCAGTAAGATGAGTTAAAATGCGCGGTCATACTCTGTCCGACTGCTTTCATTTAGGGAAACTGTGGGTGAATGTCTGTAGGATATTTCTAATATTAGGATTACATCAAATGATGCGGTAAATGTCTATGTTGTCATACAGGAACCATGTAGAGTTGTTTAGTTAATGGAGGAATGGGCAGGATAACTGGGATAGATAGATAGATTTCAAAATTTCCCCATGCAGTCACGTGTGGCAATTACGCACTTACTAACAGGCTTAAACAGAGCCTGTCTTCTGGTGGGCTCCAGAGCGTTTCTGCCTGCACAGAGCCAGTCTGAATTCTGCATCATTTCCATGGAGAAATTCTGTCTCTGTCCTTTGACAGGGACTTCGGCATGAGTTCAGAGGCACCTGGCCTGAGGTTTCATTTTGGAACAAAGACTGAAATTAGAAGGCTGGGCTGTTTCCACTGCAGACATTTTACATATGAATGCTGCGTTAAGCATGTCGAACTTTCTGTTTGACTTCTGATTACATACTACAGCATCAGTTTTATTACAGGCACATTGTTTAAACTCTGCAGGGTAGTCGCAGTTTAATTTCTTGCTTGTAAAACAACCACAGGAAATTACTCTTACTCTTCACTTGATGTATGTATTCATTGTTTCTGGTGGGCATGTGCTGGATGGCACCACGCAAGGGGGCTAAGGGGAGCGTAATTAGTATTTGTTTGGGCTAAGTGCAGAATGCAAAATTAGATGTGACTGTTCTGTGTCTCTAGGTAACAGTAGTTTCCTTCATTACAGCAAAGCCTTGTACTGTGCCTCTTTAATTTAGGATCATCCTTACCTGTGATTCATCATTATTAACTCATATTTTAAAGGAAACAGAAATTTTTCAGTTAGGAAAGTTATGGTTGAGCATGAACATGACCAATCTGATGTAAAAAATAATAATATACCAGTGAGATCTACCTGCTGCTTTTATGCCAAACCCTGCCCTTTGCATTTCAACTTTATTGGTGTAAGAAAAGCCATAAAGAACAACAGACTCTGGCTGATTTTGCTTGCTCTTTCCTTTGTGGATGCTCTGAATCACTCAGGGGCAGCAGAGGTGGCTGCTTTCTGAGCACACAGGCACACTGGTGGGACCCGGAGGAGGCTGCAGATTCATCTCCAAACCTTTTCTTGGTTCAGGTGGAAGAAGATACTCCTGTTTTGGTTTTTATTTTTACCTTAACTGCTGATAAGCTCCCCCACTTGGGCGAATAGTTAGTTATCGCATAAAAAGTGCCTCTAAAACCAGTGAGATTGCTTGTGTGTTCAAGTGTGTGCCTACAGCATGAGCGGGTGGTTTAGCAGCCCTGGATGACTGTTGCGGGGTACCATAAACAAGCATTGTCTACACCACAGGGCCTCAGAGTTGCCTTGTGATTCCGAGCAGTGTTTAAGAGCTTTAATGGATGTGGTAAAGATACCCATGGTAAGTACTGTGATGATAGTGTTCCACGAATTGCCACAGTTTCCCAGTGGTGCCATCCCTCATTTTTGCTGCTTGTGTGGATGCGAAAACTTTCTAAAAATTTTATACTGGCTTTTTCCTTATTTTGGGTTGCACTGGTTGGCCGTAATCCATTTCATGGCTCGGGTTTATGTTCCCAGATTGGCTGGTGGTCCTAACCTTGCAGAAAGGCAGCAAAACAATTTGGAGGCATTTATTCACAGTGAAGAAAGGGGGCTGTACTCTGTGCTGGAAAAATTACCAGTGGCAGCAGACTGAATTGTTTATCACACTCTTGTCCCAATGTTCCTAGATTTTGGTTGGGCTAGTGTCCAAACTGGAGGTGAGTGATAGAGGTGGAGAAGGGATTCATCCGTCAAACATGGCAGAGGAGAGGCAGAAGGCTGTCTTGGCATGAAGGAGACAGTAAACTGAGGTTCATTTCTCTGCTTTATCACAGATTTTTCTATGGGATCATTCTGCCACTCGGGAAACGGGATTGGCAGTCGCAGTTGTAGCCATCATTCCCCATTGCTTGTCCTTGCTGCTCAGAGATCTGCTCTGAAGCCGGACACCGTCCATGTCACAGGGACCACAGGGCAACAGCATAACAAACAATTCTGCCCCATGAATGGTATTAAATGCAGCTTGTGTTACTGTCTTCCACGATTCCTCTTTGGTTTGTTTTCTGCCATCTTACCAATCTGATTTCTGCCATGTTTGTCTTTTCAGCTCCTTCTTGGCAGGAGGGTAAATTTATTTTTTTTCTTGATCTTCCTTGCATTTTACCTTATTTTTCTTCCTTTGTTATCTCTCTCTTCATGCCTGCCTACTTGATTTCTACGTTCATAGTTTCATCTTCACCTCTGTCTTTTGAGCTTGTCTCCATTGCCTTTTCCTTCCCTATCTCATCAGTTTTTCCTCCTTTTTGGGGGTCAGGTGTCTTATTTTCACCCACCAGTTCACTTCCTCCTCTCCATTGATCTTCCTCTTATCTTCTCCCCCTAGCCCCAGTCCTATTTCTCCCCTACGAATGTCATTTCACCCCCTTCCTGCCCATTCTCTTCACACACACCGGTAAAAGAGACACAACATGGGTACATCAAGGCAGGACAGAGCTTGTTCCAAACTGGCAGGGCATAGCTTGTTTCATGTGTGTTATTGAAAATGCAAACACACAAGAGCAATGACTGTTCTCCCAGTTCTTTTGCTGAAGGATATATGAAGAACATCAAACACCTTTGTGGTCTTTTAGATCCAGACCATTTTCAACAGCAATCACATGAGTCGACAAGGGGATCCCTAAGGCAAATCCTTCTCCTTCATCCCTACTTCGAATATGACTGTTTTCAAGGAGGTGAAAGTTTAACAGAAACGCTATCTGCAAGCGTTTCAACACTGGTGATTTCAGCAATTACATGCTGAGGGTAGCCTGCTGTGCACTCTAACAGCGTAGCTGGGATGTCCTTTTTTCTTCTTTTGGCTACCTTACATAATAGTTTCTAAAGTGAAAGCAGAAAAAAGTATGGTCATGAGAGAATATGGCTCTCTGGTTTTAGCAAAAGCTTGAAGAACATTGTGCCATCCTCTTGGGTTGAGATAGGCTTGAACAGTGCACTGGAGCTCATGGTGCTCTTACAAGGCTGGGATGGAGGGCACTCCTTCAAGTACTCTACCGACCAAAGTAAGAAGGAATTTTAGGACAATAAAGGAAAGACAACCTTATCCCCTTTCCCAGGCTGTGGGTCACACCTGAATGTATTCCCTTTCCCGGGGGTAGCATCTTTGTGTGTTCTGTCTAGCTTTGTCTCCATGACTAACTATTCCTTTCATCATCCTCTCTTTTTGCATGCCAAATGGGCCCTGTAATGCTGTGAATCACAGATCTATGAACTCCCCAGCCACAATAACACAGCTTCTTTTCTGGTTCATGTCTCCTGTATATACAGGAACAGTTAGTCACACTTTTTCTGCTCTCTTTCCTCTGCTCTCTCAACTGCAGAAGGAGCTGATATTTTTTTGTAACTCTCCAAGCTGGTACAGTCCCCAGATAATTTCTGTATTTTTTCCCTGTAGCCCTAGTGCATGAATCAGTTCAGAGACGATAGATTGAATGAAAGGAATTGCAAAAATCCCAGCTGCCATATGTGCTTCCTAGCTGGTGTAAAACAGGGTAAACAGCTCTGCCCAGGACCTGGGAGGATGCTGGGGAGAGGACCCAGCTCCAGTTCAGCTCCTTTGCTAGGTGGTTCATAAGGGCTGTAACAGGAGGTGTCACATGCTGCTGGGAAAATCTGTCTAGCAAAGTCCCTGGAGACCTCCTGTTCTTGGATGGGTGGTGTCTTTCATCTTAATTTCTTGTGTGTGTGATGTTTGTTGGTGAATGAAGTTGTATTAAGTTTGAGCAGAAATTTGAGGGCTTTGTCCCATCAGTATTGCTGGGATTCTGAAAATATTGTCCATAAATAGCAATGAAAAGTTAAAATGTCAAATTACTTTTGGAAAATATGAATCCATTTTTCAGACCAAAACCATTGATTTCAGTGATTTCAGAATATTTTATTTCTAATTTATTTGTAAATTGAAGTATAATGTCGATCAAACTGAAACGCCAAATCTTTAATTTCTAAGTCATCCTGTCGAAGTAAGGTGTCTCCATCAGTTTCAAATTACTTTTTTTTTTTTAAGATGGACATTTGTTTAAAACAGGTTTTTTCCTTAAGAATGGTTTGATGAGTCAACATATTTTTCAAAGCTTTTTTTTTTTTTTTTTTTTAAATTCCCTGTTGTTTCCTTCAGTGCCTTTTCACAACTGACTTATCACTTGTAGTTTCTTAATTTTCTCTGACAGGTAGAACTTATGGGATGCACAATAGCTTCAATTCAAGCAAAAGCAAACATGAAGCTGAGGTAGCATAGTAGTAGCATAGTATTATTGTTTTGTTTACAATTTTTTAAATGGTACAGGAAAATTTGTAAGAGGAAGTAGGAGGGATTTTAAATGTTACCCTTTTATTTGTTAGTCCTTTTTAGCCAGTACAGAAGTCTTTCACCGTTACATATAAAGACCTGTGTCACTGGACTGCTGCTTAATAAAATGCTGTGAAAACTACAGAAATTGCGATCATAACAGATTGTTCTAGACAATAAGAAAGATACATGTTATTATAGATTTTATTTTACTCAAGGAATATATGTTTTTGTTTGAGTTGTATTGTTTAAACAGCTTCCCCACAGTGACTTTTATTGCATATTCTGGTTCTATTTGCAAGATAAATCGTGTTCCCTTGACAAGAGAAAATACCAACTGCAGCACACTGCTGTATTCAGTTAAACATCTCCTTCCTGGAGCAGGTTACCAAGTTTTCCTGTCTATAGTTAAATGAGAAGTATTCAGGTTTTTAATGCACCTGCGTAAGGGTATTTCAGCCCCTCTTTGAAAGATGTTTTCTGTAAAAATGCTAAAGGATTTGCTGCTTTGCAAAATGATCCCTTGCTTTTGCAGCAATTAACATTAACTGCAAAAATTGAGTTGCTGGTGTGGAAAATGAGGGTATTGATAAAGGCACGGAACTCCAATTCTGTAAATTAATTTAAAAAAAGCCCAACACAAATGGGCTTTTATATCAGCAGACCAATTCATCAATCCAAAAGACAGAGTTTTAGTTCATACGCAGCGTGGG
Organism: Charadrius vociferus; assembly: GCF_000708025.1. Lineage (NCBI taxonomy): Eukaryota > Metazoa > Chordata > Aves > Charadriiformes > Charadriidae > Charadrius > Charadrius vociferus. The sequence continues at coordinate 1,251,587 of NW_009649320.1, read as the reverse complement.
TTTTGTCCTTGTTGCAGGCCACGGGTGATCCCTAGCCATTCCTGCAACCAATAATGAGGAAATATTTAAGTTAGGATGCCAACTTTGGAAAGTTTTAATTTTACATTTATCAGTGTATTTTCTTTCTGTCTAATCAAAATACTTTTAGGGTTCATTGGTTTCTGAAGAACAGTGACACAGTGTAACACTGCTATCACAAAGGTGATGCCAGATTTTAATGTATTCAGGGACATTAAATGTAGCTCATTTGTGTGTCACAATGTTAAGTTCCTTCTTGTCTAAAAGGGATTAATGGTCTTCACAAAGGATTATTAATAATGGTTAATGATTTAATAGGACATACTGTTTCTGAACGAGTTTGGAATTGCAGCATGTTGGGAGGTATGTGATATATGGGTGTTCCTGCTCCTCAGCCTCTCCCTGCACAGCGGGTTGGGTGGGTGAAGTCAACTCTCTGTGGCACACAGGACAGTGGATCTTGCAGGCATGCCGTTTTCCAAAACGGCAAGACGGTTCAATGGTAATTTGAAAGTTAATGTACTGCACTTGTGTGACAGAGAAGGCAAAAGGGACTTGCAGAGAACAGAGAGTCGAGATAGCTTGTTGCCTTTGAGAGGGGAAGGTTAGTTTAACATCTCCCTGTGAACAAAAAGACTTGTTAAGGCTGAGTGAGCGTTAAAAGCTTTGGAGTTCAGGTCCTAGGTGATTATTCAAATGATTTTAGCATTCCTCTTAATCGCTCAAACTACCACCATCCTCACAGTACCTTTTCAGCAGAGTTGTCCTTCGAGGTCCTAGCTCCGGAAAGCTGGCACACATGTCTGTAAATCCCTGGAATAGTGTTAAGGGAAACATTCAAAATTATCAGGTTGCCTTCCACAAATCCCCTCTGGGTTCAGCCCTGCTGTTGCTCCTGGTTCTTCACAACCACACATCCCTGATCTTGCCTCGTGCATTAAGGATTACAAGCTGCAGTAGAGGAAGGCGAAGGCAGATTTCTGCCTCTGCAATTACAAATGGTAACTCTTAACCTTTTCTCTGCACCCTGTCCTAAACCTCTTCTTTCATTGAAGGAGAACTTCATCTGTTCAAAAGCAGACCAGGCATTTGAATACTTGAACCTGTGAAGAAAAATTTGTCTTTTGATTAAATCTAGTTCTCTATAAAAAATGCAGGGTTTATGAAAAATATACTTTCTAAATAAAATAAGTCACTGTAAAAGTGAAATATTTTAGCCCGCAGGAGTTTTAATACTGCCAGAATGTCTTATATAGCTGCAGCTTCATCGATCCATTTCTTCTGTTCTCGTTGTGTGTCGGGTGCTGTGGTTCTCCTGCCTTTCTTGTCACGGGAGGTGGAGGCTGGCTGTACACAGCCCCATCTCACCGTCCCAAGAAAGAGGGAGACCGAGGAGCACTGTGGCTCACAGTAGCTTTCTGAGAAGCTCAAGAGCTTTTAACATTGATGCTAGCTATAATACAGCATTGCAGAAATGTCCAAATTAAAATATTATGAGTTTTACATGAAATCTTTTGGTTCTTAGCTCAAAGAGGGTGGGTGTGTCTGTGTTAGGATCTGAATTGCCACCAAAACCCAGTGAGTCTGCCAAAGCAGCAGTATCTTTTGATTCTTTTTTTTCGGTGAGGGCTGGGGTGGGGCAGCTCTGTGACTGTGTGTTGGTTTTTCAGGGTTTGGACATCAAACTTCTCATCATTTCCTGGAAAGCCAAACCTGCCTGACTCCACTTGCTTCTGTTGTGTTTGCAAGTGGAAGAGATCTCAGGCACCCTGGCCCCAGGCCATGCCATACCCCTTCTTAGGAAATGCTTGGTTTTCCATTACAGGTCTCTGTTTACAATGTTCCAGGGTGACACGGTATTGGGAAATTTATAGAACAGAAACAAAAACCAACTCTAAAGCTAAAGAAAATGATTGCTATCACTGTGACTTATGGTACTTTGAAATAACCACTTTCCAGTGCTGGCTATGGACCACTGTGAACCACACGTGTTATTCATTTCTTGCCCTTTTTTTTTGTTTGCTGAAGTTGGATTGTTTGTGCTCCTTAAGTAAGACTCCCCCTCTTCACCAGCCCCTTTCATATGCTCATTTAAATCCCATATCTTTTCTGACAGTGGATGAGCGCTGCTGTTGATATGCTGTCTCACACGAACAAAAGCTTTTCCTGCCATGGCTGGGCTATGAGTCATCCATGGGGGCAGAAAACTTCCACATTTTAATCTCTCTCATACGTGTTGGCATTTCAGCTGTATTTCTTCTTTAACCTAGAAATGTCTTCCAACAGAGGGGAAGACTTCTCATGACTGTTTTTAACAAATAGTTGTCTTTTTTATGAGTTTGTTCCTTGTCTTAATTCATGTACTGAGAGTTAGTCGCTTTTACCTCTCAATTTGAAGCTGTGATATTTATATTCCCACTACGTAAGAAAACTTTGAAAAAGCAGAAGTTGTTAGATTGCTTCAGCAAACAAAAACTGATTTTCAAAATTATTTTGTTGTGCTGGACTTATAATCTTGTGTTGCTTTTGTGGACCGAGAGTGATGGCATAGGATTTTCTGCACAGTATTTGCAGACACCTCAGAGGAAAAAGGATTTTGTAGTCTGTGTGCACATTCAAGCTGTTTCCCCTGGTAAGACAGACCAGTCCTTCAGCATGGTGCACATTTGCACTTGCAGAACACATTCAGTGCCTCCTCAACCCCGAGGCAGGGCACTGGGTTCAGCCCACCACAAAATGAAACTCTACATTGTCTTCACATATACACCAACACATTTCATGTAGTCTACTGGAAATCTGCTAACATTTGGTGCACTGCGCTGGATTTGAAATGGCAGCACTTTATTATGCATAACCAGACCCTACAGTTCCATTTCAGTCTCAGAACGGAAAGCCCAGAATCTGCAGCTGATCTGCAAAAGTCTACAGCAGTTTTAAGATGGTTTTATCAAAACAGAAATAAGATTTGGGATTGTTCAGGTTATTACCGGGCCATTTTATTGCCCCGTATGCTTTCTGGTGGAAAGGAAGAAACTATAAGAAGACCCATTGCTTCCTTCAACTAAAAGCACTATTGCAGGAGAGTTAGGAAGCTTTCCACAAGCGGGTGGAGAATGCCTCAGAGCTCTTCTTGGTATAATCCCAGAGATAATGTTAAAAGATGTGTGACAATCTTCAATAACCTGAGATCCAGATTATCCAAGAGATAATATGAAATGATATGTGACCATGTTTACCCATCACTCAAAAGGGTCACGAGGACAAAGAATGTAGGTCTTGAAGCCTTGATCTGTTTCTTGGCTACAGCAATGCAAAACCTTGCTTGCTTCTATTTATTTACTCATTCATTTATTTGATGGAGATTTTAATTAAATGAAGGGATACCATTATACTCAAATACCACTTCAGATATTAGTAAGTACTTAACACTGCATCATATCAACTGACTGTAGAAAAATGATGCTTCAGAAGAGCCAATTTGTATTATTCTTTATAAAGAGATATATTTCCTGGGAGAATGGAATTACAGTAATTGCAACTTGAACTTGCCGTCGATATTTAAAATCATCAAAAACATTTGAAATTAACATCGGTTGTACAAAACCAGAAAAATTAAACTTTTTTTTTTTTACATACTGAGTCTGGTGAGACTTTGGGAAGACCAGCCTTTGAGTCTGTGTTTCATACATTTGACAACTGTGCTGAGCACACAGCAATAGAGCTGCACACAGCAAGGCAATCAGTAGAGCAGGAGGACTCTTGACATCTCACCTCCTGCCATTAGGAGGAGCGATCAGCCAAATGAAAAATGATTCATTGATTCCATCTGGTTGACAGTAATGCCCAGGATGACAAGCCCCTGCTTATTTTGCCTTTCATAAATATTTTTATAATAAAGACCTTCCTTCACTAAATGTAGTCTTTCAAAGACAGCAAGTTTTGTTCCCTCTGCATTTCCTACAGGCTATAACAAGGGACTAGTCACTGGCTGCTATGTATTTATACAGTGAAGTGCTGAAAATTGGGAAGCGTGGCTTTAAAAAAAAACCCACAACCCAGCTTCCAGCTTGTGGCTTCTATTGAATTGTGGATTAAGCACAAGGCAGGAGTTACTGACTGGCAGAGAAGTCAGCTACTGAGACCATCACCATTTTGCCTTTTAGAGAGACAGAGCGCATCTGCCAGCTCTGAGCTTCTACCCTTATGCTTATCCTCTAAGTTTAAGAAGAAAAATGCTGTTTTACCCCTGTTGAAAGATTTCAGAGGAAGACCAGTTTTGGCCAGAGCTGTGCATGAACAGCATGTGGCACCGAGGGGCCCACTGCGGGGAGGGGGGGAAGCTCTGAGACATGGTCGGTCTTTGTCCATGGGTGGGAATGAAGGGCAAGGTGGGCTGCTCTGAAAATGCCACTGGCCTCTGGCTCTTAAGTAACCCTGGTGCCACCAGCTAGGACCTGAAGGGTTTGTTTTTCAGCTTGCGTAGAGCTACTAATGTCATTTATCAGTCTTGTAGCCTGCCTGTCCGACACGTCCATCACAGGGTCATGGGGGCACTGCAGGAGTCCCTGATGCTTGAGTCCTTATTTGCTCAAATTACAGCTACCAGTGTATTCCAGTTCAAATACATGGGGTATGCTATGGCCACCTTGACTGTTATATGTGTATATATACATATATTTTTTTTTTTATTGCATGCCAGGTACATGAAGGAAATGTACGTGAAGGAGTGTAGTTATTCAGTGAACACCCAAAGTACCCAGGCATGTGTGTGAAATGTGTGACTATACAGTAGCCTATAGTAGTAGATGGTAACAGGACAGCTACTGTACTAAACTGCAACAAAATCTGAATGAGTAGATGCATTAACACTTTAGATTTTAGTTTTGCTTTACTAATGCATATGCTTGTTTCTTTCAACTGGCAGTTTTCAGTGGTAATACACATATTCTAATTTCTCTGACTTGGTCTTTTCTACATCCCTTTATTTTCCATCTGTGGGGCTGTTTTTTGTTTTGTTTTGTTTTGTTGGGTTTTTTTTTTTTGTACTGAGGGAAATATCACAACTGATGAGACTCAGCAAATGTGTTCATGGGATAAATATATGTAGCACTGTCAGGAAGTCTGCTTAAATCTAATAAGCAACATTTAGGACTCAGGCTTTGGCTTATCACAGAAAGAGAGAGAGAATCTGCTTATGATAACCAGGAAGGATAGACCTATATTCTGCAATATATTTCTGTAGCTGCTTCAAAATATACTGCAAAATCCATCACAATCTTGAAAAATCTTGCACTGTATTCCCTGGGGAAAGAAAATTTAAGACTGTGAAAGCTTCATGAGTGTTTAATAATAGTCTTTTATATTCTTGACTAAGCAATGGTGATGATGTATTGCGAGATTAATACATACATCATTAGGAAACTTTAGTCATTTTAATACAGCAAGTCTGTGTTTTGCTTAATTCACTGATTCATCCTAAGGCATATATTGAAATTTTGTGTGGCCTTTCATTAAAAACCCCAGCATGTCACCCACGTTTTGCATCACTTGTTTTTTAATGGAACACATAGCAATCGTGTTGTTCTGCAGTTTGATCTTGGCGCACTCTGCCTTCCAGGCAAATTAACACACTGGAAATTGGGGAGCGTTGTGATGGGTGAGGGGAGGATGACATGTGCCAGGCAAGTGCAGTGTGAAAGAGATCTACGTCAGGAAAACTTCACTGCTAGCACTGGCCAGGTTAAATGTGTGTCGGTCAGTATGGTCACAGGTTCTCTGAGCCTTTTGTTGAAGCAAGACGCGGTGGGGAAGGGAAAGGGTCCTGTCACTGCACCCTTCTTTCGGTCAGGGTGTATCCGCTTCCTCTACTTGTGCACATAACACAAAAGCCACTGTTAATGGAAAAGAAAAAGCCGAGAGCAGAGTGAGAGCCTGTGCGCAGGAGGTGTGAAGGAAGTGGTCTGTGCTGAGCAGCAATTTTGTTTCCCCTATTACCCAGTGGGTACCTTGAGCTGCTCTTCGCTGAGCACTGTCTCAGTGGACATAAATGGGAGACCTCTACTGAACGCAGACCGACTAAAGCTAGGTGGAAAAGAAACCAGAGTACTGGCTGCCAAAGGAGGTGCTAAACATGGACCCAGTTTTCAGACTTGGATAGCAGCTGAGTCCATATTTAAACACCTAATTAGCCACTGCAGGCTCTGGTTTGAAATTTGTCTTCTCGTTACTTTTTACAAATACATTGGCCTAGCCTGCTAGCAAGACTGCTGCTGGAGACAGCACGATGGAGATGAGTTGTAAAATCAGCTTCTGGTGTAAAAAAAAAAATAAATTAATAAAATAAAATTAAAAAATCAGGAAACCATAAGGCAGGCACTCAGTCACTCCAGAATTGAATACTTACTTATTTTGTTTTGGCAAGAATACAAAACAATCCCTTCCTCTTCTTCTCCCTAATTTTTGTAATGACAATTCAAACTTGTCAGTCTATGTTTCAAAAAATCTTAAGCCAAAAATAAGAATTTTTGCTAAAAATTAATTGAACAGAAAGTGCATAGCCTGCCTTATCCTGTTCCTTTATTCATCAGTATAGAATCAATAAAACATTCTTTTAAAAAGAAGGATAAGGTCTTGTATGTTGCTGCTCTCTTGGCCGGATTTCAAAGCAGCTAATTAAATTCTGTCAGCCTTAACTCCTCCTGTAGTTTCCATTTAGTGAGTTGTGCATTGCCCCATATTATCAGCACCGACTTGGCAAAATGATACGGAGGGGCATCCCCCAGAGGAGACTGTTTTCTGTGGTAGGAACAGTGCTCCACAGAGAGCCCCACTGAAATGAGTGGGTGAGCATGAACTTCTCCCAGCTACTGATGCCAGGCACACCACTCCTTCCCACTGGACTTCTTCCCACCGGGTCCTTGCTCTGCTTGTTCTAGCTGCTGACCATGCACAGGCTTGCCATACCACAGCACGTGCTGTCTGGCGTAGCTTGAGCCTGATGGGCACTATTTTTTAGGATGGATCCCTGGGCAGTCCAACACCAGTAACTCCCAGCTCTCTAGCCAACTGGCCAGCGTGCCACTGAGTGCTGGGAGCTAGCAGTCTTTTGCCTCGCTGGCCACCTAGTTAGGAGTTAGAGTTTCTCTGCTTCAGAGTCTGCCCACCTTGCTGTGAAGCGATGATACCCTGTGTCCTCAAGGGTCCAAGTGTCACAGGCATCTTGCATGCACTGGTGTGCCAGCACAGTTTGCTGGTAAGCTGTGTTCTGCTTTGGGCTGGTTGGCCTCTTGTATGCACTTTCATTTCAGAAAGCTTTTAGAGGCTTCAGAAAATGAAAGCAATGTGAAAATGCATAATCTCAATATTATTTTATTTAGTATACAATTATACTTTCATTAGTGTAGAAAATGTATATACAGAGCATAGAGTGCCAAGAGAGGCTAGATTTAAATGCATAGGCTTTAAAGCCAGATAATTCCATGTGTAAGAGCAATACATTTTATGTTTTTAAACTGAAAGAGGGTAGACTTAGATTGGACATAAGGAAAAAAATTTTTAACGATGGGGGTGGGGAGACACTAGAACAGGTTGCCCAAAGAAGTTGTGGATGCCCCATCCCTGGAGGTGTTCAAGGCCGGGTCGGATGGGGCTTTGAGCAACCTGGTCTGGTGGAAGACGTCTTTGCCCATGGCAGGGGGGTTGGACTAGATGATCTTTAAAGGTCCCTTCTAACCCAAACCATCCTGTGATTCTACATGTATGTGCATAGGAGATGCAGTCATGGTATAGGTATAAGAGCCTATGTGCTCCTATTTTTCTAATGCAAAAAGTCAAGACTGGATGTAATGAAATCAAGTAAACAGTGTTGATTTTTTTTCCAACATGGCATTTAAACAACATGATTCTAATAAGTTGGGGTCTCACAAACAAAACCGTTGTTCAATGAAAATCCTTGTCAGTTTTGTGTCACAGGTTATTCCTCTGTTTTACGTAGTCCATTGTTGTCAAATTCCTGGAAAGCAAAAAGTACACAAAGACAAAATGGGAAGAGGGCAGGTAATCATTGCAGGGGTTCTGCCAAAAGTGACTGCTCTGTGTATCCAATTTTATATCCTTCATATCTATAGTATGTTATTGAAGTCTGATGCCCCGCTGCCTTGCAAATCATTTGCATCTCTGCACTGTGATATAAAAGGCTTCCCCGCTGATTGGATAGCTTTTTATATCTTCTCAGCACTCGTGTTTCTCTGACATAGATATCTATGCAAAGTACAAGGCTTTTGAGGATCCGGCCCTTGTAGTTCATGCTTCATTGCCACAAGGTGAGTCAAAACAGCACTCGCACAAAATGTGGGAATGGGAAGTCATGGGGAGCGTTCACCGTCCTCCTGCCTGGCATCTGGAGGTTACTGAAGGCCAGACTAGACCCAGGCAGAACAAGTCAGAGTAGTCCCTGCTTCCCTGCCAGCTGCTTGCCAGACAAGATCAATCTAATTCAACTCGGGAAGCTTGTCCCGTGCCCCAGCTTGCGTTCTCCACCAGTGGGGGAATGGTGGCACTGATGGAGAAGTGCCAGGGTTGGCTGCCAGCTGGCTGCCAGAGGCGGCTTCGGATGAGTGCCTCTTCCCATGGGTGGTGTGAGCTCTGCCCCACACGGCTGCGCAAGGGAAGCTTGTAGCAGCTGAGGATCCGGTCCTTCAAGTTAAAAGGATTGAAATATGCATGAAGCATAAGGTGACATTTTGAGTGTCTCAGATCAGAGCACGGACGTTACTGAATTTAAAATGTAACTGCAATTTCCTGACTAATGCCAAGTCACTTTTATATTCATGCAGTGATTGTTCTTTATTCTTAAAATAGCCCATTTTACCCTGAGGCGCAGGTGATATCTTTATGATGATGGAGCTACGTTATCCAACGTTACAGCTTGGGCCGCTGGTTGGTGCAAGGGCTGTTTATGATCAGCTGTCCTTTTTTATTCTTTCTCAATTTATATAATGCTTTTGTAGCCTGTTTGTTTGTGATTTGCTTCAACGAGAATAGAGCAGGGAAAAATAAGAAGGAAAAAAAAAAAAGAGATGCACTGGAGATTCAGTGTTGTTGTCTTTTACTTCCTGTAGCTGAGCTGTAGGATTTACCATTGTGTCTCCAACTTTCTGAGTCCATTCAGATAACATGAACAGCTAAATTGCCTCAATAGCCTTATACCTCTGCAGAGAGTCTGTTTGCTGGCATCCAGGGCTTTCTGTGGTGAAGTGTACAGGATATTATAAATAAAGTATTCAACAAGCATGAGATAGCAAAAAGAACTCTGAGACATATTTGCTATTCATTCAAAATAAAGACCTTGCACATAGTAGCAGCTACAGAAAACCGAAGGCAGGCTTTTCAGCAGAGCAGGAACATCCCCAGCCTGGGTGAAGGTGTAGAGGATGGAGCTGTAGGTGCAGCTGTCAGAGAGGCAGGACAACAACTAGAGGGAAGGAGAGAGCTGGGAAAGAGAGATCTGCTCCTGGGTGGGTGCCCCTCTACCTCCCACCACCAGCAGCAGCTGCTGCCCCACTAACCCCTGGCTCCACATTGGCAGCTGCAGCAGCGAGCAGCGCCGCTTCCCCTTGCTCTGGCAGAGGCACAGGGGATGGGGACCAAAGCTGTTTTGCTGCACCCAGGAGCCCGTTGCTTTAAGCTCCTGCCTGCTTTGCCGATGAGCTGTCTGTAATGGCAGGAATTACCTTTGGTGCTGCTAAGCACAAAAAAAGGTTAGATGAGAGACTGTAGTAATTACAAGAGTGAATTGTCATGGCATAGGAATTTGTGGAAGTGATGCTGAGGCCCAGTCAGGAGGAGTGTTCTAAGTGACATACCTGCTAATTTGCCTGGAACTAGCCTACTTATTTAAAAAAAATACTGTTGCCTACATGCAGTGAAACCAACTAATCAGCAGTTTCTAGAAAGTTTGACCTGAAAGAAAGGCAGATTCAGCATCCAGATGAGAGAGGTGCACAGGAGTCTCAACAGGTAGTGTTTTGCCATAACTCCCAGTACTTGTGTGCCTTTGTCGCACCTCCTGTTTGTCACAAACCCAGCCAGCCATCTTTGCTCTAAAGGCGGTATATGACATAACTGTGGTTACACTTGCAGCTGCTCTCCTTGCCCCATCTTTTTATCCATCTCTTTAGCTGTGCGTAATCTGGTGTGTCACTGGGCCAGCTGCAATGATTGCCTTACTCATCTGTACTGTGCCCAACACAGGAGCCTTCATCAGAAATTAGTAGGTCCTGATGCAATACAAATACTAATAACCAGGAGTAGTATGATCAGGCATGGATTTACTGGGTGGGGACAGGGTATGTATGTGTGGGAAGAGGGCAGTGAGGAAGGGGAGAGTAGTTTGAGGGCCTCTAGGTGATGATATCCTGGAGATTGGTGCCTCAGCATTTCTAGTTCAAATAGTTTAACAGAGACATTCTGGCAGGTACCATGTAATTTAATTTTGAATTTTTTTCCTGCCATAAACCAGACTTGGTGTCTGACGGAATAATCACCAGAACTTCAGGAAACAACACGCCTACCAGTGATAAGCTATTTCTTGTGCCGACTCAATGTATAGCTGTTTGTTTGCTGGATATTGCAAAATGTAGTACGTTTGATGTTTGTGCAATTCTGTTTTCCTTCTGATTATTTTTATGTGCATCTCCCTCTCTCTTTCTCTCCTGTATACAGATGTTCGTATTCACCCCATGGAGCCTATGCCCAAAGCAAACTTGCCCTTGTGTTATTTACCTATCGACTACAGCATCTTCTGACTGCAAATGGAAGCCATGTGACTGCTAATGTAGTAGACCCGGGAGTAGTGAATACTGAGCTCTACAAACATGTCTTTTGGGTTATAAAAGTGGCCAAATGGATGACAGCCTGGCTATTTTTCAAGGTATGCAGTTTTTTTAATCATTTTGTTGCCATGCCCCTGCATTTTGAGAGCTGTAGTCAGCACAGAGCTGAAGGTGTTTGGGAGTTTATCATAATGTATGGTATTTATTGCATTTCTCTGTGCTGATGAGATGTACAAAATTGATAAAGATAGGCCTTCTCCAGAACAAACACTTATTTTAAATGGAGGGAGTGAGCTCTCACAGTAAGGGAAGGGAATGCCTTTCACTGTCTGTGCCCATGCACTGATTATCTCTGCCCTGATCTATCCTTGTGCCTTTGTGCGTGCATGGGAGCAGAACATCATCCTAACATGAAGCCAGAATATGCAAAGTGTTCCTCAGAAATGTCTTGTGTGTCCTCTTAATGAGAAGCAGACATGATCTGGCACGGTCTACACATATGCAACACATTATAGAGAAGAGGGCAAAGGGAAGAAGGAGGCTGTACAAAAATGGTGGTGGGAAGTCACCATACTCCAGGCTGGGCAGGCCCAAGCACTTGTGCTCTGAGAGGAGGGACAATTTTCATTTAGCTTTTTCATCCTAACACATAATTGTAATGGTACCAGATTTTCTATTATCTGTTCCTGGTCTGCATTAGGAAACTTAAGGCTGTTTGATAAAACCAATCCAGAAGTGGGGCAGACCCAGTTAGGGTTAACTTTAGTAATGTTTTGTAGTGGTGTAACTAGATCAATCTGAAATCAGTTTAGCTGCGTAGGTGCAATCTCCTCATGCAGACCAGCCTTAGGAGGACTTGTGCTGAGAAAATGTACTGCTTTTTCAGAAAGTAGTTTTGGATTAAGTGAATGGAACCTGATTCCATTAGAGAAAATTAAATGTCCTAATTAAAATGAAGTATTTTAGATCAAGGGGCATGTCCCACAAAGCAAATTAATTTTAAACTTTGATATGGAAATATCACTAGCTTTAATTTTAGAAACGAAACTGGAGGCTGGAAGAGTGGCTGTAAAATAAGATGCAAACAAATAAACCCATATTTAAAAAAAATAATAGTATCTTCTGAGTACACCTTGAATATTGCAATAAAATTGTAATAGGAATGCTCATAATATGTAATGCATTCTTAAAGAAGTAGAATGCAGCTTTGCCAGTGTATGTTAAACTTGTTTTGCCTTTTGTGATTGCCATTTTAAGTATCAGTCTTGGGCCGTCGTGTTTTTTCATTGGACTTACTTCACCTTGCTAACATAACAGTTTCGTGTAGGTGTTTAGGTTGTGCTCAGTGTTTCCTCTACAGCCACAAAATTCTGACAAAATTTCTGTGTCTGAGGGTGAGAATTCAGTGTTATTGCTGTGCCCAGGGAGACGTTTTTGTATTATACTGGCCACGTTTAGACACTGAATGGGATGTCACTGAACGCACATAAAAGAAGTTTGGATTTATCACAGGAGGGAGTCTCATACTTACAGCTCAGTAATGTCGCCGATAGTTCCTGGTAAGTTCCTATTCTTTAGATGAGATACCGCTCTAAAGGGATTCTGCCTTACAACGGGTGATGGACAGATATACTGACTTGCATGGAAGCGCAATGTGTGTTCTGCCTGAAAAGCAAATGCATCAGTGGTTTATTGAATCAGAGTTACTTCAGGTTTGGATAACTGAATGCTTCAGTTGTCAAGGTTGAGATTTACACGTTTTTATATAACAGTCAATGTGTTTTTCCTACAAACCAAAGGAGAGGGGAACTCTTACTATCACTCTTCCCATCTTGCCTGAGACTTCTGAGCTTTGCTTATTGCTTAAGATATGTTTATGTGTTCAGGATTGACTTTGCCTTCCTTTCTCACATTCAGGAGCACTTCATCACATAGGTGCGCCCCGTTCAGCTCTGGCAGAACTGCATCACAAGGCAACGTTTAGCTCCACGGCAAGGTCACGTTGAAAGCCTGCTTGGCGATTTCAGTAGCACTGCACCGAGTGCTGCAGTATCCGGCATTCAGGCCTGGCTGGGTCTTGTGTTGGTCTCGTGCACTTGGGTAAATTTCCCCAGAGAAAAATAGGAAAGCAAGCGCAAGAAAATTCAGTTGTCTGATAATAATAGCTGATAGCTGGTATTATGGATTTCTCCTCCCCTGGAATTTCATTCCTGAGCACATGTATATGAATCTTCTTTCTAGGATTATGGCAGTAATGCAGTGAAAATGAGGTGATAGCTCCCTAATCATATTGGCTCAACTAACTTTTATCACCCTGAAGTATTCCAAAGGGGTTTCTAAATGCGTGCAGGAAATTGCTTCACCCACTGCAACCTGGCACTCATGAGAGCCAACACAGCCCAGATAGCTCTGGTGGGGAAATGCATCACGGATTTATCACATCACATTCCCTCAGGAGAAAGTCAACATCTTGTTTGATTTAATTCCAAAATATTGTGGCAGAGCCTCCACTACCTTTAAATGCATTTCCACCGACACTGCTCCCTGTTGCATTCAAGTCAAATACGTCCTAGGAATTGCAGCTTGGCCCCCACTCTCGCTGGGCTGTTCAAATTTGAGGCGTCTCAGTGTGGCAGACAAGGCTGTCGGCTCAACATCCGCCTCAGAGCTGCCTCGAGATATTTAGGTACTTAAGCAAATAAACCTACAGTCTCGCAAATAGGCCATGGTACGTACCTATAATTTACTCAAAGTATTAACAGCTTGAGTTTCTCAGTGCTGTGAAACATTGTCTTCTGGTCTTCATACGTAGCTCAGAAAAATCTCTGCCAAATCAGTTTAGGGTTGTTTTTTTTTCCCAACAAGCCGCAGTGAGAGGCACCCATATAGAAATAAGATAGGCCAAGCTAAAGGATCCGGTCACAGTCATAAAAATTGTGAAACAAATGCCTGCCCTTTAGAAGTGATGGTTTCACTCTTTCTCAGCTCGATTCTTTCTCAGGAACGTTATTGTCTGCTGCAATAGTTGTTCTTTAAATTTTGGTTTTGCAAATGTTTTCTCTACATTTTTAATAAACAGGGTTGCACCTGTCACACACAAGAGAGAAATTATGTTTGTTCCTCAAAAAATAAATTGATTTCTATCCCTATGACTTCTCAGTAAATAAAAGCTGACGAACTGTCATAGTCCTTTGCAGAGTGCGGTGAAATATGTTATCCCTCAGGAATTTTTAACATAAAGTGATCTTCTTTTTGAAGAGAAAGTCCAAACCAGTAAACAATAACTAATTAATAAGATAATAATAGCCTAAAAAGACGTTCATCGGGCATTGAATTGCAATTCAGCCAACTGTGCAATACACCAGTTTTAGTGATGGGTACTGTCCAAGCTGGAAGACGGGAAGGTACCATTTCCCTCTGAAGTATTTCTGCTTCAGCTACAGATACTGAATATTCATTCTTAAGCCAGATGGCCTCTGCTCGTGATACAATTAAAATGCCTTGAAGCAAAAAAGAAATGCTGACTTTCGTTAATGTGCAATGGCAGGGGCTGTCCTGCTTCGTACGACTTCATTGTGCCATTGAAGTAGAGACATTTCCCACACAGCAATGTTGTAAATTTCCCCCAAACCTTCTTTATGACAAGCTTGGCGAACATGTCATTATCAGATATAGAATTGTTGGTCCTTTCAGCCACCTCAGATTGGTAGTTAGGAAGCCATCATGAAAAAAATACTGTGCATCAGATCTTGTCTCAGCTGTCATTTCCAAAGACATAGTGCTATGTAAGTGATTATTGACTGACAAACTGAAAATGAGTAGGATTAGTGACCCCAGCGGCCTGTAAAAGTGAAGGAAAAGGCTTCAGCAACACAGGCTAGAAATCAGCTGATATAAACTAGTTCATTTCTTTCATCTGTCAAAATAGGCTTAACTTCAGTGTAATTTTCCTATAATATTTTTAAAGAAATGCTTCCCATCTGTAAGTACAGCTAGAAAACAAGATCTAAAGAACCTGGATTCATCATTCATGCCAGAGGACATAGTCATGCAGGTCTTATTGCAGCATTTCTTATTCAAACTGTCCCTTTGGCACTGTGAATGTAGAAAATTCATTTAATCCTCCCCCCCAAGGTGTCAGAAGACAAACACATCACCATACAATAACGCCAGCTGTACAGAACGAGAATAATTAAATTCTACAGCTGAAAGCAACAATTCATCAGCATCACCATCTCTGGCCCATGTGAGTGTGTGGTCCTCACTTAAAGCTAGTCTGGAATTTTCTCACAAAATGAAAACTCCTTACAGAAACATGTCATTTGTGGTTAATTTTTACAAAAGGCTTTTCAGATCAAAATTAGGATTCTGGTCAAAATCAGAGAGAAGGAAACGATCCACGTTACTCCAGTAACAGGTCCCATTTTTGTACAGGATTTAAGCTTCAGAGCCATAGGGCTTCTTTTCTCCCATCTGATAAATATTTGGTTATTCGTGCAGCCATAGAACAATTCTAGGGGGAAAGATGGAGGGACCCACCTGTGAAAAGTAATGAGCAATCCACCTTTGAGCCATCACATCCCCGTGATCTGGGTATTTCTCTTCGATGTCAGTCCCTGGACTTGGGTAGGCACCCAGGTCCTGCCTGTTATGGGGTATGCAGATGCAGCTTGGCTGCTTTATCTATTCTAATTGCTAAATAAGAAGGCTTAGGACTGTGGAGTGTTTTGTATCTGTCCTAATTAGGATCAGGTCCTGAGGGACCTGGCAGATGAAGTCTCTAAGCCACTAGCCATCATATTTGAGAAGTCGTGGCGGTCTGGCAAGGTTCCTGCCGACTGGAAAAGGGGAAACATAACCCCTATTTTCAAAAAGGGAAAGAAGGAAGACCCAGGGAACTACAGGCCAGTCAGTCTCACCTCTGTGCCTGGCAAGATCATGGAGCAGATCCTCCTGGAAACTCTTCTGAGGCACATAGAAATCAAGGAGGTGATTGGTGATAGCCAGCATGGCTTCACCAAGGGCAAGTCATGCCTGACAAATTTGGTGGCCTTCTATGAAGGGCTTACAGTGGCCGTGGACAAGGGAAGATCAACTGATGTCATCTACCTGGACTTGTGCACCATCCCACTCGATATCCTGGTCTCTAAATTGAAGAGACATGGATTCGACAAATGGACCATTCAGTGGATAAAGAACTGGCTGGATGGTTACACTCAAAGAGTTGCAGTCAACGGCTCGATGTCCAAGTGGAGAGCAGTGACGAGTGGCGTTCCTCAGGGGCCGGTACTGGGACCTGTACTATTCAACATCTTTGTCGTGGACATGGACAGTGGGGTCGAGTGCACCCTCAGCAAGTTTGCCG
>NW_009649320.1:1195811-1235002 GCF_000708025.1 Charadrius vociferus | reverse complement strand
TCCGGGGAGATCTTATTGCAGCCTTCCAGTACCTAAAGGGGGCCTGCAGGAGGGCTGGGGAAGGACTTTTTACTAGGACATGTTGTGACAGGGCGAGGGGGAATGGCTATAAACTGGAAGAGGGCAGGTTTAGATTAAACATTAGAAAGAAGTTTTTCACTTTAAGGGTGGTAAGGCACTGGCACAGGTTGCCCAGAGAAGTTGTTGAGGTCCCATCCCTGGAGATGTTCAAGGCCAGGCTGGATGTGTCCTTGGGAAGCTGGTCTAGTGGGAGGTGTATGGCAGGGAGGTTGGAACTCAATGATCTTCAAGGTCCTTTCCAACCTAAACCATTCTATGATTCTATGATCAGACCCACCTAAATTAGGCTGACTTTAAGTGCATATCTACATAGCTTTGGACCCTGGTCTCCACTGAACCACTGGTCCTGAGATACTATTATTTTTGTGTGTATTTTCTCAGGTCTAAGTAGCTGAAATGTTTATTTTAAGAGACATGTTGAGAGTTGCTGGAGAGTGTTTTGATGGCAGGAAAGTGAAGGATTTGTGTTGCATGTCCTGGTGTATGGCACGCAAAGGGGTAAGGATGCTGTATGGGACAGCACAGAACGAGTGGGATTGTGTTGGAGTGCATCAGAGGGAGTCAAGCCTGTTGAAGTTCTTGTTTATAACTCTTATTTGGAGCAGCTTCTGGCGTGGTCTATCCCCAAACCACACCTAGGCTTCCTCTTGGAGGGTGCTAGTTGGAACTGGCTGAAACACAGCCACGGAGCAACCAAAAAAGGAAGCAGTGTGCACAGTCAGAGACCCATCTCATGCCCTGTCCCACAGTTTTAGTTGTTTGGTTAAAAAGTTAGTTTAAGTTGTTTTTTTTTTTTCCTGACAGTATGAAATAAGAAGACTATCTTCCATTTTTCAAAAGAGTTCACAGGATAGGAAAACTGTCTCCATGTCTAATGCTGCTTACAGGATTGACCCTTTTTAGCCTGGAAAATGGTCTAAAGAAACACAGATTAAACCTACACTATGTACTATGTAAAAACCTGTGCTTGCCTTATGTGAAATTGTTTTGCAGTAAAACTTTTGGACTGGTAAGTGACTGAAATTTTGTAATATCATTCTGCTGACAGGTCAGAAGCATACTGAAAACAGGTATTTGTACTGTGTAAGAAAGGGTTTATCCATAACTCCTGTGTGGAAGAGGACTGTTGATTTAACTTGACAACTCAGGCAGATTCATTCATTCTATCTGTAGAGAATTTAATTCAAAAGAGGGAAAAAATAGTCTCTGTATTGCTGTAATGGGGAACGAGTAAGTAAACAGTTAAGAAATTGTGAAAATATATGAGCTTAATCAGTGTTAGCACATCAGCACATATCGTCTTGTAATCTGTAACTATTTTCATATTCAGAACCCACAGAGTTAGTAGGAAAGACATTTTCCATCAATCAGTTTATTCCTTGCTAACATTTCTTGGCAGTACTTTCCCATGCATATGGTTAATACCTTTGTATGGTAATCTATTTGCAGTCAGACTTGTTGAAAATGGAACAAACACAAAAGAGAAAGATAATTTGCTGTGGACCAAACACATGCCAGGGACTCAGTACTGATTCCTGTCAGTTTAAAAGAAGGTAACCACAATGCCTCTAATGTAAAGTTCTCGAAAAAAGAGGTTGAAAGGAATTAGAGAAAATCCTGACATTTCAACTACACCATTAGCCTTTCACTTTCAATCCATAATCTTTATAGTTAGGGGCTATAGCCTCACACTACTGTACTTCCCCCTTATGCGCCTGGGAAGTTCTACCTCCATCACCATGTCATTAAAATTCCATTGTCTTTTGGTCAGGTAATACAATGCTGTTTGAAACTTGAACCCACTGGCAGCAGAATACAGGCAGCCACTAATCTTTATCATCAGTGTATCCCTTAGAAACCTCTTCAAGAGAGAGGGGACCACCCCAGCCCCCACCAAAGCAAACCATTCAGCAAGGGTAGGAACAAGAGTTACAGGCAGTTTCACTCTTCCATGTGAAAGAGACATAAAACTAAGTTAAGGACAAAGACCACCGGCTTCCCATGGAAAATCACACTACCGAGCTTGCAGGTGAGCAGCAGTTTGGAATTAGATCACTAAAATGAGGAGATGCAGAGGAGGAGGTTGTAGTAGTGCATGTTCATATATATATGTACACACAAATATGGACAGTTTGCCACCAGGTGTGATGTGCATTATAGATCAATTAATATTTCTCTAGGGATGACATACCTAAATTCCTTATTGTTTTTCTGCTTGTGAGTAATGCATCCGTAACAAAACAATGCTGATGAAATTTATATTGTAAAGCCCCATCACCTAAAGCCCCTACGCACTACAGAAAAATTAATTTTAGGAGATGATCTCCTCATGGTCACAGCTAGTACTGGATCTGTCTTATCGTAAGATTTATATCTACAGTTGGCCAGATGAATCAAGTCCTTCAAGTGCCAGGTTATCCCTTTAAACTACGAAGGGATCCTCTGGTGACTAGCTCAGGTGTAGATGGCTGTGCTGTATAAAGGTATAATGCTAGTTAAGATGAATCCCATCACAAGGTACAGGACATCAAATCTGTGTTATTTTAAAAATCAGCAATGCTAGTAAATAGCTGCAGATAGTATGGTTTTAGATGTGCACAGGAGAGAGTAGGAACTGGGAAGGCGTGTTCACATATCTGGGGCACAAGTAATCTGCAATCA
Organism: Charadrius vociferus; assembly: GCF_000708025.1. NCBI lineage: Eukaryota > Metazoa > Chordata > Aves > Charadriiformes > Charadriidae > Charadrius > Charadrius vociferus. Next base: position 1,232,260 of record NW_009649320.1, on the reverse strand, counting down.
AGCTGGTTTTTCAAATGGCAGCTTGAAGGTGTTGGGAGTATGAGACCATTTCCCGTATAAGTGGGAAATGTGTTTGTGGTCAGCCACAGGTGAGGAAATCCCAGTTACTTATGAAATGTATTTCTCATAAATGTTTACAATCCATTGTGTGCCTCCACTATTTATCACATAGATATTGCCATGCATTTACATGGGTAGTTATGTGCACTCCTTGTATGTATTTATAATAGTGTAATGTATGTAACAAGAGAGAACCACGGAAAGCAAGCAGCACCCACTATTTGAGGAAGAACTGGAAACAGCAAGTACTTTTTTTTAAAATAACAGGATCATTCAGCACCCAATTTGTGAGTTTTGAAAAGTTTCAATTCAGAAGTCACTTGAATAACTCTGGCTTTAGTAATGACTGTAACAATTATGATTGTAAGCCACACACATTCGTGTTTTCAATTTAGAAAGGGTGTTGAGATACTGCAAGACATAGTTCACACGGTTCGTTTTGTTCTCATTATGTTCTCAGCTAAATACATGAGATTTGGTGGATTTTGATAGGTAAACATGAGAAGGGAATTCAGTGCAGTGGTGCAGTGGCTCTAGCCCCCATTTTTCTAGGAGGAACTTGATCCTAGATATGCCACAAACACAAGTCATTAGTACAATCTGTCCAGAGTTAGTGGTTTCTATACTTTATTACATAGTTAAAGATTTCTCTTTAAATTTGATCTCTGAGTCTCTTCAGGGCAAATGACTACATTTGATTGTTGCCAGCTCAGTGCTGGAAAGGGGAAGTAACCAGAGGAGTTACGTTACCACAGACCAAACGCTCTGCGGGGAATACAGAGCATATGCAGAACAGGATTTGGATGAAACCTAAGCAATGTGCAATAAAACAAGAGTGAACTTGGACAGCTTATCATGAATAAGATTTATAGTGGTATTTGTTTGGCCCTATCACGCTGACCTACTTTTCTGTCACTGGAATAGGAAGGAGGTGCTGCTGCTGGTCCTAGGCTCAAGCATCGTCTGAAAAAATAAAAGTTGCTCCCAATGTTTCTTAATTGCTCATCAAAGTCTTGGAGCTAGCCACCACCAGCTTACAAGCTTAACTTACCCTCTTATTAACAGTTTAGCCAATTTAGTGTATATGTTACTCTTGGAATGAACATCAGGGGCCAGAGTTGGTGCCCCGTGCCTGGCAGCCCTGTGTTCCCACGGCTTTGCTGCCAGTGGCGTTGTGCAATGGCCCTCCAGCTGCCTTGCATCCCTGAAGCAGGCAGCAGGATGCTGAGGCTGAATGTGTCTCAGGAAGAGTGATATTGATTGACTCATCAATATTTTTGCCTGCCAAGCTCTTGAGATGCAAAATGCAGTCTTCCACAGCGTCTGCCACTTGTCGCATACTGTCCTAAGATGATTAAAAATGTAGAAAGATAAAAGCTGTCCCATTATTTTTGGAGCTCAGAGTGTTGAAAACAAAATTACACATTATGAGTATATTTTGACAGGTGGCTCTGTTCTAAAAATGATGCAGAAAAGGCACTATGGGGCAGCATGCTTGTTTTTTTCTGTCAGAGTTGTATGTTGTCCAGGTACAAAGGCTATTTTTATGACTGCCCAAGCTGTGAATGTAGCTCCGTCATTTCTCTGAGATGACTTTGATTATCAGCACTCTCATACATCATGACCAGTAATGCCATCTTAGGTCCCCATTTTTCTTTGCATATAAAATGATGACCTCCATCATCATGAAGTTTTGTACTTCATCAGCGGCTTTCCACAAGTGTAGCTGATCAGAACCTGCTAAACAAGTAACTAAGACCCAAACCTAAAAGCATCCAGGTCCCAATCTTACTGTGTATTCTTGTAGCAAGGATTGTCTGGTCTGACTTCACATCCTCTGTGTGGAGTACTGTCCCTATATAAAACATTTTACATGTCTGATGATGCTTCTTAGACGTTCTCCTTGATCTGGGGCTGGCCTTTTATTTTTCTCACCTGGTTTAGATTCGTGGCACATATGTTCTATTTTATATGCCTATTATCTGGGGAAGTGGATTAACACTGGCACAGATACATGAAACCCTAATCACTTCAGAGGGTCTGCAGATCTATAATACTGGATTCAGCTGATGCCTGAAATCCGTTCAAGAAGCTGATCTGGCAGGTCTGGAAGGCAGGAAGCAAGAAGTTTTACATAGTATTTTTTTTTCTAAATATAATTGCCCTGTTAATACCATTTTATATACACTCAGTGCTCAATTTTAGTTTTGGTGGTGTGGAGGTGTTTTTTTTCCCTCGTATTGGGGCAAGCCTGTTTCATAGGAACCACTGTTTTCACTGCAAAATATATCCATCACCCAATACCTTGGCTGTATAACTTCTCCTATGAGAGTTTCAACCAACTCATCACAGCACTGGGTCAAAGGCAGATTGCTGGTGAGTCATCTATTCCCAGCTTTTTGAAAAAGTGATAAAATATAAAATGTGTTTGTTCTGAGGTACCTGGATTTGTCACCTCCAGGTGACACAATGGTTTACTCAGAGGAGCCAGGGGGATTATAAAGCACCTCCAGTGCTCAGAAGCAGCACTCGTATGTGTGATGCACAAGCTGTCCCATGCTCACTCGGTTGGAAAGAAAGCATTTTCAGCATAAGAGTCATTAAACTTCATAAATGTGAGCAGGTACCATCCCGCTCAGGGATGGTGCCAGTGCTGTCGCTGTTACCATAAAGACAGCGCATCTTTTGTGTGTTCATTTCAGTTTGACTCCGTAGAAGCTCTAAGCAACAACTTTTTTTTTCTTCTCTTTATTGTCAAGTTATATGATGACATCTAGCAATAGCCTTTAATCAAAATAAACGGGAGTGAGGTTGCTTTTAAGGAAACAATTTTGTCAAGACAAGAATGAATTGAAGCAACTTGACTGGAAATGTATTTACTTTGAGAAAGTGAGAAAGAAAGAGGAAGAAAGAAGTAAGAAACTTGTTTTTAATCATTGGAATCAGACTCTGGAAAAGGCTTCCACAGAGTGGTAGGTATAAGAAAACTGTTGTTTTTTAAGATGGAGTTCAAATGGGTTTATGGAGAAGATCAGCTGATAGGATATCTGCAAAATTAGGAGATCAGAGATGTCCCACGAGGTCCCTGCAGTCCCCTGTTCCTTCTCAATTCCTTTGTATTTAGAATCCAAATTTTTTTTTCCTTGGGTTTACCTGTTTTGCTCCCATGTTGAAAAGAAAAAAAAGGAATGCAGTATAAGCGTCCAAAAGCGAAGATTTCCCAACAAACTTTCATTTTGATTTTGAATGTGTTGAGTACCCAGCAAATCCTTCTTTAGGAAAACCTTTGCTGAAGATGTGCCAGTTCTTGCCCTCGTCTCCATCCTTGCCTTTCTAGTCAATAGTCCTTCCAGATGTTCGCTGATGGGCTGTGTTGAACTGTGCTACCAACAGTGCTGGCTCTTGGTTACAGGAGAGAAGTGAAGATGGCGCTATGGGTCAGACTGAAGAATCTTCAATGAAAATGAGATCTTTTGTTGTCCTGGTCAAGAAATCTGTGCATAAATTAGCTAAGGTAAATTGGAAACGGAGCTGTAGACATAGTTGGCATAGCTATCCTGTTAACCTCTAATCTGGGTTACAGCAGCGTTCTTCCTGAAATTGGTCAGTGCTCAAGAGACCCCTTCCAACAGAAAGGCCAGGCAGCCAGGGACAGCAGCATGACCCTTGTACGAGAGACCATGGCTTCCCCTGTGCTTCCAAAAGCAGCTCAAGGCCATCATCTTGGGCCTTCCTGACTGTCTGGTTGGCATCTAAAGTACCTTCGAGATGACTAACTTGGGGAGGTTTGTAGCCTGGCTGGACGTCAGCTGAGGAGCTCCAGCTGACAGTGTCCAGAGTAGACTAGCAGGGGTTTGCATGACAAGGATTTCCATTTCTAAACCATCCAGAACAGAGACTTTGGTTCAGGATTTTGCCTGATGGGGAGAAAGTTATTCTTATGTTCCTGTTTTGTGATGGCAGGTCTGCCTCACCTGAATCAGTGTTTTCACCACTACTTGCCGTATATTTCTTGTGGAGAAATTACACTGCACATTTTAACATTTGAAAAAAAAATCCTTTTTTTTTTTTGTGGAATTTTTTATTTAAACCATTATGTGGTATTTTAGAGGGGCAAAGCTGGGTTCTTGGTCTTTCTTGTGTGGGTCTTTCAAGTCAGAGCAATAGACCTCCTGCAAACTACTGACCATGGATCCATTATGATAGCTAAGATGTATCGATGCCCCAAATTATTGAGTTAAAGCTTTGCCCTCTGATATGAATGGGTGTCTAGATTTAAAAATAAATCCTTTGGATTATACCGAAAATTTGAACTGTCAAGAAATAAATGGTGTGGTGAACTGAAACACAGGTCTCTTAAGCTGCCCTCAATTTAGCTGTATTTCAGTAATCTCTCATTCACCTTTCATTGCTGTCAGCAGTCTGCAGGGTTTCTTTTATATTTATGATGGAAATATCTGTCTATGAATCATGTCACTGAGATGCATGTGTTTTTGCCACTTCAAGGAATTAGTAAACAGTGCATAGTTTCTCTGGTAAAGAACACCACATTGTTGGGTCATTTGTACCAATAGGTATTTCTTCATGTAAACAGCTTTGTTGCATAAAAAATTCCTTATTTTCATGTGTGGTAGGTGAAAGGTATTTTTGTTAAGCAAGTGCATATAACTTCATGTCTTGTTTTTCCACATTTTCACTGTCAACATGTATTTCTGTAAAACTTCGTTGACAGTAGGTATTTATTAACAGACTTTTGCAAGTATTTTCTTATTATAGTTTTATAGTGACTTTATCATAGAAAAATAGATGTATCTAAAATGCAGAAGCCTGGCATACCTTTCATGTTTTGGAGTCCCTTTGCTAAAATCTGTGGAGACTAGATAATTTTCATGTTAAAATATCACTGAACTTCAAGTGAAGAACTGTTTCATATACAAAATTATGTTAATAAAAAACATAATTTCCTTTTTAATCATATACTAAGCAAAAATGTAGTCTACTGTAGCTTTGTGAGTTAAAGGTATATTATTAAGTAGTTTTCAATAATATCCTTTCACTCTTAATTTCAGTCACCCGCAATACCGAAGAATTTTTAGGAAGGATAGATAAATAGCTCTAACAAAATGCAAAGTACTGAATATTTTGGAAGACAGCAAGATCCTTTCGTTCGGTCTGCTGCTTGTTATTGTCACTGCAGATTATGGATGAGAACACCTGCAATTATCCACCAGTTAATATATTTTTGAATTGGAAGAAAGGGCAGAGCTACAGTGCAGCTGGCAAGTAGACAGCTAACCTCCATTGCAGGCGTTTAAAACACCTCTTCAGTGGGGCTTCTTAATGATAAAATACGTAGGGCTGGCTTTTCTGACAACCCGTGGAACATGATAGATGATAGTAACCTTTTCTCTAAATTAAACTGGAAGACTGGGAGCTGGCAGGGCAGTACGCTCAGGCGCACGAGCTTTGGGGTAGCAGCTTCCTTTGCTGCTCCTCACCCCATATGTACATATTTTTATGTTTATTTTTAAATTATGTCAGTGTATTCTGGGCTATATTCTCATCTTCGTTTTGTTGACCCTCCTTTACCCTTTATAGGTTTGAAATAGTTATCTTTGTACTTATTTAATGTAGCAGTAGTTAGGGCAGGCCAGAGGACTGTCTAGATTTTATTTTCTTTTCTACACAAAAGCAAACTCTATGAGTGCGAGCAACTCTACTACTTGCAAATGGAGCATATGCTGAGAAAGTCTTCTGTCTCGTTTTGTAATTTCTCGTACTTGCCTAAATAAAAGGAAAAAGCCCTGAGTGAGCTTTTTTGAAATGAGTTCACATTTTCAGGGAAGGAGTTAAAGAGCATACTTGGCTCGGGCATCTATTTTTGCTTAGGGAAACATTTTCTGTAAGAATGTGTACCTCAGTGCTATTTTCTCTTCAAATTTCTCTTTGTGGTTATGGGGTTTTTTTTCTGCTGTGGTGATCTATAGCTATTTGTAAAGTCTTCATAACATTAATTTAGACTAGAACAATCTGCCTCATTTTTCAAGAACCAAACCACATTTCTCCATTCTATTATATTAGTGATTAAAAAATACTGATGTTTTCTTCTGCAGAACTGTAGTAAGATACCCAAATCCGGTGATTTTTAGTCGCAGCTGGGTATTTATTCCTTTGCAAATCTCTCCCTCCTATCAGATGCTGCTGGTAACTGCTGTCAGATGTTCGAGTAGCTGTGCTCTGAGGGCAAGCGTGAAGTTGTCTATTTGTTTTCTAAGCAAAGACCAGATGTTTGTTCAGGAGCAAGCACACTGATTTGCAGTTAAAACCTAAAGTAAAGGTACATCATTTCAGGCTATAAACGAGCCATGTCCCAAGCTGCATGTGGCTTAAAAAGAAAAATGTGAGAGCCCTGTACATCTGGGGTATTTGTTTACACAAGTGAAGAAGGGATGGGTTATTCTCTCCCCTGTGTCAACAGAGGAAAATTCAGATTTTTGCCTTGGACTAGTTCATGCTTTTCCCTTGCTCTACACAGAGATGGCAATGAAAACAAGGCAAAGAGCTATATTTAGAGAATTAGACCAGTGGGAACTCATTGGTATTCTCTAGGAGCCAGTGATAAATCTGTCTCCCTGGGAGACTTCAGCAGGCATTGAGGCACACCACCTCCAGCTCCGGCTACCTCATGTACTTCCAGTTACTCTGAGCAATAAACCATTGCACGCTGAAAAAGAAACTGGGAAGACTTTAAAAATTTGAAGTCCTACAAGGTTATACTGGGCCCATGGGAGGTGAGGTCTTGATCAGTTTGTGACTGACAATGTCTTCTGCAAGAAAGAGCTTTTCACAGAGTCCCATGGCTACAGCAGTCCAGTAATAGTCACACCACTGCTGGCTCTTAGCCTTACCCATCAGAGGCCTAGCTTCTGCATTTTATTCTAGTGTCTTTAATATATTCACACTCACCTTTAATATATTCACAGTATTACAGGCAGGAAAAATTACACTGGGGCAAAGGAACAAAGGCAAATATTGCTGAAGAAATTTTAAATAATGTGCAGATCTCTTGTGGGCATTGATTCACGTGCTTCATGGTGTCAATAATTGTTTGTGAATTGCAGCCATTTTTTTTCCTCTGAACAGAGCATTACTCCTGAAATATAGTCATTTCCTATTGATTAGCTCTATAGTCATTTTCATGCATCAGTAGTTCCGTTAAAAATATAAGTAGCACTTATTTTACACTGGTGTGTAAGATCCATGCATTGTTCATTAAAAACTGAAAGGAGTCTTTAGAATATTCTGTTTTTCATTGCAGAGACCACATCGATATTTTAAATAGCTCAAAGTCTCAGGATAAATGGAAAAAGTCTTAAGGGCTTTTATTTTTTTTCCCGGTCGTTTGTTGTGTGTTTTGTTGTGTTGTTTTTGTTTTTTTTATGGGGGAGTTGTAAATGTTCTGCTGTCTCAGGACAGGGCTGCAATAAGAAGGACATTTGTCACTGTTTGGTGCTAATGTAATTTCCTGTTTTTCCTACTGTATGACTCTCCTTTTAATCCCAATTTTCGGTAATGTGCTATTTTTTGATTAAATGATGAGACCTGAGATTCAGCAAGGAGAAAATAATTAAAACTATTTGTTCCACAGACTGTCAGGAGCTATTAGGGATTAGACAAATATAAATTAAGGGGTTTTTTTTCCCCGAGCCATGTTACAGACTTTGCAAAGTTCACAAACAATTGTAATCCTCTTTTATTGAGCACAGATTTAAAAGTAAAGGTCAGTTATGTTTTGGTCACTGAGGAGTTTAAATAATTGGCAAAACCCAAGTGTTTAGATTATTTTTATATAAAAAGCGTGCTGCTTGGGAAACTCTTGCTTCTCGATTGTGGCTCCCTTACAGAGCTCAGGGACTAAAAACTAGCCACATCAGCTCAGTAGACGTTTGCAGAGCAAAGTGGGCTTTGCAGCTTGTCCCTCCAGCCGCAGGAGTGGCTCATGCCCCGGGAAGGGCCAAGCAGTGGCAGGCATCGTGGCTGATGCTGGTGGCCTCCGCGCCCTGAGACCAGCCCCACTTGCACCCCTTCCCCGCAGCTCCGCGCATCCAGCAATGCAGCATGCTGTCTGTCGCACCCCTGTTTTGATGCCCCTTGCTGCAAGAGGAGCCTTGTTTTCTTCCCTGCTCTAAGGGCTTGGCACAGCTTGTGGACCCACCATTTCTCCTGCCTTCTCAGACGGGCTAGCTCCTTTGTTTGCTCCAAAGACGGTAAGAGCCATCTGCCCCAAGAGCTCGTGCTTTGAAGGTGGCTCTCTACCCCTTTCTGGTTTCTTAAGGGGGTTGGTGACACGGATGGGTGATATAAGGAGGGTGAGTATCAGTGCTGCACTGGGAGCCCTCCTACTCTGAGATCCTGAGGAGACCCTCTTCCACATGGCATATGGGCTGCAAAAAGGGATGTGACCCAGCGGGGACAGGTGCCTGGCATGCTGATGTAGGAGGTCGTGGTGAGGGCCTGGCAAAAGGCATTTAGGAATTTAGGAGGAGCAAAAGGGAGTGAAGAAGAGCTGGGACTATCTGCGAGACTGTCGTGGGGCAGGATGAAAGGGCAGGTGGAGAAACGGGTGAAAGTTTAGGCTGCAGATGTGCTTTGCATGCCACCTAGAGAAACGGAGTCCTAATCTTGATTGGAAGAATTCAATTCTGCTGTGAAGTACGTATTAAATAACAATAGGCGGCTGCAGAGCTGTGCAGACTTGCAGGTGAAGAGTGGAATTTTAAGCAAGCTGCTGGGCGGGCGGGAGAGGCAGCGGGGAGGGCTGGGACAGGCGGTCTGTGCTGGCGTTCAAGTCTCTGCTCAGAGCTCAGCCTGTATTTTTATGAGTTGAAAGCAGTTACTAAACCGCAGCACAGTTCTGCATTAATTCAACTGGAATTTTTCCCGGGAAGCAGAAGTTTAATCATCTGGAGCATCGCTGTTTGCAGTGTATCACCGCGAGCGAGCGAGCGGGGACGGCTCATTGATTGGACTCTCAAGGCAAACGGACGTGTGTAGCAAAATGGCATTACCAAAGAGTGTAGTTCAATATGAGCTCCCGAAACAAAGCGAATTATTTCAGCACCACATGAGTCCGTAACATGTATTTATCGAACTGCAGAACCTCACAGTGTTTGTTCCCCATTCTAAACAACTGCTCTAACCTTTTAGTCAAAAAGCCCTATGAATACAAGTGCAACAGAAACTCTCCTGGGGCACTTAATAGAAAGAAAAGGTTAATTTTCACTACGTCATTTTTGGCTATTGATAATTCTGCAAGGGTAAGTCTCTAGGTCATAGCTACCTATGCCCTTAATCAGTCCAGTTTCAGAAACTCTCTGCCGAGACAGGAGGTATCTGAGAATTAAATAACAGGCATATGAAGATTTTTTAAAATTCTTGCTCTACAACATCTCTTTTTTTTTTTTTCAGTAACAGGCTTGGGAAAGACTTTAGGTGTGGAAGGGATTAGATGTTTTTCTCCTTTCCAGTTTTTCATTGTCCTCCTTCAGGTAATGAGGTTTGGCACCATGTATCTAATTTTTGGAACTTAAACCAATTCTTCCTGCGACACAAGCCAGGACAGTCGCTTTAGTCATTCACACAGGACTGGGGTATACCGTGTCACCTGTACAGCAACATGACACTTCTGCTGTGACTTCTGTCATCTGGCAGAGGAAAAAGGAAGACTGGAAGGACCAAATCCAGTCCTGATCTTTGCAGGGGAGTTGTTGTTTGCAAATTAATGGCTCCATCTGCAACCCTAGTGAAGGCTTACAAAACACCTTAGAAATAAGCCTGGATATTAAAATTAACAACTTCAGTAGATAGTAAATCTGGGTCTCACTACTTACTAGTACTTAACAATTTTAAGGACATCCCACTTCCCTGCTTTCTTTTATCTGATCCACTGGCAAGAACTGCCACCTTTGTTTTTCTCTCTCTGCCCCCTTGCAAATGAATAACATTGTGACCTCTCCCCAGGCTAACATCCCCGTCTACACGAGTACCAACCTGCCCTTCTTTCAAACCATCTAGCTGATTAAATGTGATGGGTTTAAGCTCACAAGTAATTGTTTTCAAGACAAAGTTTTTTGCTTCTGTTCAGACCTTGGGAAGCATTTGTATGGCTGAGAGTTTGCGTGTTTGCTCTCTGTAATGAGCTCTGTGGTAAAAGATATGATGCCTCAGATCTTGTCTAACATAATTTTAGAAACATGACTGATCTCATTGAAATCAATGGCAATATTTGCCTGTCTAAAGTTATACATGTTCTTTGGGGCTCTTCTGAATTGAAGCCATCGATAGGTTCCTTGTCGGACAGTAAAGAGCCCCGGGGTTGACTGATTTAAACAAAGGGATTTAAGTCACAGGGCTTAAACTCACTTTCAGTCTGCACAACAAAAAGCTTGATTTGAATAATAAGATTCAGTCTTCCTTTGCATTTGCATTTTTAGTTATTTTGTTAAAACCAGGTTGATTCTGGTGGGTTAGTAAGCATTCAGATATGTCGATTTGCAACTGAACATACCCTTTGCCTTTAAATTTAGTACTTCTCTTGGGTAACCAAGAGGATAAGCTACGCAGACAGCTCCATAATCGTGTGGTTTCAGAATCTGTCTGTGATTTCATGACTTTTTTAGCATTCCATTGTGACAGAAAATGGGAAATGGTTGTTTTGTTTACAAGATGACTAATTTTTTTCTTACTTTTTTTACAAGCTGCTTCCAGATGAAATATGGGTTTAATTAAAATGAAGCTAACTGTCATTTTTAAAGGTTTTTATTACTTAAACAGAAATACGTTGAACTTATTTCGCACATTTTTGTCATCAAAACCAAGGATGTATAATCTGTAATTACTGACTTGAACTAACTAATTCTGTTTACTGTACCTGTCAGAAAGATAGGATTAGAAAATCTGAGCCACTCTCACCTACTTCTATTCTTTCACTAAAAAAACTGTAGAAAATTAGTCTGCTCTTCTTGTTTTCTGTCTTTGGACAGATCTAAATTAACTGACTTGTTTATATCCTTTTGGTTTACCATTCCAGATTAAATGCTGAAATTGCCAGCAAGTGGAATTATAACAAACATAAAGTTGCAGAGTAAGAGTTCTTCCCTCCCCACCACTTTTAGTTGTCTTCCAGTTTGTGCTTTCTCCTCACAGCTTGGGGAATAATTCAAAACTATAATTTAAACACAATAACTACATAGAAAACAGAAACCCAGACCAGTTGGGGCATGGACAGTGCTAAATGGTATTTGGCGATCTGCTCCAAACTTCTTTTTTCCAGCCAGCGCAGCCTCTGCAGGACCGTTGCCTTTCAGTCCCGCAGACAGGCTTGGAGTCCGCAAAAGGGAAAAGGAGACAAAGTCTGAGACCCAGGGTGAGGATAAGCACTGCGAGCTGATGTCTCTTTCTACTCTAGAGCTTTGTGGTGAGCAGACAGCTCTGCTGTTGACTGGCCACTTCCATGGCCCCAGACACAGGGCTGTGCGTGGGGTCCCCTGACCCATCAGTGGGATGTGTTGCAGGCCAGCTGGCATGCCACTGCAACGTAGACATGAGAAATCTGGGGGAAAGTGCATTTTTGCTTTCATCTCTCCCATCTTCCCAGGCGTATTTTCATCTTGCGTGCTATTAATGCAGAGAAGGAGCATCCTGTAGTCATTTTCAGTTAGTTTGTGCGCTTTACTGTTTTGGGTCCCTATCTTTGCTAGCACAGGCACATGGCTTGCCTGAGTCTTGGAGGAGAAGTGTCCTCCGCTGACCTTACTTTGTGATCCAGGAAGGGATTTGCACCTTCTCACCTGAGCTGTCTGGTTTCAGCAACTGCCTCCAGCGGGCAGGTGAGAAACCTGGGCTGGCAGCCAGCCTCTTCCAGCCCCACCGCCCGGCTGAGCCCCTGTGTTGTTGGTTTCCACAACTGCCCTCCAGCGGGCAGGTGAGAACCCTGGGCTGGCAGCCAGCCTCTTCCAGCCCCACCGCCCGGCTGAGCCCATGGGTGGAAACAGCCCCGCCGCTGTTTGGGGTGCGAAATGGGGGTTGTAGGAATTTAAACAGAAGAGGCTGTGAAATAGCCGTTGGCCTGTGTAATTTGGGGTTATTTCATTTTGTCTGTGCTCTGTGCAGTCTTTACGCTTTTTGATCTCTTTGTAGTTCACAAAGGTTTGCTATATTGTGGTTATCTTTTAAATATTTAGGAGTTCTGTGCCCATCCTGAGTGCTTATAAGCATTTAAAAAAATAACAGTCCCTATAAGAAAATTGTGAAGTTGAAGATCTTTCAGTTTCCATTTTCTGAGAAGGGAAAACAAGATATATGGGCGAAGTGACTTGTCAAATGTCAAACACTAAGTAAAAGAGTAGAGATGACGGTAGAGGGCTACAAGTCAGAAGTCGCCATATATCTTATGCCTGAAGTCTTGTGTTTTCAGCAAAAGCCGGCAAAGACATTTTACTTTCCCTGAGCAGGCAGGTAATAAAATAAATTGTTCAGCAGTATATGCACTCGGGAGCATCCTCTTGAGCACTTAGAACCTTGCTGTGTCTGGGGTTGGTAAAAATGCAGCTACCATTTCAAATGTAAATACTTGTGTTTGCTTTTCTGTGTTGTTTCATTTTGCTTGCAAAAGTGTGGCAACTTGAAAGAATTCAGCAAACTAAAGATGACCCATGTACTGGTATAAGATAATGCATAGAGAATGAAAGCTCCAAAGCTTTCATGGTTGTTTGTTGTTTTAAGTCCTTTTTAATTTTGATCCGTTCACATTTTGATTCATATTTAAATTTTGTTTTCAACTAAAATATTGAGCATATATTATTAAGTGATGCAGATTTTCCAGCCACCACCTATCAAAGAGGTTGCCTCTTGAAGAGCTTTGTTGGAGAGTAGTGTTATGCTCTTATTCATATTTCTCAGATAGTAATAGTTCAAAACTCAGTAGGATTAAAGGCTTGCGTAGTTCATAAAAATAACAGGATGGTTCCTTAGCATATATCTAGCATGAATACTAAGCTGTAATTAAGTATTCTTACTTAATGATAGATCAGTCTGCATTTCGGAATGAAGAAGATTATATTGAATTGCTCACATGATACTGTAATTATGGCCATAGAGCTGGTAGTAAACAAATAAATTGTGTATTTTCCTTTACAAACAGAAAAAAGGAGTAACAGCCTACTGCTCAAGGCATCAGGATTAGGATTTAGAAGGCTCATTCTTTCCTCATCGCTTCTCCTCACCTGCGCATTTGCTTCAGTAAATCACTTGCCTGTCTGTGAATAGAGGTGTTGCAGAAAATCCCAGATTATGTGAAGATACTCAGGACAATTCTGAGTGATTTAAATCAGAATTGTCCTCAGCGATAGGTAGCTGTGGGACATTGCCTGGTTTCCAGAGGGATCAGTGTGCCATGCTGCCAGAAGGGGCTTCAGTTTTGTGAAGTACGTGTACTCTCTTTGCTCTCTCCTCCTGTTATTGCCTGCCTATTTCCTAGAGACTGAATGTTCTTCCAGCAAGTGACTGTCTCCGGCTGGATGTTTATGCAATGTCTGGGGCAGCAGGCTCCTATCTGTCAAATTCTGCCTGTTACTGAGCTGAGTGAGGTAACAAGTGTAATGTAATTTGAGTGGCTGCAGCGATATCTCAGTTCTGACTTTGAAGACATCGCTGTCTGCTGCAAAGCAAGCTTAGGGATCAACCTTCAGGCAAAGTAATCTTCTTCAATGCACTTGACAAAATGAACAAATGACTCAGTTATGATTAATGACTTTGACCCAAAGTTTCAAGTCCCTGCTCAAATTCAGTCATGTAAAGTTGGGTTCTTGCTTCCCTTTTAAAAATTGCTTAAAACTAAACATCATTCTTCTAGTCCTTCATTTCAACAGCTTAGAAAATTCACAGTATGGATCCACAAACTCCTGCTCAAATCACTGAGGTTATATTGCACTACTAAGTGAGAGATACTCAGTTTGAAATTGAGACACACAAATTTACTTTTGTGGTATCTGCAAGTGAGTTCTCTGTTGAAGCTGCTATTTGAAGTCAATTGGACATCTCTTCAGTGTGGCCCAGAAAGCTGGCCAACCAACAAGGGCTTCATTCAGCTGCCTGATAACACAGACATCTGATGCTATTTGAGATAACCCATGATGTCCTGCTTAGTCTGAATCAGTTGCTTTAGCAGAGGAGGGTTCAGACCCATGGACACCATCTTCCCCAGCAAGCCTTTGCTCATGTTTTGTGTCTGACAGAAAAGTCTTCCCAGGGCTTCAGAGTAGAGCTGAATGGCAATTTTCCAGCAAAACAGATTTCTCAGAAGGCATTGCTCTGACGCAAAACAAAGTAAGACCATCCACCATTGACTCCATCCAAAGATTCGTGGGAAGTCACTCAAGCCTGAGTGCCTGCCTGCTCCTTGGGCTCCGTGAGCACCAGGGTGACACTGGCAGTCTTTTGGGGACAGTTCCTTTCTTCTGTGATCTACTTTGTTTACAAGCTTCCCAGCCACCCATTCAGGGACTGATGTGAAGATGAGGTGGGGCTTCCCAGGCTCTCTATGTACCTGGGTTATTTTGAAAGATCTTTCCAGAAAATTTGGTTTCAATAGGAAGGGAAGGAGAGATTCAGGATTTGATACTCTTTGTGTCTGTTTGCCAGCTATCTCTACTTCTGTTGTTTACCACATCTTGTGCTAGGACGCTCAGGGAAAAGCTGCTCTTTTTCCCAGAATATGCATGAATTATTCATATTATAAAAGCTCCTTTCCTTCAAAATTTTGGTATTTTTTTAGTTTGAAAATTGCCTTGTGTTCTTAATTCATCAGTGTTCGTCTTTTATTATATATTCAGATCTTTGATTCAGAAATTATTTCTCTGTAGCCACAACATTGCCAGGAGAAAGGCTTCACATTTTAACTCAGCCATTTCTGTTTGTAGCTGCTGTCTCTTTTAAAGATGAAATCTAAAGAATTTTATTATGGAGTGAATTTATTAAAGAATTCTCTTTGCCGTGAGTTGGGGATTGAAGAGAAATTAATTTGATGGTGCTGACTGGGTCTCTAGGGAGAACTGTATATTCAATAAAATATCTCTATCTCTTTCTGGTCTATAATCAAGGCAGAAATTGGATAGAAAGAGAATAATAGTGAGCTACATAGGAAAGAACAGGAGGAAAGAGAGAATACAGATGGAAACCAGGGCTTTTGAGTGAAGGCAGAGATGTCTGAAAATCTGTGCTGCCAGACCTCTCTGGCAGCTTTGGCTTCCTAGGGATTTGACAGTTGGTCCTGGCCACCAGTCTCACCAGGACTTAGTCAGCTGTTACAGCCTTATTGATCAAAGGTTGCTGAACACGTCCTTACACTTGCGTCATACCTTCCTTTCTAGCCTTTGTTTTCATACTCAGTGTTTCAACTGATTACATTTTGGCTGAAATTTTCAAAGCAGTGATCACGTTAGGAGGTCTAGACACTGCAGAAGTTACACAACAAGCGTTGAGCACATGTAGCCCATGTCTTCACCAGGAGGCTGTGACACTAGAGCAGCTGTTGTCATTTCACCTCAAAGTCTTGCACCCGTAAGTAATCTGGTTTTGAAACGATGCGGTAGTTCACAGATCATAGTAATCAGTACTCCCTGGAACACAGGTAACTTGTTTCTCACAAGTTTGTTTGCTTTAATATTCATGGGAACGCAATCCCAGCTACTCCATTTCTGACAGTTTTCAAACTAGTCCATGTTGCGGTGGCTTTGTGTTTGCCTTTGTTCTTAAGAGTCAAGCAGTGCATTAAGGGTGACTGGGTGTCACCCCTCCAGTAACTGCCAGCAAGTAGATGAAAGGCTTTGCTCTGCCAAGTAACAGTAATATCATGTTCTCATTCTTATTGCAAAACCCCACTGTGCATATGCGTAGTGCTGTTCAGGGATCCCAGATAATTGTTTTCTTTCCTGAAGAAAGACAGAAAAGACAGAAAACTATGTATATACAGAGCTTTTCGGTCCAGAAGCAAGTCAATAGAATACTAACATTTGCAAAACATTGCCAGAATAATGAATGTTGAGAATCGTAAAGGAATGCTGGCAAAAGTGCCTGAGTATCCAGGCCCAGAAGATGACCTGTTTAGTTCTTGTTGTGTCTTCCTAGCTAGAACCTGGGAAACCTGTCGCTAGTCAGAGACATATCTTCTTGTTACCTGAGCCAGGGATGGCCTGATGGAAACTCACCCATTTAAAAAATGGAGGACACAGAGCAATTACTCTCAACCCTCGTGCCAAAAAAATCCCCTGAAAGGTCCTTTAATTCATCAGCCCATGAGTAGACTTCACATTTGAACTGAAAAGTGCATGACGTAATGGATGTGAGTACATGAGGTCGGGCCACCGTTATAGAACCAGTGTCTCTATGCCAGGCTACTTAATATTGCTACTGAGGAGCATTCCACCAATACTTAATATATTCTGCATCATAAATTGTATGTACAAAGTTCTTTAACATGTTCTTTCTCAGCATTAAGCCATTTGCCTGCATAGCGGGCAGTCCTGGGTGCACATCTGCCCATTTGGCCCCTCATTCCTGTCCCTCAAAAGGCA
This sequence comes from Charadrius vociferus, assembly GCF_000708025.1. Lineage (NCBI taxonomy): Eukaryota > Metazoa > Chordata > Aves > Charadriiformes > Charadriidae > Charadrius > Charadrius vociferus. The sequence goes on along the minus strand of NW_009649320.1, from coordinate 1,215,569 downwards.
ACTGCGATGTTGGTCATTGAGTTTGCCAGCTGCTTCCTGCTGTCTGTCGTCTTTGCCCAACCTTCTCTCCTACCATATCTCAAGATGACAGCATCCTTAAGTCATGAAATACAAACCAAGTATAATCAGCTGATTGACTGGGCCGAGAGAGCAGCGGGTGAAGCTCTTCCAGGGCAAGTGCTCCTCTGATATTAAGGGTTATATCACTACTGCTTTTTCAGTTGTATGGCCAACTCTGTCAGCCAATACAATTTGAAGTATATGCATGCCGTCCATTCAAACACATAGAAAGGTTCTCACTGTTTGCTGGTAGTTACTGAAAACGGCACAGGCAAAATGAATGGATTGCAGAAGAGGAATTGTAGGAACTTATTAGTTTTTTTTACTGTCCAATTTTCTATGGTTTCCAATGGATGTATCATATTGTCTGCACAGGACTCTGAGCTGTGAATTCAGGTGGAGGTAGAACAGGATGAGTACATGGGTTAATAAGGGAAGCACCACCAAGCCTTCACGTGTAACTGATGAAGACACACAATTTCCAAACAGTTAAGCTGTTGCGCCTGTTGTAGACAAGTGGAAAGGATGTGACATTTCACAGAGGCATGGCTGTAGGGACTGACTGTCGTCAACTAACACATTTTGCGAGCATTAGCACCTAGTATTGACAAGATTATATGTCACTTAAAAATGCATTAATAAAAATGCATTAACTGACAAGTCTTAAAAAAAACAACCTAAACCACAAACCCTCTTAGTATATGTCCCAGTTTTCACAGAACAGAATATTCCATTTGATGCTGCAGGAAAATTATTCTATGTTGATGACTTACTAGTGATGAATATTTAAAAAAAGAAATATCAAAGCTTCTGTAAAAAAAGGTCTTTTTCTTTGCGAATCCATAGTGCCAAAATAATGTTATTTTGTGTATATAGGCTGCATTTTGCTTAAATAAGCTGGTCACATGCAATCTTTTCTGTCCTTCTTCCTCAGCCTACCCATGTAATGAGCAATACAAAGATACGTAATTTCAATCAGAGCTTTATTTACTGTTGAAGGGACACTGCAAGCAAATAGTTAATTGCAAAATAAAGTAAAAGTAAAAGATGTGATCAATACTGTAACAAGCAAAAGGAATTGCAGATGCAGAATTTCATTAGGAAAAAGTTAAGCAGAAATCAGTTTTACTTGGATATGACAAAGGTATTCATTACAGTTGCTTGGTTACTAATAATAATTTGTAAACAAAAATGCAATTTAAAAAATGTTCAGCACCAATAATTTGGTAACTGAAGAGTGAAAAATCATTGTGTAATTTATAGGAGCCCCCCTTGCTTAAGGCTAAGTCCAGACGATTCATGAACAAGAGTAATGCCAAGCTGTAACAGGATAATATCTATATCCTATATATATGTATATTATTCTGTTACTGTTTGGTGGTTTCTTTTTTAATTCTGGCAATGTGTAGAGTATCCTCACCTGTGATTTGAATGGTACTTATTATTACTGCCTGTCTACCTGCAACTTTTGGTATAATACTTCAGAGTCCCAAAGATGGGAACTTGTTCCTGTTTGTATAAAGCATCAAGACAAACATCCTGGGGTTTATAAATCAAGATATTCAACCACTGGCTGGTGGTTTCTCTGGCCTGTTATCAGGTGCTTTCCTTCCTAGAAGTCTGTTGTCATCAAAAGGTGGGTCAGATGTGTTGCTTCAGTAGTAGTCTCCTGTTTGTGGTCGTCTTCTTTTACAAGGGCTTTATGGTTCCTGCTCATCTTTTGGTGGGCTGTCATGTGGTAAAATAAGAGCTACGGGTCTGCCAGGAAAGCTTGCAACCAGGAGTGAGGCTGCCACTGCTGGAACAAGTCATCCTGCTCCCTGTCCAGATACCCAAGAATTGCTCCAGTGGTTGCAACCTTCTGCCAGCTTCTTCCTTCCCAAGAGCTCCTCAAGTGCTGGTACACAGGTGGGATGTGTGTGCATGTGTCTGCGTGTGTTGCAGTTGGTCTATGGGTGTGTTGTAGATCCAACACTTTGGGAAGGAGTCTTGACTGTGTGTGGGCAGGCGGATGTATGGTGCTTTCACAGTAGGCATGAACATGATCCAGAGGTAGAATCACAGCATATGCTTTTCTTCCAGCCACTCAAAATGGGTAGGTCATCCACCCAGATGGAAGGCCAGGGGACTTCTGGTGTAGGGTTTACTTTTTACTTTCATTAAAACAGAAAATATGCCAAAACAATGAAGAGATCCTCAAGTAAGGGAACATTAAAGCTTTCAGCATTAATTAAGCACTCAGAAGACAGGGTAAGACAATTAATTAATCATACATATGCGACTCTGCTCCCCATTGCACTGGAAAAATTGTTTTCCTTTATCTTAAATTATTATACACTAATTACTTAATGTATTATAGTATTTTTTTCCTTACATGTTTAAATAATTGCTTTTAGCAACAGGTGATAGAAACTAAATAGGAATTTTACACAGAACCTTCTACGCAGCATATTAGATATGGTGGACAGGATGAAAAACAAATTAAATCTTGTGAAAAGTTACATAAGCTGTCCTTAATGGATGGTGACAATGTCAGTGTGCTTATAGATTGGTCACAGTGTGTCCATGTAAGCACATTTATTATTCATGGAATCATAGAATGGTTTGGGTTGGAAGGGACCTTAAAGATCATCTAGTTCTATCCCCAGCACCATGGGCAGGGACACCTTCCACTAGACCAGGTTGCTCAAAGCCCCATCCAGCCTGGCCTTGACCGACACCAGGGATGGAACATCCACAGCTTCTCTGGGCAACCTGCTCTGGTTCCTCACCCCCTTCACAGTGAAGAATTTCTTCCCAATATCTAATCTAAATATACCCTCTTTCAGTTTAAATCTGTTACCCATCATCCGACCGGTACCCTCCTTGATAGAGTCCCTCCCCAGTTTTTCTGTAGGCCCCCTGTAGGTACCGGAAGGCCACTATAAGGTCTCCCTGGAACCTTCTCTTCTCCAGGCTGAACAACCCCAACTCTCTCTGCCTGCCTTCATGGGAGAGGTGCTCCAGTCCTCTCATCATCTTCTCGGCCCTCCTCTGGACTCATTCCAACAGGTCCATGTCTTTCTTATGTTGAGGACTCCAGAGCTGGATGCAGTACTCCAGGTGAAGTCTCATGAGAGCGGAGTAGAGGGGGAGAATCTCCTCCCTTGCCCTGCTGGCCACACTGCTTTTGATGCAGCCCAGGATGCAGTGGGCTGGTCTGAGCCTGCTCGATATTTTCTTTGTATCAAAGAATAAGAAACAATTTGCTATATAAAATGGTTTGGTAAACACCTACTAGTGCTGCATGAATAAAACCAACAACCGTCTTTCAACTCGTACATAGCCTTTATTTAACGTGTTTGATTTTATTTTGAATAGAGCCCCTCTGATGGGAAACTTGCTTGACACATTATGAAAAAATAAAAAAGTTGATAAATCCTGCATATCCTGGGAAAACCTTCCCATTGAATCAGCAAAGGTACAGGGTATTTCTGATGCTGCAGGAAGATCCATACAGACCAGTCTCTGAGGCTGTAGAGAGCCCTGCTCATAGGAACATAATCACACAAATTCCACCCACAGACAATTTTTTAAAAGCATTTTAGTTTTGAGCTGTTGTCATTAAAATTTGGGAGTCATCGACACTGACATTTATACTTGTTTGTGCTGGAGAGCTGTTGAACTCAGGAACATAACGTCCAGTGAGCCATCGCATGAAGTAATGGTTTATCTGTGTCACTAGGTTTTTAAGTAAAGCACAGCAGTACCTTAAAAACTTTTGTTTTTTCTCTGTCATCCAGAATAAATTCTATAAAATATGAATTGCTCATCTTCAACATTGTTCTGCTATTTTACCGTATTAAGACATTTTATATTGCATCATAGCTGATGCCACTATGTGAGCATGTGGAGTCCAAATTTTTGGAGACATCCTGATCCTGCAAAGAATTATGCATGCGCACAGCTTTATGTTGTTTAATTAATCTACTGGATGTGAATAGCACTATTTTCCGTATGATAAAGAAGGGTGAAGAAGTATTAGTAGAGTACTAAACTAAGGTAAATAAGCACTTTTTAAGTGTTTCTAGATAGTATCTCACCGTACAGTCATCTTAAAAAATAAAAAAAATTCCAGTAGTTACCTGGACCCGAGTTTTTTTTAACATACTGAATGATATTTTTCTGAGAAAACAACCCATTGGATAGCTGAGTTATTGTCTTATTTCATTAGGGGGTATTTGGAACAGGACATGCTGTCTTTGTGTGGTAGACGATAGTAAAAACTGGCTATTTTGCAGTCATTGAAGGAACGTATGGTGGTGTTACTGCTCTTTGCAGCCTGTTGGCATCAGTAGTTTTCCCTTCAGTTTAAGCACCTTTGATCAAGGGCTTGGCATGGAACCAGTGGAGCTCTGTGTATGGAAGTATCTCAGCAGGGCACGTTTCTTCTTCAGCGGCTCACTTTTGGGGGAATGTGCCTGTGGTTGTGCAGGGAATGTGTTTCCCTCGCAGATACTGAGGGCGCTCTGCCCCGGCAGCAGACGGACATGTTGCAGTTTGGGTAGCCTTGCCTTACCGTGTGGTTGTGTGACATGGCTCCAACTTATTTGTAAAGGAGACCAAATGTGAGATGCATCAGATTAATTAATTATTTCTATTGAATTGTGTTGTATTTATTGCACAGTGAGAAAACAGAGTTGTTTCATTTTGAAATATCAGAACCTCATCACAAAAACCTTCAAATGACTTAGATTTATATTTTTTTAAATTATGCACTGAGTAACCTGTGTAATACTGTCTCATTCATCAAGTGAGTTCTTCAGGAAAAAACATCCTGTCAGGTGCAGCAGACAAAGCTATGAGCAACGTTGGTACTGTTAATGACTCTGAGAATGACTGCAAGGATTGTAAAATGACACATTATTATCTAGCAGGCATTGATCATAATTATATGACTGATCAAGACAAAACATATCAAATGTTGTGTTGTAAATATGGCCTTCAATGAAAGAATAAAAATGCCATTGAAATAATTTCAGTGATAGCTGTGTGATCCTTCTGAATGCAAAATGGAAATGTTTTGCATATCCTTGTGATGAAAGGAGCTATCACTCTAAGCTATTCACTTATTAATTTTATTTTAATACTCATGGTATATCAGACATTATAGGTCTTTCACAACTTTGCTTTATGACACTGCAGAAGTCTGATAACTATGCTCTGTGTAAAATGTAATTCCCTGCTTTACCTGCCTGCTTGGGTTGAACTGTGGGATCTTAATTTGCTGTCGTGGTTTCCATGATCCTTTGCTTGTCTTATATTGTTGTTACAGTGAACACATTGCACATACAGCATAGCCTTCCTCCTCATAAGGCAGAGTACAGACCCTTTCACCCTTGAAAAAAGAATAATTAAACTTAGATTTTAATATTTGCGTTTGCTTTTGGGTTTATTATCTCTAAATGTGAAAACTAAATCAATTATTTGGTGTGCCCCATCTGACTAGCTCTTGAAAAAATGGACAAGAGTTTTCCATATATCTGTTCTGTAGCTTTAAGCCATCTCAGAATAGCACTGTTTTAGAAATGAAGTGTACCCTGCCAGTTGGATAGGATTTTTATCATTGCCAGCTTGAGTTTTGCATAAGGACCACAAATGAGATGAAAAACTGGGGAAGCTGATTGTCGCTGGTAAGGTCCTAGGGTGTAATGTAATTCTTCTATTGTACCTGCCAGGCCTGAATTTGTGGGGTTTTTTTTTGTTTCTGCAGACTCCAGAGGAAGGAGCTTCTACAAGCATCTATGCAGCAGTATCACCTGAGATGGAAGGAGCTGGCGGCTGCTACCTTTATAATGAGGAAAGGACAAAATCAGCTGACGTAGCATATGATGAGGAGCTGCAGAGAAGGCTCTGGACAGAAAGCTGCAAGATGGTTGGGATTTCTGATGAATCCAGCAGAGTTCCCTAGAAGAAGCCACTTCCAGCTGGGTAAATGAAATGTATTGACAAGCATCTTAGGTGAATTCTTGCAGCATCAGTCATCATCCTGGAAATCACTATTAAGTCCCAAAGGCAAACATGAACAGCTCTGTTCTTCACTTGAACCCTTAGTCTGCTAGGGTGTGGGGGGAGTATTCCCGCAGAAAGATGTAGTGGTTGGTTTTAAACCATCAGTTTTGTAAATCATGATGTTTCAGTCTGTGATTAAAATACAATCTTTAACCTTGTGCAGAGTTGAGTTTTCATTTTTTCTTCAACAAAAAAAGACTTTCCCTGGTGAGCATGTTTTGTCTGTGGCATGCCAAACTTAAGACACCTTTGTACATATAACTTACTCTTTTTTAAACAGTTTTAAAAGTTGCAACTTTTTTCCTTAAGCTTCATTAATCTTTAAGACACTTTATAATGAATGTCAGTTTGTTCTAATGCAGACATCTGGCATTCGTGATCATTATGTTGTTTCTATCATGACATTAGTTTTATATGTCGACTTTTATCCAGAGGTTTTAACTGAAGGTCAGAACCAAAAAAATGTAAATAAATAAGGTCTTCAGACAGGATATTGAATTCAGTTGTTTTCTGTTCAAATTCGGCTTTCCTTTCAAGGCAAGCCACAAGAAGGAGGAAGGGATAAAACAGAGTAATGGAGACACTGGATTTGGCAGAGCATGCAGTCAGCCTGTTGTCTCAGCCCTGGGCTAAGATTACTTCTCCCCCGTCCTCCTGAAGCCATGTAAACTGGTGTCCACAACTTACTGCATTTTCTTTGGCAAGGAGATTCACTCATCTACTGCCTGTTGCATGAAGAATTGCCTAGTTCATATGAGTTTTAAAACTAGAGTTTATGGTTTGGAAGAGACAGCTAACAATTAATGCCTGTCTGCTTCTTCCACATTGCTAAGGGTTTGGGAGACTTCCAAAATGTCCCCCGTAAACTGTCTCTTTGCCATGTTGAAGAGTAGCCCCTGCCAACTCATCTCACTTACACAGCAGCGACAGGATATTTTCCCTTTTGTTACATATTTCTTTCCCAAAACTTCCTAACAGCTGTTTTATTTTTAATTTTATTTGGCTGTTAATGAGGGTGGAGCTGATATTTTTCATGAAACTATCTTTGGTGAATCCTAAAATTTCTTTTCTGAGATAGTGGTCAGTTCAGATACCATCAGTTTTGAACACGCTTCAGTGTGTACAGTTCAGGTGACTCTACCTACGCCTGCCAAAGTGAAGCTTCAAGAATGATGTTCATATCCATGAAGTAAAGAGCAAAACAGATATGTGGTGATATAAAGATAGTCTGAGTTTCTACAAGTTCAGTGAACTAAAAGAAAAAAACTGAATTGAAGATAGACATATTTTAATGAGGAAGGTGGTAAACCATCAGAATAATTTATAGGGAAAAAACTTCCCCTGGAAGTTTCAGTCAAGATTAGAACTCTCCCCAAAACATCTCTCTTCAGTGAGAGAAACTCTCCAAGTGTGGGCTCTGTGACTAGGGAGCCTGAACTCTTGCTGTTAAAGGAGTAAGCTCTACCCTACTCCCATCTCATTCACGTTAGGTGTCATCTGAAAAAGCAGCATAATCCTATAAATGCCCTTGCATTTCCTTTTTTTGAGATATACACAGCAAAAGAGACCAATTGGCAGACATAAAGCTTATATGCATTTTGGGGCACCGGAAATCACTCCATGACTGAACTAAGTGCAGACACAGTGTTGTGCTCTCATTTGCAGCAGACTAGAAACAATATGAACGTGTTTCTTAGCACTGAACCCCGGACTAATATCCCTTTGGGGCTTTTTAGCTCGAACCTGGTACTTCACTGACCATATCTCCAACCTTCCATTCAAAGAGAGATCACATCTAACAAAAAGAAACCATACTAATATGTCCACAGACTAGCAAGGAGACGCAAGGACACAAAAAAAATAAAATAATAATAAGAACAAAGAGAAGCATATGAGAACAAAACCAATAAAAAATCTGAAGGAAAGCATATTTCCCCTCTGAATTAAGCCATGCATGATTTATTCCTGGCTTCTTAGAGTCTGTATATACAAGGGTTAGCAGCAGGAAATTTATCACTCAGTCTCTATAGCACTTTCTCTGTATGACTGGCTGATTTTTTTAAATTTTTTTTTTTTTTTTTTGGTAAGTGAATGTAGAGCTTGTGAAATGTGCCAGACTGACACTCTGGGAACTAAATTCCTCTATTTATTCACGGATCATGCACAGGATGCTGTAAGCCTGCTAGACAGCCAACGTTTTAATGTTGCCATAGCATTCCCACGGAACATCATTGCTGCTAGAAGTATGTCCAGGATTACTCAAATTAGATGGGATGAAATTACCTTCAGGTTTAACTGTCTCGAAGCTCCACAATATTTGCACAACCAATTTCAAGTGGCATGGGGATTGGTAAAATAGCAAACACTAAAGAGAGCTAGTCACACGTTCAGTGTAATCTGAACCACTTTGTTAGTGGTCTCAGTCAAATTAAATCTGTTTTAACAACACTGAAAACATGGTTTGTGAGAACCAAGAACACAGATTGTGCCTGCATGAGGGAAAAAACAATATGTCCTAAAGCCAGGGATTTCTAGAACCGTGCACTGCCGTGAAGATATAGTTGAGATAGTTGCAAAAGAGTTATCTCAGGAACTAAATTCAGAAAACTCTGTCAGCTCTGCAACGTCACATAAGCATATGAGCTTCTCTTGAGCAAAATCCAGTGTTGTCATAATGTGCTGTGTGTCACCGGGAGCACTCATTTGTGGTACTGTTGTAAAAATCCCAAATAATCCTTACTAGATCTATTTAGGAAAAAAAAAAAAAAAAAAAAAGAAACATAGAAAGAGGAGAATGATTTTACTTCTGCACACAGAAATGGTAAGAGCTGATTTACTTTTCACATTTCAAGGACATGGAATTTCTGGAGACCTGAGAGGTCCTTCCATCACCGGAGACATGGCTGAGAGATAACTTGAGTCCTTGCAGTAGGGGCATATATATAGAAAAAATACCTGAGAGCTTTTTAACCTTGCAAAGAAAGGCAAAACAAGCTCCAATAATTGTAAACTGAAGTTAGACAAATCTATGTTCCAACATGAAAACTGATCCTCTCTTTGTGAGAGTAATTACATATTGGAACACGTAGATCTGATATCTGAAGATAATGAAAAGTCACCTCTGAAAATGTACCTGGCAAGGAAGCCAGGTAGGCTCCTAAGAAAAGTAGGTCAGCCACAGAGAAGTCATTCTTAGATTCTCCCTCATGTCCAAAGTGACAACCCTTATTTTGATTAGTATGAGAGTGACCCATTGCTCACAACTTCTAAAATGGATATTTCCATGCCAGTACTCCATCCAGGCTAATATATAATTCAAAAATCAAGATGCCTTTACCTAGCTTCAAAAAGGCACACAGAATCTACAGTCCAGTTCAAGTCTGAGATCAACAGAAGCGTCCTCTAAGGGCCACCATGGTCTGATCCTATTGCCCTTGGTGAGGGAGTGTAAACATTTCAAATCAATGTTTTATTCTTTTCTAAAAAGGATTACTTTTTCAACTCCCATGAAAAAAAATTAATCTTAAAAAACAACAAAAAAGATGAATACTGTTTTGAAGGATAGTTCAAAGAAATGTTATAGGTCTTACTGCAACGAATGCAGTTATCTAGGAATTCGATAAGATTATGTTATTTAAACAATGACCTTGCACAGGAAATGAATAATGTGCTGACAAAGGGCCCTAAGTTTCTTAGAAGTGTTAACTTTTTCATTTTTTAACTAGTTAATTTGTAAACTGTGGGGACAGTAATCATGTACTGAAAGAATAAGTGATGTAATTTGTGTGTGAATACACTATTATTTGCACATAATAAAGCAGCTGCATCCTCGCTTCCAGTTCAAAATTGATTGAAACCTGAAATGTGGAACCTCCAGCCACACTTCCACAATGATGTTTTATAAATATTTAAAATTTATAGTTCACTTTTTGAACAACTATCAATTACTTTAGTACACAGTGAGAAGTGGTATAGCATAGAAACAAAAGACTCCATTATTTGACATCAGGCTTCCAACTGCATGGTAGTGGTAGCCCTAAATATAACCATAAGCATCAGATATTTAAATCCTCATCCTAAATAAGCTATGCAAGCTTTGGCTCTTGTACAGCTCTGTCCTTAGACTGTCCTTGCTCATTATATGACATGGTTCATGCTCCAGCTGCCCCCATGGAGAGACAAAATCAGATTCCAGTGAAGTTAACAGGAAACCCATCACAGATAAGATAAAACCCATGTAATTTTAAGATAGCGAAGGCTGAGGACACTGACCAGTCTGCAATAGTTGAAGTATTCAGTGCAAATGTGAAGTGTATTGCACAACATCAGGCCAGGAAAGACAGATAAGCCATTATAAACAATTTTTTGAACGTAATTTTATTCCTTTTTAAAACAAAACCACCGTGTTTCAGCAATCCACTGTGGTAACATTGACAATGCGGTGAGCATTGTCAGGAAGAAAACAGACCAGTGGTGGAGTGCTGTGTCCAGATGCACGTAACTATTGGCTTCCATATTGTACCCATCAAGTCCTGTTAGCATCTCTCCCTTTGGAAATGGACCCAAGCCAAGAATTCCTTTCACACAGGCAACCAAGAAGAGTCAAAAAGTAGTAGTGATCATCGTTTATTTAGGAAAACACTGTCTAGATTGAAGCCAATCACCTCAAAGGGAAAGACTTCCTAATCCTAGGGAAAAAAAAGAAAAAGAAAAAAAAAGGTGCCAAAGCCAGGCTATGACACTTTTTGAGTGATATTAAACCTGGACACGTCTTCACAGACAGAATGCAAGACACATTAAGATGGTAAGCAGGCTTACGTCCTTTCCAAAGAACATCGACCAACACACACAGCATTCGCCTCTGTCTTTGCATTGCTTATACTCTCAAAAAGAGCTCCTAAGTAACATCACTGTTATAGTTTGCAACAAAGTAGATCCATTTCATCTATTATTTGTCTTCCATTTTCTGAAACTAGTAACAAGATTTTCTCCAGCTTGCCCACCTTTATGTAATTCATTATTTAGTCCATACTGATCTGCATATGTTCAAGATTGGTAATGTATCTAAGGCTTTTTTAACAATACTGAAGGAAAAAAAAAATCCTTTTAAGAATTACGGCATACCTAAGGGCCAAATCCTGCGTTCTCTTCTCAGGCAAAGCTTCCATTGAAGACAATCTTAGTTCTTTACAAGCCAAGTAAGATTGTGCTCAAGAAAGTTAATGTAAAATATTTGCACAGAAATTTTCCCTTAACTACATCGTACAGTTCTGCTGAAGTTAATGAGACATCCCAGAATCACTGTAGAAAGACACAAAACTTAATAGCAGAAGAAGCTATAAAAACCTTGTATCATTTAAATTTGATAATGCCTCAGAACATTATCTCTAGAGTGAAAGCGCCTTCATAGTTCTATTGATATATTACGGCCCTCTCTTTGTCTCAAAGAGATTAATCTAAAAAAATGTGCAATCTAAAAATTCCACTGATACGGTATATTGAGAAAAGAGAATAGAATTCATCTCACTTAAAATAAATAATCTAAAAGCAGTATAGATAGTTTAAGCCAGTCAGTCAGGCTCCACCTGTGGTCAGTGAGCATAATACTTCTGCGGGACAACTCCTCTGCCCTAGTTGAGTGTCAAATGAGTCATGATGCCGTCTCTCGTCTCTTGGAGTGGCCAGAGAAGAAAAATAGACAAGTAGTCTAAGGTAAATGTCCAGTGCCTGTACATTATCGAACTCTAGCTGGCTCAGCCAGCTCTGCATGCAATCACACTGCCAAAGAATAAAGCTTTTCTTTTCTGGGATTTTTTTTCTTAGTTTCTTAGTTCAAAAGGCACCATAGAAATCTTACATTTTGATCTTCTGCACAACAAAGATCAGCTTATTCTGATTTGAACTGGATCATCTCTTCTAGGTAGTCATCAGTCCTTATTTAAAATTTTCCAGTAAAACATTGAGCACCTTGCACATGTTCTTTGAGCAACTTGCACATGTTCTTTCCAGACATAAATTGCCCTCATCTTAAAAACCTAAGCTTTATTGCACATCTGAATCAGGGTAGCTTTTCAGCTTCCAGCTATTTGATCTAATTACGCTTTCATCTGCTGGGCTGAAGAACCCATGATCCCAGTGGAAATGGCCAGGCAGGGAAGAAGTCATCTCTTGGCATATTTTTGGTAACCTAGCTTGATTAAGCTCTTTGAGTCTTTCATTAGAAGTCATCTTTTACCTCTTGTAGTCATTTTCTTGTCTCTTTGTGAATCTCATCCAACTTTTCAACTTCCCTCATGGTTTTGGGACCTCAACAGCTGATTTTAATATACACAGGTAACATAGCTTCCCTTGTCAGCGTATTTTTTCTCTGTTCCTACACCCCAAGGCCATATGGACCTTCTTGCCTGAAGCATCATAGAGGAACTCAGATTCAGAGACTCTATAACCCTTTTTCAGACCCATGAAGTTTTATCCCATAAATACAGCCCACTTTATTTGTTTCAAGATGTATGATCTAACAGAACTCTGAGCGCTTCTTTTGTTGTGATTTATTTCCACTGTTAAAGCCCTAAATCTGCACTAAAGAGTGCTTGAGAGGATTTGGGAGCTGTTGAGTCAGGAGGTGTATCAGGCACCAAGAGTCAGAGCACTGACATCATGAAAACCTGCCGTAGTTCATCAATTAAAGCCATAGATAAAATAGTAAGCAGTGGCCTGCCTTATCTGGAACATAGCTAATTGCACCAAATCAGTCATTTCATTCATTTTAGAAATTATTTATGTTATTTATCACTCTGACAGAATCTCCCAGAAGAGATTTTTCTCTTATCCCAGCCAGGGTTAGCTGTATAAATGCATTTTCTCTGCACCTGTGAGGTGAAGAGACTCCCAGCAATTACACAGTACTTCAGCACACTGCTGAAGCTTTGGCAACTTGGCTCCAAACCTTGGCTCTAGCAGTGATTTAGAAAAGCAGATTAGGCTCTCAGAGATCAATCTAATACTAATGCTTCATCATCATTTTTAACCTCTCGTTCCCTCTCATATGCAACTTGTCTGTGCAGCCCTCTGTGCGGGTGGGAGACTTCTCCTAAAGCTGATGGAAACGAGTTTTGTTCTGCGCATCCGCTTGGCATGACAGTTGTAATTGCGATATCATAACTCCCTCTTGCCCTGCTGAGTCTTACTCCTGGACACTGAATTCAAGCTGCACATTCACAGCTTCACTGCTTGTTAGGAGGCGACTCATTATCATTGGTTTTATGGGACTCTAAACCATACTTCATACCGCATTTACTTAATACACAATTGCTGTTACTGCATTTACCGCCAGTCGTCTCATACAGAAGAAAGCATTTTACCACCAGCTCGTTCTCCAGGAAATACTGACAAGTACAGCTGCCATCCTGCGTTGGAACAAAACCCCAAAATGCAGATATTTCCTCCAGAAGACAGGTTCTGAAGTATTTCTTTTGGAAAATCAAAACAGTCCAAACAAAGGGTTTAATTTAGATAATGTTAAAAAAGCAAGGGAAATATTAATTACTTAAAAGTTAAAATACTCAATTTTCCAGAACATGAAAAATAGCAGCAAACTAATTTTTTTAAATACCTTGTAAACAGAAAAATTATACTTGAGTTTGAAGTGATCTGGATCAATATGGCTGTGTTCCTCACACTGTTTTACTTTAGACAGTGCGGCATTTTGCAGTGAAGTAGTTTTTTGAAACAAGCTCAGGGAAGAAGCCTTTAGTAAAAGACACGTCTTTCATTCTGTTCTGAAAATAAAATTCTACATCTTTAGCAATTGTGCTTTGAAGATGTTTTTCTTTTGACAAAGATGACTTGTCCACTTGAATGGTAGGAGAGGATTCATTGCACAGAAATCTTCCTTTCACACCACGCTGCTGGGGCCCTTGAAGACCCAGAAAGGAAGACAGAGCACACATGCCTGATTTTTTTTATTCCTTTCCCTCCACTTGTTTCAGTTATGAAGGCTGCATGAAAAGAAAACAGGAGAAGGAAATTGGCAGCAATGTGCTTCCATTGGAAAAGTGCAAAAATGAAAGAGCAGTTATCCAAATCTCAATCAGATCAAGCACTTCTTATTGCTGACGTGTTTATATATCAGTTTTGAATAGGTCCTTGAAGAGTAGGTCTCGGGATCAAAGGACTTGGGAGCTTTGGTCCCATCTCTTAGGGGGTGTGACTTGTCTCCTCTTAAAATGAAAGACTCTTACTTTCTATGCTTGTTCAACCTTAATTTCACAATAGCTGGTAACACAAAGTGGCTGCTGTTTTCAGCACAGCTGAAAAGGTCAAATTCTGGGTGTTGCTCTTTTGTAAATATCATCCTCTCAATTCACTGTCAAATTCATGCAAAATCATTTTGATTTTATTTCAAAGGCTTCAATGTCAGGAGGAAGCACCACAGTCATCAGAACAACAACCTTCAAACTCGAATAACTGCAAAGTAGTTTTATGAATGTTTTGTTCCTGCAAATACCTTCCTATCCTGCATTCTTCTAAAGCAAATAAAAAGGTCTGGGTAATAGGTTAAACTGAATTTGTAATTTTTTCCTTGCCCTGAAGTTTTGTAAATCTACATGACCTAATTCTCCCGAGAGAAGATGTTTTGGGACATTGCAGTTAGACTATTCATCACGTCGGTTCAGAAAAACACGTTAGTACAAAAACGTGTGCTTGAATGTATTCTCATAAGTAAATTGTGCTCAAATTTCAGTATGTGCTTTACTGACTTCGGGCTACAGTGTGTTGTGCTGCAGATGTGGGACAGGTGACAAAAGGTTTTGAAATCACACCCAGGTAGGTATAATATACAGCACAAGTTGGAGGGCTAATTTTTATCTGTACTAAACGACCAAGCTAAATAGTCTCCATGTTTGAAAATTGGTCATAAACACTAACACTAACTCAAAGATATGTTAAAACTTTAAGCGTTTTAGCTTAACACATATTAATCAGAAAATCATTGTGTCTGCATTATGTCCAGGGGAAAATAATAGAGACATTAAAATATATTTTTAAAGTAGAAAACCAAAAGTAACCCTGTATTGCTGAAGAAATAGTCGTATACCACAAGCTCAAACTATACATCAGAGCTCACTAAGGATAAGAGGAGAGAGTTTTGGGAGAAGGCATGGGAGAATGATCCCCTTGTCAGACTATTATAAATATGATAACTATTATTTGCAAGTACTTGATTATGTACAGTGCTACAAGGCAACTCAAACTCTGCACTTCTTTACAGGAACATAAGCTGGAGTGGGAACTGTACGTCAGTGTAAAATTGTTTATTTTCATGAATGGAAAATAAATAAATTCAGAACCACTTAGATTTCATATGTTCAAAAAGCAGTTGATTTGCTTAATACAGATGAACACTTGTACTTCTTCCTATTTTTCTTGTGTCCTCTTTCATTTTTAATAGGTCTTTTGTTAGTCAGATTCAATAAAAAGCTTTAGATCAAACCTCTTGAGGTAAAATCCAAAACTCTGGGGAAAAATAGGAAAGATGAATTTGTTTAGCTTCTAAAAACATAACCACTTTGCCAAGAGCCTCCAGCTGGCAGGGAAGAAAAAAAAAAAATGTTTCTCCCGATTGCAAATTGCCAGTTCTAAAATGGCAGAGCAGCAGCTTTGCACCCTGATTACCTACAGCTGGGCCGCCTTTCACCTCCCCTCTGCCAGGCAAAACAATAGCTTCCTCTTGCCATCTCTCCCCTCTACCTTTTCCAAAATGCATCCCAAGTTACAAAACACAGTTGACAATTACTTGTGTGTTCGAGATGAGCCTGTGCTGTAGCTGTCATGGGCTCACCAGAAGGAGAGAGATGAGGTCCACGTCATTCTCCAGCCCAGGTGGTATGGTTGTGAGAAAAAACAGGCAGGCTTGCCGCCCATAAGCCCTTCCGCCCTGTCTGAAAAAATACAAGTGCTGATCTTGAGACTAATTGCTCTCAGTTTAACTTCATTATGTTAATCAGTTGGGTAGCTTGAGAGAAAGGTTGACTGACAGCTCTAGGCCTGAGGGAAACTTCTTGGCCCAGGAAAGCAAGAGCTTTAAATCCCAGGGGGTGGAGGTAGTTGCATGGAGGAAACTGAGGGGTAGGATATGTTTTCATAGGATTTAGGTGGCATGGATGTTGCTCGAGATGAAACAAAAATAAGAAAAGCTTCTTTGTAGATGTTCTAAAAACACTGTGAAGCTGATGGGGCAAGACGTGGGTAATGTAGGGTGCAAGGGCTCCTAGGAACAATGAAGGTAAGCACATGCTTAAATTAAAGATGTGCTGAGATGATGCACCAGACTGGGGGAGGCAGCGGGGCTGGCACCCCCCTGCTGCAGGTGAGTGTGCCTTCAGGAGCTCACTGCTTTGCTTTCCTCCTGGATCCACATCTCTCTGCAGCCTGGCAGAGCTTCAGCGTTGGCTGCGAAAGAGGAGACCGCTTGCCCAGAGCAGCTAATCCCTCGCTGCTTGTGCTGCGCTCCTGGAAAGAGGGAGATTAACTGGAGGAGGGAGGATAGAAGGGGGAAACTCACTCCCCTAGCACTGAAGAGGCTGTGAGCTTGGTATTCTACAAACAGAATGGTCCCAGTGCCTGTTCTGGGGGTCTCAGCTCTACAAGGAGGTCTTACAAGAACTCAGAATGAAGAATATAGTTCATATCATGTGAAGATTTAAGCATGGCTCTGCCTAGTTCCTGGTTAACAGAGATAATGTAGTAGCAAAGCATCACAGAATCACAGAATGGTTAGGGTTGGAAGGGACCTCTGGAGATCATCTAGTCCAACGCCCCCGCCAGAGCAGGGTCACCTACAACAGGTTGCACAGGACAGTGTCCAGGTGGGTTTTGAATGTCTCCAGAGTGGGAGCCTCCACAACCTCTCTGGGCAGCCTGTTCCAGTGCTCCACTACCCTCAAGGTAAAGAAGTTCCTCCTCATGTTAAGATGGAACTTCCTATGTTCAAGCTTGTGCCCATTACCCCTCGTCCTATCACTGGGCACCACTGAAAAAAGACTGCTCCCATCCCCCTGGCATCCTCCCTTTAAGTATTTGTAAGTATTAATAAGATCCCCCCTCAATCTTCTTTTCTCTAGACTAAAGAGACCCAAGTCCCTAAGTCTTTCCTCATATGAGAGATGTTCCAATCCCCTAATCATCTTTGTAGCCCTTTGCTGGACCCTCTCCAGCAGATCCCTGTCTTTCTTGAACTGGGGAACCCAGAACCGGACACAGTATTCCAGATGTGGCCTCACCAGGGCAGAGAAGAGGGGGAGGGTGACCTCCCTCGACCTGCTGGCCACACTTTTCTTGATGCAACCCAGGATGCCATTTGCCTTCTTGGCCGCCAGGGCACATTGCTGGCTCATGGTCATCCTGTTGTCCACCAGGACTCCCAGGTCCCTTTCCACACAGCTGCTCTCCAGCAGGTCAGCCCCCAACCTGTACTGATGCGTGGGGTTGTTCCTCCCCAGATGCAGTACCCTACACTTACCCTTGTCGAATTTCATCAGGTTTCTCTCTGCCCAACTCTCCAGCCTGTCCAGGTCACGCTGTATGGCGGCACAGCCTTCTGGCATGTCAGCCACTCCTCCCAGTTTTGTGTCATCAGCAAACTTGCTGATGGTACACTCTGTCCCTTCATCCAGATCGTCAACAAATATGTTGAACAGGACTGGGCCCAGTACTGACCCCTGAGGGACACCACTTGTTACTAACCTCCAACTAGACTCTGCACCACTAACCACAACCCTCTGAGATCTATCTGTAAGCCAGTTCTCAATCCACCTCACTGTCCATTCATCTGACCCACACTTCCTAAGCTTGCCTGTGAGGATGATGTGGGAGACAGTGTCGAAAGCCTTGCCAAAGTCAAGGTAGACAACATCCACTTCCCTCTCCTCATCCACCCATCTAGTCACCTCATCATAGAATGCTATCAGATTAGTCAGACATGACTTCCCCTTGGTGAATCCATGTTGACTACTTCTGATAATCTTCTTTTCATCCAGTTGCTTTGAGATGACACCCAGCACAAGCTGTTCCATCATCTTCCCAGGGATGGAGGTGAGGCTGACCGGCCTGTAGTTTCCCAGGTCACCCTTCTTGCCCTTTTTGAAGACTGGAGTGACATTGGCTATCCTCCAGTCCCCAGGCACCTCACCTGTCCTCCATGACCTTTCAAAGATGATGGAGAGTGGCCCAGCAATGACTTCCCCCAGCTCCCTCAGCACCTGAGGGTGCATCCCATCAGGCCCCATAGCTTTGTGTATATCCAGTTTATCTAACTGATCTCTAACGTGCTCCTCGTCAACCAAGGGATAGTCTTGCTTCCCCCAGACTTTCTCTGTACCTGCAAAGTCTGGGTCTCCCGAGGACTGGTCTGTACAGTGAAGACAAGTGCGAAAGGTCCCAGTTGTGCACAGTGGCAGACTGCTGTGCACCTGAGGGTACTGCAGATGAGACAGGGAGGCTTCCAGTGCTGGTGAGGTTAGGCAAGTGCTGAGCAAGACTTTTTTTTCAGTGGGATATTTGGACATTACAGTGTTCATCCCTGTCCTGTTTTAGAGGTTGTGTTTGTTTGTTTTGTTTTCAAATCTGAACTCTGCTAATTCATATTAATTAAGGAGAAGACTGGGGAACGCCCTGCTGGAGCAGAGTGCTGGAGCAGCCACGTCTGAGATGCTTTACTCATCCTCTGGGAAAGCAGCGCAGGGCAGCGGCTGAGAGGGTCAAAGGGCACCTGCCTGCCCTGGGCAACAGAAATCCCCCTTAGTGCACAGAAAGGATCTCTGGGAGCAGACTGAGCTCCTCAAAAGTGACAGAGACATCCCCGGCAGTAAGTTGAAACTAATACAAAAGCCCAACTGCTGCAGACGATAGCTTTTGTGGTCTTTTATGTGCCCATTCTCCTCCCCTCTTTCCTCCAACAGAGCACGAGGCACCTGTAATTACAAACAGCACCTGTGTTAGGTGAGATCCAGATGTTAAGTGCCTAAACACACCACAGGAGCAGTGGGTACAGGAGTCTCTCTTTAAACCAGCCCAGTGTCTGTTTCTTTCTAGAGAGACTTCAGCTCTTACCTGTGAACACTGTGGGAAAGAGGACTGTTTAATCCGAAAGACAGTGTTGGAGGAATAATTCAGTGATGAATGAATTAGGCTGAACAGCAATAGAAATTTTCTTACCATCTGGGGTTACAGCTCAGGAACAATTTTAAGAGGATTAGGGGGGGATTAAAGAAATTGAAATATTTTTAAAACCGGAGTCCCATTAGAGTGGGGACAGGTATAGACACAGCAGCAGACCTGAGCTTGATGACCTGAGTGGCTTCTTGCAAACCTAAATTCCTTGACGCATTTAACATCACGCATTTCTGGAGAGTGCAGTTTGCCTTCTGGTGAATGCTCGTTACTTATGAAGACTGTTGCAGGGTTTTTAGGAACGACAGCCCTAGGCAAGCCTGCCACTAGCAAAAACTCCTTGCACTGGCTAGAATTGCAACAGGAAGGCAAAACTAATCAAGACTCCTATAATAAGTGTAATTCAGGAAGCAATTAAGACACTCTAGCTTTAAACCACAGTAGAGGCTTGCGCTGTAGCTCAGCGTCCAAGTGCAA